>NW_015090948.1:1395665-1447786 GCF_001431845.1 Calidris pugnax
AACTTGGTCATACGCACCACCAAACAAAACGACTGTGTAGGCAGTTAGAGTGTGGCAGGCATTGGGAAATTAAAGGAGGACCTTTTCCAACAGCACATTGGGATTGTGAGTCTTAATGGTAAGTCTTGTCGTTCCTCTGTTGATATTTTGCACTAACAGATCAGCAACTAAAGCAAAAAAATAAGTTATTAAGACTTGCTTTGACTGCTTGGAGCCAAGGGGAGAGCGGGACAGGAGGAGACAATTAGCACAGATTTCCTAAGGGTCGCTCGGGGACTCTGACTCTTCACCAGCAACGAAAAAACCATCACACTCAAGCCAGCAAGACCCCAGCATCTCTTCAGGAAACACACACACACCCTGCATACTGGCCCTTTTTAGCCTCCGGGGGCAATAACCCACAAAAAGCAGCAACAAGGCGGTGGGGAGGTGAGGTTTCTGTCTTTCCCCCCCGCCTTGCCGTATGAAGTAACTTGGAAACCCGTGGGTCTCCTTTCGGGACAGTCCTGCCCCAGCTCCCCTACCACAGGCAGGGCCTCCCCACCTCAAGTCACCGCTGAGGCAGGCCCCGGGGTTCCCGGAGAGCTGGGCCCGCCTGCCTGAGGCGGGGGAACCGGCGGGACCCCAGAGACGAGGAGAAGGGGGAAGAAAAAAAGGAAGGATACTCTGCAGGCAGAAGGACGCCTCAGAGCCCGCCGCCTCCGCCATGGCCGTTGCCACCCCCGCCGGCCGGCGCGTGGGGCCGTTGCCAGGGGCGACGTCTCGCGAGAGCAGGCGCCCGCCCCATGAGGAGGCGCCGCGGGGCGGGGGCGGGAACAACGACCCCCGCGGCGATGTAATTAAAACGAGCCTCAATTAGAGTTACTCACGCTTCACTTTTCTCGTCCCCCAGAGGTCCTGTCTTTAAGTCTCTCTGAGGCGTTTTACCAGCACGGGAGGGGATGTCCTGAGGCGATCTCCTGAGGAGGTCTCCAGGGTGGTCGCCTGCAAAGGCGGGAACGGCCTCAGCGTCCCCTCAGGGCCTTCCCGCTGGCTTCTGTGCCGTTCCTGACTAGAAAAGGCTGTATTTTCTTAAAGGGAAGGAAGAAAACGGAAGGGAGCAGGAAATGGCCCCAGTCTCATGAGAAGGGGCAAATTTATTCTCCAGAGAAAACGTTTTTGTAGCTGAAACAGGTGTTTGCTGTTTCAGCTGAGGGACCACCAGCCCTGCTGTTTCAGCTGTGGGACTGATAGCTTAAATTAAGTTCATAGAATCATAGAATGATTCAGATCAGAAGGGACCTTAAAAATCATCGAGTTCCAACCCCCTGCCCTGGGCAGGGACACTTCCCACCAGACCAGGTTGCTCAAAGCCCCATCCAACCTGGCCTTGAACCCCTCCAGGGATGGGGCAGCCACAGCTTCTCTGGGCAACCTGTTCCAGGGTCTCGCCATCCTCACAGCAAATAATTTCTTCATGATATCTAATCTAAATCTCCGCTCTTTTAGTTCAAAACCATTAGCCCTCATCCCATCTCTCCACTCCCTGACAAAGAGTCCCTCCCAAGCTCTCCTGTAGGCCCCCTTCAGGTACTGGAAGGCCGCTATAAGGTCTCCCTGGAGCCTTCTCTTCTCCTGGCTGAACAAACCCAACTCTTTCATGTTTTCCTCATAGGAGAGGTGCTCCAGCCCTCCCATCATCTACATGGGCCTCTGGACTCTCTCCAACAGGTTCATGTTCTTCTTATGTTGGGGGCCTCAGACATAGACACAGTACTCCAGGTGGGGTCTCATGACATCTACATGGGCCTCTGGACTCTCTCCAACAGGTTCATGTTCTTCTTATGTTGGGGGCCTCAGACATAGACACAGTACTCCAGGTGGGGTCTCATGAGAGTAGACTAGAGGGGCAGAATCATCTCCCTCGGCCTGCTGGCCAAGCTTCTTTTGATGAAGCCCAGCCAGTATGTTCTAGTTTAATTAAGAACAGAAATTTTCTAGGCAAAAGTTTGGGAAAGAAGCGTACCATATCCTACACGTTTGTGGAGAGTACATATTATGGCTCTTAGGAGTTTGAGATAAGGTTGCAGGAGTCAACAGAAAATTTTCAGTTCCTTTTTTTCTTTTAAAATTAAGCTTAGAAGGTTCCAGACCTAAATTTCCATTGACTTAATGGGCTTTGCATGTGGTAGGAACTCAGAATCAGGGCTTGAATTCATGTAAAGTAACTGAAAATAAATGCCCAAAGTCACTTAAAAAAAAAAAAATAAATCAAGAGAAATATTTGTAGCTGGTCTGAGAAGAGGGGCACCAGTTTTGTTTGAAGCTTTAAAAAAAAAAAAAAACCAAGCTCTCCTGTAGGCCCCCTTCAGGTACTGGAAGGCCGCTATAAGGTCTCCCTGGAGCCTTCTCTTCTCCTGGCTGAACAAACCCAACTCTTTCATGTTTTCCTCATAGGAGAGGTGCTCCAGCCCTCCCATCATCTACATGGGCCTCTGGACTCTCTCCAACAGGTTCATGTTCTTCTTATGTTGGGGGCCTCAGACATAGACACAGTACTCCAGGTGGGGTCTCATGAGAGTAGACTAGAGGGGCAGAATCATCTCCCTCGGCCTGCTGGCCAAGCTTCTTTTGATGAAGCCCAGCCAGTATGTTCTAGTTTAATTAAGAACAGAAATTTTCTAGGCAAAAGTTTGGGAAAGAAGCGTACCATATCCTACACGTTTGTGGAGAGTACATATTATGGCTCTTAGGAGTTTGAGATAAGGTTGCAGGAGTCAACAGAAAATTTTCAGTTCCTTTTTTTCTTTTAAAATTAAGCTTAGAAGGTTCCAGACCTAAATTTCCATTGACTTAATGGGCTTTGCATGTGGTAGGAACTCAGAATCAGGGCTTGAATTCATGTAAAGTAACTGAAAATAAATGCCCAAAGTCACTTAAAAAAAAAAAAAATAAATCAAGAGAAATATTTGTAGCTGGTCTGAGAAGAGGGGCACCAGTTTTGTTTGAAGCTTTAAAAAAAAAAAAAATCTAACAATTGAAATACAGTCTGAAGATCAGAGAAGGTGGAAGCAGATGAAATTGAATTGCAACATTAAATCCAGTCTTTAGCCTGAAAAAAACAAGATGCAATCCTGCAAGAGGGCCTGTTACCTATGAAAGTATTATTTTAGCATTTTCTTTCCAGAGACTGTCACACAGGGAAGATTAAGATCGGAAAACAATTAATAGTGAAAATCAAAAGGGTCTGTGTCTTCTGGGTTTATTAAAGGAGTAGTTAAACAGCTTGATCAAAGCGCATGGGTAATAGATTCTTTAAGAAAGGCTAGAAGGATAGAAACATATTCAACCATATCCAGAATTAAATAAAAATAAATTGCAACTGAAAACAAAGAGCAAAATTTAAATAACTATTTTACTGATTTTCAAGTATAACGGAAACTATTTCTGGCAGATTTTAGCAATGACAGAGTTCTTCGTAAAAGTTATATTCTACATTCAGACAGCAGCTAGTTCAGGGTATCTTGGGGCTCGCATTTTCAGAAAGGTCAGATATGGTCATTGCAATGGTACTTTCTATTAAAAAAAAGGTTGAAATGAGAAGATAACCTGTTCTACCATATGTGGAGATTTGCCAGCGTCCTAAGGGACCCGTAGAGTTTATTAGTTTGCTTTTAAAGAAGAATCATTTGGTCAGCAATTGTTATTTCCCAAAGGTTTTGACTTCTGTTTGGAAACAGTGTTTGGTTGGCAACTTCCAAACTATTTACATCATCCCATTGTGACTACATAAATGACCTGATAGCACAATAATTTTCCTTCAAAGGCATAACAAGCCAACTTGTTTCTCTCTACCTTGTTGAGAGCCACCTACCATAAATACATTATAGTTTGTTATCGCTAAGCTGAATTCCAAGCACCAGATTCACCCTGCTTTACGGTCTCATAACAGTCTGAGTTATAAATGATTATCATCTCCCAAATGGCAATAACTGATGTTGTTACTGTATCCCATAACTTCTCATGAGAAAGACATGGAGGCAGCATCTGCTGCAGCTTGAGCGTTTCATTGAACAGACCGTTTACTTTTCTCCACACGGCAAAGACTAAGCCATGCAACTTGGCCAGATACATCAGCCAGACGAGTTACAGTATTTGAAAAACATCATTCCTGAAAACTGGACTGCTCCACAACTGTCACACACGCTCCCCACCCTTAAGGGCCAGGTACTTTTCCAGCTTTGTGCTACCAACTGAAGGACTGTGAGACTATCCTCTCATTCAGAGCAAAATATCCCAACAGGCAAACTGACTACAATTCTGATAAGTTGAGTTAAAAAAACCACAACATCCATCCAAGCCACCTTTTAGCGACTTTCCAGTAAGATATCTAAAAGGTCCAGTTTACGCACTTCATCACAAGAGAGAAGAACCCCAGCAAAGGATTATCTTGCCCCACTGACTCTTACATACCCATTTCTGCTTGTTCTTCAGGGCAACTTTTGGGAAGAGGGGGCAAGGCAATGTCATCAAGTCAGCTGTTTGAATGAGCACGTAGCATGGCCAGGAACACTAAACAGAGAGTCACGGTGACAGTCAAGAGGCCATTGTCCTCATGGTCATGGTGGAGGCATGGGACCACAGCTGGAAGCAAGAACGAGTTGGCAAACATCTTGTTCCAACTTCTGCTGTGCCATCTGGCTTCCAGTTAGGTGACTGACGTTGAATGTATTTTCTCCGTAAAACCATCTGGCAGCAGCTTGTACAACAACGGAGAAACATGCAGAATTTGGCTAACAGTTATCCTTAGAATTGCATCAAGGGTACATGCAACACTGAGATCCTGAAATTAAAAAGAGGCTTACAAAGAAAGTTTCTTTGAATGCTGGCATTCCCGCACAGAGTATTTCAGGTGGGTTACAGGGACTGGGAAGTTATACATCCTTATATTTTGCATTTATCTATTTTACAGAGGTCCAGTAGAAATTTCCAGGGAGGAGAGGGGGGCCCATGCAGTTTTCAACAGGGAGTGAACATTGTACCCGGTGAAATGTTTGTTCTTGGAAAGTATCAACACTTTTGCCATACTACGGAAATATGTGCTTTTCCAAAATTAGAGGAGCAGGGCCTTTTTTTTTTTTTAGTTAAACATACGTAATGAAACAAATGAAAGGAGTTGGTTAGTACAAATGACACAAGGTCTCAAAAAGATGAAACTTCAACAAAAATTTAATCTAAAAACGTAAATATTGCCAAATGCAGTGTAGCTGTAGTATGAAGTACAGTGCAATAGCTATAGCTGTAATGCCAGGTCTTCATATTTATAAAGGTCACATTTGCAAAGCTTAGGAGCCATAGTAACCTCCCTGGGCTTTAAATATGACAGAATGGGGTGCTTTTTAAAAAAAGAAAGAAAAATAGGAGTGGGATTTTCATTAAATACAATCCCATGATGGCTTAAATCAATAAATCTTGCACTCTACCTCCTGCTGTGCTCCTGTTCAAGGATGTTCAAGTGTAAAGTTCTTTCTACTCATCATGCCACCGGTGCTACCTGGAGTAATTGGGTTGCCTTAATCACACAGCGAGCTCAAATAGCAAGCCTGAGTCATTCAAGAATTGTAGAAGCCATCACAAACTGGTCCAAAGGCAAAGACTGCGGAAAGCCACCAGAGGCAGGTTCTCATATGATTCTCAAATAATTTAAACCTAAAAAAGCTAATCCAGAAGAAAAAAGAAAGAGGGTTTGTTTTTGAATGCTAGGAAAAGCAATACTAAAATGCTAGAGGTTTAGGATTCGGAGTTAAGCTGAAGTTATTATTAAATGTAGTACTCTTTTGTCTCTAGCCTGCAGAAGAACATTCAGTGTATGAGCTTCTACTATGTTTGCAGATATTTCTATAGATTAGATCTAGGATATACTAAGTCTCTGAAAAGAAGGGTTTGAGTTAAGATTGTATGGAAACAAGAACGCCGTTCTCCCAATACATTGGCACTTCTGTTGATGTTCATTCATTAGGAAAAAAGTCTTCACAGAAAGAGTGATCAGACTCTGGAATAGGCTGCCCAGGGAGGTGGTTGAGTCACCATCCTTGGATGAATTTAAGAGTCATTTAGATGTGGTGTGGGGGGATAAGGTGTAGGGGAGAACTGTGTAGAGTAGGGTAGATGGTTGGACTTGATCCCAAGGGTCTTTTCCAACCTGGATGGTTCTATGATTCTATGAAAAAAGAAAGAGGGTTTGTTTTTGAATGCTAGGAAAAGCAATACTAAAATGCTAGAGGTTTAGGATTCGGAGTTAAGCTGAAGTTATTATTAAATGTAGTACTCTTTTGTCTCTAGCCTGCAGAAGAACATTCAGTGTATGAGCTTCTACTATGTTTGCAGATATTTCTATAGATTAGATCTAGGATATACTAAGTCTCTGAAAAGAAGGGTTTGAGTTAAGATTGTATGGAAACAAGAACGCCGTTCTCCCAATACATTGGCACTTCTGTTGATGTTCATTCTCCTAAATATTTTATTAATAGCATAACTAGTATTGGTTGGAATACTAGTTATACTGCTTAATCACCTCATCCAAAAAGCTGTTTTTTCTTTGATAAATTTCTAAAATCTTTTCCAGCTTCAATTTTGCACATATTTTTTCCACATGACAGAAAGTGTAAGATAAAGCTCCGCTCAAAACCCAACAACAGGTGTGCAAACAGATGTATGAAGAGATTTGACTCCACTTACAGGAAAAATTGGGATTGAACAGTCAAGCATTTTGTCAATAATACGGAGCGGCGTCGGTGAGGTGTGATCACACGGCACAGGGTTCAGAGGGCACCGTACTGAGGAGTGGAGGTTTCCCACTGCAGACACTGGAGCTGTAATGTATACAGCTCTGGTCTGCACACTGTCATGTATAATAAAAGAGTTATTCTATCCACACTGATGCTGCTGTTTCCAAGAACTACAGCCTCCACATCTTCTGCTGTTGTTGCCTTTGAAAATTCTCAGGAGCATTGGACAGATGGTACATTTTGGCTTTCCATGTACTAAATTTGGGAGTATTTCTGCATCACAGACAAGAATAAATTGTACTAAGAGAGAGAAGAGAGGAGAAGAGAGGTGGCATATAGTCATTTTTTTATTTTAGAAGTGCAAGTGACCCATGTTCTCTCTAAACTCCAGCTTTATGAACACCAAGTTATTTATGCAGCTTATAGGAACTAATGATCATCTGTTCCTGATAATTAGAGGCTTTTCATTTCATATGTTCTTCTCCTCTTGCAAACTAAATTTAGTTAATATGCTTTTCACGTTTAGGTAACTGACCACAAAGCAGTTAACAACCTCCTACTACAAGCTAAAGAAAATAATTAATTTATAACTATATATGACAGTTGTAAAAAGGCAAGCCACCATCCTTAACAAAGAAAGCCAGAGAAAATGAAGTGCTGTATTGCCCTAATCTGTGCTTAGCAACAGAGGCAAGAACCGAGATGCCACCATGTCAAAGAACACAAAAGCTAAAGGATAAGCAACAGAAAAAGCCAGCAGAAGTTATTACCTTTTTTATTTTACATCCTTCCAAGTCATCTGCTACTTGTTACCCAGGTAATGCATCTTCCCATTGGAAGCCTGAGTCTCACACTAATGAGCACATGCCAGAATCATTTTAGCTTGTTTCTGGCACAATTTTATTTTGAGAGAGAGAAGACGTATGTATGTGTCCACATTAAGACCTGACATGACCAAGACCTTACAAGGAGCCTTCCAGTACCTGTAGGGCCCTACAGGAAAAATGAGGGACTCTTTATCCGGGAGTGTAGTGAATAAGATGAGGGGTTACAGTTTTAAACTGAAAGATGGTAGATTTAGGTTAGATATGAGGAAGAAATTCTTTACTGTGACACTGGAACAGGTTGCCCAGAGAAGCTGTGGCTGCCCCATCCCTGGAGGGGTTCAAGGCCAGGCTGGATGGGGCTTGGAGCAACCTGGTCTGGTGGGAGGTGTCCCTGCCCATGACGGGGTAGAGGGTGGAACTCAGTGATCTTTAAGGTCCCTTCCAACCTAAATCATTCTATGAAATTATCAAAGTCAGAATAAAAATATACATAAAGAAACATATCTAGCAAAACCAATTTATTCAAAACTGTTAAGATGTTTTGAGAAAATTAACTTTTCTCCCTGCACTTAGTCCTCTGTTATCTGTATCTTTATCAGCTCAGCATGGAAGACTTTGCTTCTTTTTGCCCTTGTTTCCCCAAAACACCTTTGCCTGTTCTTTGCTGCTTTCCTTTCTTGGACTCATTGCTTCCTTTTTGCTTTGGTTTTCCCTCTTCTGACCAACCTCCTTTGAAAACTAATAATTTCATGTGTGTTTTTAGCAGGTTTCTTCAACACACATCTTTTCAGAGATACACCTGGAAGATACTGTGCATTCCTGTTCCAAGAAAGCAACCAGGAAATTAAAAAAAAATAATTAAAAAAAAAAAAAGGTCTGAGTGGTCACAGAATTTGATGCAAGATGGGCAAGGACTAGCAGGAGATTTGTAGCCAAAAGCAACATTTGCTACCAGAGTATTTAGCCAAGCCTTCCCTAACTGCTTAAAGCCAGCTGCGTTGATCGAGACCAAGCATGGACTTTTAACTTCCTCTGTCTTTTGTTTGTTCTTAGTGCAGCAGCATTTTCTCACATGCATAATATGAAGCTATAAATAATTAGAAGTCAAGTCATCCCCCTCTAATCCGTCTTAACTCAGCTGAAGGTGGCAGTGTACACTAGTTTCTATAAATTAATGCATGACAGATAATGCACAGTCTTTATGTCCATCTTTTTACTTTGTTAGTGTTAACAGAGATGTAGGACTTTGGGCAACAATTCCGTAAAAATCCAGTATTTTGCATAAAAGATTAATTTTTTGGATAAAAGATGATTATTTTTTAAGTCTTTTATATGCAATAGTGATTGCAATTTGTGATGTGAATGAAGCATTTTATGGTTTTCATTTTCACGTGTCTCTGATGAAAGCAATAGTACAATATTGACACCCTATACTTAAATGTCAAAGCTTTGCTTTCTGGGTTTTGTAATATTTTGTTTAAATATTGAAGTGCCACAAAATTGAAGTCTGAAAATGCTATGTTTAAGTTCTTTGCTTTTACCTTCATATTGCTTATAGCACAGCCCTAACTTTTGCCATCAAGCCATTTGTTCATTTTTGGTATAGAATAGAATGAACAAATACGGGTAATTCAGCTTCCCTTAAACACCAGCTAGATCTTGGGCACCCTGCATTGCTTTTGAAAGTGCCCAAAGTAGTTTAAAACGTTCTAGTTCATACTACTAGCTAGTTCATACTAGAAGCTTAACTTAATATAAGCTCTTACTATGGTTCATACTACTTAATACTTCAGATACATTCCCAGCAATTTAGAATCAAATCCTAAGATAGTCTGCGAATCTAGGGAGACCTAAAGGCATCCAGGTACCTGAGACCAAAAGGAATATCCTGAAGGTTTCCAGGGACTCTGGAACTCTGCCAGCTTCATCCCCTTTCTGAGAAGATCCGTTGCAGTGCCAGTGTCTAGAAGAGGCTTGGTCTATATGGGCTCCTACTACTCTCCAGTCCACTCCTTGAAGTCAGGGCTGAGGTACCCAAGCCCTCGAGAAGGATGTCATTTCAGATAGAAATCTTTCCAGTGCTGTGTTTTGACCAGATGAGACAGTTCCTTGCTCCATGTGTTGATGACTCTACAGCCATCCCCAGGCAGCTAGCTGTCCAAAACATGCCTTTTTGACAAGGCAGTCTGGGGACTGCGGATCCCTTTCCGCTGGTCAGGGAGAGAGAAATGTAGCCTTACTTTTAATAGCAGTTTATTCCACTGGAAGTTAAGATGATACAGCTTGATGGTTAAATTAACCAGATTTTTTAACAAATACTTCCCTTGTAAGGCATTTCTGACCCTTCGACATATCTGTATAAAAAGAGACGAACAAGAATTATGGGAGTTCCCTCACCTAAATTCACCTCCAATAACTTCTGAATACCTATTTGTACTTTAGTGGGACATAATACAAGTATCTTTAGAGAAGAACAGGAGCTCCTGTCTGACCATCTTCTCCCTTATGGAAGATCCACAACTCACCTTGCTCTGCTTTGTAGATTTGATCACTCTTTAAGTGGTTCTTTTCAGAAATGACTGTTCAATACCAGCTTGGCAAAGGAAGGTAAACTCGATTCCAGAAATGTTTTCTTCATCCCTCCACTTTTAAAGTAAGTTTTTCCATACTTCATAAACACGTAGCTAAGTCTGTTTCCTCCTAATTTGTGCATGAATCTATTGTAACTATATTAAGACAGTGTAGAGAACCTATTTCTTACATCTGTATAATATCCCATGGGTTGCCTGCCTTCGTGCAAATGAAACAGCTGACATTTTGGCAATTAGATTACACAAGAAAAAGATCATTTGTGTTAAATAGCAACTCTAATGAAAAAGTGTAAAAACATAACCTTTCCCCTCCCATCTTTTTCATGCTGAGCATGGCCAGCAAGATCAGTGTAATTGTGATGTCCAGCCCAAATCCTCTTATATCTGAAAGAGGACAGACAGGACCAAACAAAAGTCAATTTTTTTCCTAACTACATCGGCGAGTCTAATTAAAAAATATTATGATTCCTCTCAACTGTTCCTGAAGAACAGCACTTTGAAACACAGGAGGAATGCAGGAATAACCTCTACGCTTTGGACACTAATTTATCAAACAGGCAAAGTAGCCTGTTTATGATGGTTTTTTGGAAACTTGCGTTCTTCATGGCAAGTGGCATAACACTTGGTTTTCTATACAACCCTAAGTGGCTTAATTGGACGTTTTCAGATTTGACATCTCAGTTTCCAAGAACCCATCACAAATGAGAACTCACTGTACGACACTGGGCTCACAGCACGATAGGACTTGAACACAACAGGAAGAGCTGCCATCTCAAGCTCCAGCCTTGCTCTCATTGCCCAGCTCTAAAATGGAAGTCAATGTCCTCTAGCCCATGGACTTTTAACTTCCTCTGTCTTCTTTTGTTTGTTCTTAGTGCAGCAGCATTTTCTCACATGCATAATATGAAGCTATAAATAATTAGAAGTCAAGTCATCCCCCTCTAATCCGTCTTAACTCAGCTGAAGGTGGCAGTGTACACTAGTTTCTATAAATTAATGCATGACAGATAATGCACAGTCTTTATGTCCATCTTTTTACTTTGTTAGTGTTAACAGAGATGTAGGACTTTGGGCAACAATTCCGTAAAAATCCAGTATTTTGCATAAAAGATTAATTTTTTGGATAAAAGATGATTATTTTTTAAGTCTTTTATATGCAATAGTGATTGCAATTTGTGATGTGAATGAAGCATTTTATGGTTTTCATTTTCACGTGTCTCTGATGAAAGCAATAGTACAATATTGACACCCTATACTTAAATGTCAAAGCTTTGCTTTCTGGGTTTTGTAATATTTTGTTTAAATATTGAAGTGCCACAAAATTGAAGTCTGAAAATGCTATGTTTAAGTTCTTTGCTTTTACCTTCATATTGCTTATAGCACAGCCCTAACTTTTGCCATCAAGCCATTTGTTCATTTTTGGTATAGAATAGAATGAACAAATACGGGTAATTCAGCTTCCCTTAAACACCAGCTAGATCTTGGGCACCCTGCATTGCTTTTGAAAGTGCCCAAAGTAGTTTAAAACGTTCTAGTTCATACTACTAGCTAGTTCATACTAGAAGCTTAACTTAATATAAGCTCTTACTATGGTTCATACTACTTAATACTTCAGATACATTCCCAGCAATTTAGAATCAAATCCTAAGATAGTCTGCGAATCTAGGGAGACCTAAAGGCATCCAGGTACCTGAGACCAAAAGGAATATCCTGAAGGTTTCCAGGGACTCTGGAACTCTGCCAGCTTCATCCCCTTTCTGAGAAGATCCGTTGCAGTGCCAGTGTCTAGAAGAGGCTTGGTCTATATGGGCTCCTACTACTCTCCAGTCCACTCCTTGAAGTCAGGGCTGAGGTACCCAAGCCCTCGAGAAGGATGTCATTTCAGATAGAAATCTTTCCAGTGCTGTGTTTTGACCAGATGAGACAGTTCCTTGCTCCATGTGTTGATGACTCTACAGCCATCCCCAGGCAGCTAGCTGTCCAAAACATGCCTTTTTGACAAGGCAGTCTGGGGACTGCGGATCCCTTTCCGCTGGTCAGGGAGAGAGAAATGTAGCCTTACTTTTAATAGCAGTTTATTCCACTGGAAGTTAAGATGATACAGCTTGATGGTTAAATTAACCAGATTTTTTAACAAATACTTCCCTTGTAAGGCATTTCTGACCCTTCGACATATCTGTATAAAAAGAGACGAACAAGAATTATGGGAGTTCCCTCACCTAAATTCACCTCCAATAACTTCTGAATACCTATTTGTACTTTAGTGGGACATAATACAAGTATCTTTAGAGAAGAACAGGAGCTCCTGTCTGACCATCTTCTCCCTTATGGAAGATCCACAACTCACCTTGCTCTGCTTTGTAGATTTGATCACTCTTTAAGTGGTTCTTTTCAGAAATGACTGTTCAATACCAGCTTGGCAAAGGAAGGTAAACTCGATTCCAGAAATGTTTTCTTCATCCCTCCACTTTTAAAGTAAGTTTTTCCATACTTCATAAACACGTAGCTAAGTCTGTTTCCTCCTAATTTGTGCATGAATCTATTGTAACTATATTAAGACAGTGTAGAGAACCTATTTCTTACATCTGTATAATATCCCATGGGTTGCCTGCCTTCGTGCAAATGAAACAGCTGACATTTTGGCAATTAGATTACACAAGAAAAAGATCATTTGTGTTAAATAGCAACTCTAATGAAAAAGTGTAAAAACATAACCTTTCCCCTCCCATCTTTTTCATGCTGAGCATGGCCAGCAAGATCAGTGTAATTGTGATGTCCAGCCCAAATCCTCTTATATCTGAAAGAGGACAGACAGGACCAAACAAAAGTCAATTTTTTTCCTAACTACATCGGCGAGTCTAATTAAAAAATATTATGATTCCTCTCAACTGTTCCTGAAGAACAGCACTTTGAAACACAGGAGGAATGCAGGAATAACCTCTACGCTTTGGACACTAATTTATCAAACAGGCAAAGTAGCCTGTTTATGATGGTTTTTTGGAAACTTGCGTTCTTCATGGCAAGTGGCATAACACTTGGTTTTCTATACAACCCTAAGTGGCTTAATTGGACGTTTTCAGATTTGACATCTCAGTTTCCAAGAACCCATCACAAATGAGAACTCACTGTACGACACTGGGCTCACAGCACGATAGGACTTGAACACAACAGGAAGAGCTGCCATCTCAAGCTCTAGCCTTGCTCTCATTGCCCAGCTCTAAAATGGAAGTCAATGTCCTCTAGCCCTCTTCAGCCCTTCCCCGACACCCTCAAGTGAAGATTTCAGTCCATATATGGAAAGAATCACGACCATTAAAGCACTTTTGCCTGCTTCATCATCACACAGAACCCAGTGTCTTAATTAGCATTTAACACAACCGTTAGTGTAAATTAATACCGACAAGTAACAATGATTCTTAGCATTGAGGAAGTTGATCCCCATGTCTAGGAGTGACAGCAGTACCAAAATAAACAGACCAAAAGCTTCACTCTGAAAATCCAGTCTGAACTGGCACTAAAAGCTGGAAACCAGCTCTGGACCCAGATTTCACAGATGGACTTCATCAAATCAGCCAAAGCCTCCATGCCTCAACATTTATTCTTGCACACGGGTGCAAATCTAGCTCTCAGCTTTGCAGCTTAGTCCTCCTTGGAGTTATCAAACAAGATGACATTTCATTGCAAATGTAGTTTTATATGGTTGTTAGGATACAGCTTTGTTCACCACAGTTAACCAAGCCACCTCAATTCATCATGCACCCTCTGTACCATAATTTGTTAATTAGAGAGCCTCACCCTCTCTTACAGTATTTTTGTAACAGCCTTCCTCCTAGACACATATTTAATTATCTTTTTGTCACTGTACTGTATCAACTTTATGGTTCCACTGGTCATAGCTAATTAGGGCTGAGTGAGCTATGCTAGTGTGGAGCTAAAATGTTGATGTTATAAGGAGCTCATAGCCATCTCCCACCTATCTCCCCAACATGAGACGGAGAGAAGAACCTACCAAAGAACCAGGACCCTTCATAGCAGCCTCCCTGCTCTCCCAGCCACAGTTTTCTGTGACCCCCTTAAAACTACCCAGGAGGAGAGACTAAGCAAAACTTGGACCAGGCTCAGCTGGTTTCAACACCAGAACTTCTACCACAACCCATATCCAGTGGATCAGACGTGAAAAAGCAGCTGAGCAGAGGATCTCCACATCTGAACACTTACAGAAGGTACCATTTGACTTGGGTCACCATTAAGCTACGTGCCTGTATAAGGAGTGTTGGCTTTGCCCATAAGAGTTCCCCGCTTTTTTCTGTAATTATATCAGTGAAAATGAGGGCCCTTAATTATTTATAATATTTGTCTGAACCATCCTCTTTACTCTTTAGCCATTATTCTATAAAAATCTTTACCTCCACGGGGAATTTATACTCCACCTGTATCAATTCCTCTCATCCTCTCATAGTGTAAGGCTGTTCCTTTGTTAGAGGGAAAATTCAAGATCTCTTAAAAGAAAAGAGAAGATCCCATGTGGTTGAATGCTTGTTGGGGCAGGTCCTCATGGAAACTCCTGACAAAGCAAATTTCCACAGACCGAGCATTTTTGAGGCAACCCATTGGTAGCAAAAAGATCAAATATTTGAAATTTTCTTACCTTCTCATCTTCTCAGGTGTGGTCACATCAACTTGTCTCCTGGGGCAGTGATAAACCACGGCCACTGAGGACACACATGTGTTGTCCAGAACTAAAACAGAGACAGTGAACCTGTAACAAAAAGGGTTTTTTTCCCCCAAAGCGGATAAGCAGTGCATCACAAATTGCTCTTATATCTGAAAGAGGACAGACAGGACCAAACAAAAGTCAATTTTTTTCCTAACTACATCGGCGAGTCTAATTAAAAAATATTATGATTCCTCTCAACTGTTCCTGAAGAACAGCACTTTGAAACACAGGAGGAATGCAGGAATAACCTCTACGCTTTGGACACTAATTTATCAAACAGGCAAAGTAGCCTGTTTATGATGGTTTTTTGGAAACTTGCGTTCTTCATGGCAAGTGGCATAACACTTGGTTATATTATCATTCCTCTCAACTGTTCCTAAAGAACGGCACTTTGAAACACAGGAGGAATGCAGGAATAACCTCTACACTTTGGACACTAAATTATCAAACAGGCAAAATAGCCTGTGTATGATGGTTTTTTGGAAACTTGCCTTCTTCATGGCAAGTGGCATAACACTTGGTTTTCTATACAACCCTAAGTGGCTTAATTGGACATTTTCTGATTTGACATCTCTCTTGCCTCAGTTTCCAGAACCCATCACACATGAGAACTCCCTGTACAACACTGGGCTCACAGCACGATAGGACTTGAACACAACAGGAAGAGCTGCCATCTCAAGCTCCAGCCTTGCTCTCATTGCCCAGCTCTAAAATGGAAGTCAACGTCCTCTAGCCCACGTCAGCCCTTCCCCAACACCCTCAAGTGAAGATTTCAGTCCATATATGGAAAGAATCACGACCATTAAAGCACTTTTGCCTGCTTCATCATCACACAGAACCCAGTATCTTAATCAGCATTTAACACTACCATTAGTGTAAATTAATACTGACAAGTAACAATGATTCTTAGCACTGATGAAGTTGGTCCCCATGTCTAGGAGTGACAGCAGTACCGAAATAAACAGACCAAAAGCTTCACTCTGAAAATCCAGTCTGAACTGGCACTAAAAGCTGGAAACCAGCTCTGGACCCAGATTTCACAGATGGACTTCATCAAATCAGCCAAAGCCTCCATGCCTCAACATTTATTCTTGCACACGGGTGCAAATCTAGCTCTCAGCTTTGCAGCTTAGTCCTCCTTGGAGTTATCAAACAAGATGACATTTCATTGCAAATGTAGTTTTATATGGTTGTTAGGATACAGCTTTGTTCACCACAGTTAACCAAGCCACCTCAATTCATCATGCACCCTCTGTACCATAATTTGTTAATTAGAGAGCCTCATCCTCTCAAAGTATTTTTGTAACAGCCTTCCTCCTAGACACATATTTAATTATCTTTTTGTCACTGTACTGTATCAACTTTATGTTTCCACTGGTCATAGGTAATTAGGGCTGAGTGAGCTATGCTAGTGTGGAGCTAAAATACTGATGTTATAAGCAGCTCATAGCCATCTCCCACCTATCTCCCCAACATGAGACGGAGAGAAGAACCTACCAAAGAACCAGGACCCTTCATAGCAGCCTCCCTGCTCTCCCAGCCACAGCTTTCCGTAACCCCCTTAAAATTACCCATGAGGAGAGACTAAGCAAAACTTGGACCAGGCTCAGCTGGTTTCAACACCAAAGCTTCTACCACAACCCATATCCAGTGGATCAGATGTGAAAAAGCAGCTGAGCAGAGGATCTCCACATCAGAACACTTACAGAAGGTACCATTTGACTTGGGTCACCATTAAGCTACGTGCCATTACCAATGCTAAAGGCCTGTATGGGGAGTGTTGACTTTGCCCATAAGAGTTCCCTGCTTTTTCTGTAATTATATCAGTGAAAATGAGGGCTCTTAATTATTTATAATATTTGTCTGAACCATCCTCTTTACTCTTTAGCCGTTATTCTATAAAAATCTTTACCTCCACGGGGAATTTATACTCCACCTGTATCAATTCCTCTCATCCTCTCATAGTGTATTGGCTGTTCCTTTGTTAGAGGGAAAATTCAAGGTCTCTTAAAAGAAAAAAGAAGATCCCATGTGGTTGAATGCTTGTTGGGGCAGGTCCTCATGGAAACTCCTGACAAAGCAAATTTCCACAGACCGAGCATTTTTGAGGCAACCCATTGGTAGCAAAAAGATCAAATATTTGAAATTTTCTTACCTTCTCATCTTCTCAGGTGTGGTCACATCAACTTGTCTCCTGGGGCAGTGATAAACCACGGCCACTGAGGACACACATGTGTTGTCCAGAACTAAAACAGAGACAGTGAACCTGTAACAAAAAGGGTTTTTTTCCCCCAAAGCGGATAAGCAGTGCATCACAAATTATCCTGTTATTTAACAAGAAAAAAAATTTTTTTTTTGATGTTTAGAAAAAGCAAGGCACTTTTAAATTATCAGATATTTGGGTCTTAAGTGCGAGGCCATTTTGTAGCTCACGCCTTGAATTAGTCCCGGTATTTCCCCAAGGACGTTGTGTTACCCAGTTTCTCCCCCAGCCAGCAACTTTACAAATTGACAAACTATGAGAAGGGCTTCTGCTACAGCATGAAGAATCAATAGCTGTCTACTTGGATAGCCTCAAAAAGTGCTTAACTTTTAATTGAACGCTGGAAAAGAAATGGCAAAGCACAAGAGCTCAAAACAGCATGAAGCCTGCATAATTATCTTTCTCCTTGCAGTTCCTATGCAGACTGGAGACTAATTAAACACATGTGCAGGCTAGAAAATGATTTGAGAAGATGTATCTTGTGTCAGTTTGCAAGTCCAGGAACCAGAAGGAAAGTAGTAGCAAGGAACAGGAGCCACCGCCAGCTGTCTTGCACTGTCATTTTCACTAGTACCTTGGCTTTTAATTTCACTCATGTAGAGCAAAGACAAATTAGATTTTTAATCTGCTTTGCAAGGAGATGAACAAAGTTCAGCACAATAGTGAGCTCAGGCCCCAGGCTTCAGGAGTTCTATAAACACATATACAGGGGTTTTAAAGCATTTCAGTGCTTGCTTCATGCGCTATACAAATACATTTTTCATTATAAAGCTACCTGTCCTAACATGACCCATTCATAACATTGAAGCAAATGAATAAAAGCTTTTTTTTTTTTCCTTCCTTCAGTTGCAGAAAAGCAAAACCAAGTAAAGCTTTCAATTTTAAAACCCATTCTTTGGTATTTATCATGCTAATAAAAAAGCCTAAAATATCCATTAAAACCCCCCCCCATATTTAGTAAGTTATCTCTCCAGCATACAACCACTACCCACCTCTCCTCCCTTCTTTCCAGGAGAAAAAAACCTGAGCCTGCTCACCAGGGCCTTAAATCATGTCTCTTTTCATGTCCAAAGTGAAAGCACCTGCTCAGGCTGGCTCTCAGCTGGCAGGATTGAATTAGAGCCCAGCAACCATTGCCCTAATAGGAGGCAATATTATTAACTTTAATTTATTCACATCAGCATTGATCAGAAGCAGTTAGTGAGTATCAGGAAGACATTGGGATGTCAGTACATGGCGTTCAAGGCCAATGTAATTACCAGAGAAACGAAGGGTGCTGTGATCAGTCCAAATAATCGTGTGTAATTATAATGGAAAATTCTGATCTTTTGTTGTTTTCATCCCACATGCACCATCTGAAGATCCATGTTGTTCAAAGGGTTGTGGTTTCTGTGAGTCGGGAAGCCAAAAAAAAAAAAGAAAAAGAAGTGTCAGCTCTAAAAACCGTAGCTGGTGAGTACATTTTTAAGGTGATGATGAGAGTCTTCAAATGCTGTTTCCCACCAACCCTCTCTTACAGTATTTTTGTAACAGCCTTCCTCCTAGACACATATTTAATTATCTTTTTGTCACTGTACTGTATCAACTTTATGTTTCCACTGGTCATAGGTAATTAGGGCTGAGTGAGCTATGCTAGTGTGGAGCTAAAATGTTGATGTTATAAGGAGCTCATAGCCATCTCCCACCTATCTCCCCAACATGAGACGGAGAGAAGAACCTACCAAAGAACCAGGACCCTTCATAGCAGCCTCCCTGCTCTCCCAGCCACAGTTTTCTGTGACCCCCTTAAAACTACCCAGGAGGAGAGACTAAGCAAAACTTGGACCAGGCTCAGCTGGTTTCAACACCAAAGCTTCTACCACAACCCATATCCAGTGGATCAGATGTGAAAAAGCAGCTGAGCAGAGGATCTCCACATCAGAACACTTACAGAAGGTACCATTTGACTTGGGTCACCATTAAGCTACGTGCCTGTATAAGGAGTGTTGGCTTTGCCCATAAGAGTTCCCCGCTTTTTTCTGTAATTATATCAGTGAAAATGAGGGCCCTTAATTATTTATAATATTTGTCTGAACCATCCTCTTTACTCTTTAGCCATTATTCTATAAAAATCTTTACCTCCACGGGGAATTTATACTCCACCTGTATCAATTCCTCTCATCCTCTCATAGTGTAAGGCTGTTCCTTTGTTAGAGGGAAAATTCAAGATCTCTTAAAAGAAAAGAGAAGATCCCATGTGGTTGAATGCTTGTTGGGGCAGGTCCTCATGGAAACTCCTGACAAAGCAAATTTCCACAGACCGAGCATTTTTGAGGCAACCCATTGGTAGCAAAAAGATCAAATATTTGAAATTTTCTTACCTTCTCATCTTCTCAGGTGTGGTCACATCAACTTGTCTCCTGGGGCAGTGATAAACCACGGCCACTGAGGACACACATGTGTTGTCCAGAACTAAAACAGAGACAGTGAACCTGTAACAAAAAGGGTTTTTTTCCCCCAAAGCGGATAAGCAGTGCATCACAAATTATCCTGTTATTTAACAAGAAAAAAAATTTTTTTTTTGATGTTTAGAAAAAGCAAGGCACTTTTAAATTATCAGATATTTGGGTCTTAAGTGCGAGGCCATTTTGTAGCTCACGCCTTGAATTAGTCCCGGTATTTCCCCAAGGACGTTGTGTTACCCAGTTTCTCCCCCAGCCAGCAACTTTACAAATTGACAAACTATGAGAAGGGCTTCTGCTACAGCATGAAGAATCAATAGCTGTCTACTTGGATAGCCTCAAAAAGTGCTTAACTTTTAATTGAACGCTGGAAAAGAAATGGCAAAGCACAAGAGCTCAAAACAGCATGAAGCCTGCATAATTATCTTTCTCCTTGCAGTTCCTATGCAGACTGGAGACTAATTAAACACATGTGCGGGCTAGAAAATGATTTGAGAAGATGTATCTTGTGTCAGTTTGCAAGTCCAGGAACCAGAAGGAAAGTAGTAGCAAGGAACAGGAGCCACCGCCAGCTGTCTTGCACTGTCATTTTCACTAGTACCTTGGCTTTTAATTTCACTCATGTAGAGCAAAGACAAATTAGATTTTTAATCTGCTTTGCAAGGAGATGAACAAAGTTCAGCACAATAGTGAGCTCAGGCCCCAGGCTTCAGGAGTTCTATAAACACATATACAGGGGTTTTAAAGCATTTCAGTGCTTGCTTCATGCGCTATACAAATACATTTTTCATTATAAAGCTACCTGTCCTAACATGACCCATTCATAACATTGAAGCAAATGAATAAAAGCTTTTTTTTTTTCCTTCCTTCAGTTGCAAAAAAGCAAAACCAAGTAAAGCTTTCAATTTTAAAACCCATTCTTTGGTATTTATCATGCTAATAAAAAAGCCTAAAATATCCATTAAACCCCCCCCCCATATTTAGTAAGTTATTTCTCCAGCATACAACCACTACCCACCTCTCCTCCCTTCTTTCCAGGAGAAAAAAACCTGAGCCTGCTCACCAGGGCCTTAAATCATGTCTCTTTTCATGTCCAAAGTGAAAGCACCTGCTCAGGCTGGCTCTCAGCTGGCAGGATTGAATTAGAGCCCAGCAACCATTGCCCTAATAGGAGGCAATATTATTAACTTTAATTTATTCACATCAGCATTGATCAGAAGCAGTTAGTGAGTATCAGGAAGACATTGGGATGTCAGTACATGGCGTTCAAGGCCAATGTAATTACCAGAGAAACGAAGGGTGCTGTGATCAGTCCAAATAATCGTGTGTAATTATAATGGAAAATTCTGATCTTTTGTTGTTTTCATCCCACATGCACCATCTGAAGATCCATGTTGTTCAAAGGGTTGTGGTTTCTGTGAGTCGGGAAGCCAAAAAAAAAAAAGAAAAAGAAGTGTCAGCTCTAAAAACCGTAGCTGGTGAGTACATTTTTAAGGTGATGATGAGAGTCTTCAAATGCTGTTTCCCACCAGTGAACCACTGGCAAGAGGAAGGAGACCACATTGAGGTTGCACTCCAGTGTAATTTTAAAACTTTCCATGTAAATAACTTAACACTATATCCTGTCCCTGGTTCTCCTCCCTTTCCCTAGCTCCTCTCCTCCTGCCAGATGTCCCCTTTCTCCCTCTATGCCTGGGGAAGCACAGGAAGGGTTGGGGGGACACACTGTTGGCAAACGACTGGTCTCTTTTGCTCTCACTCAAGTGCCCTCTGGATGGAAGTCCCTTTCATTACCATCACTTTCTATCCCCAAACTCCATCCGTCCCCTTTTCAATATCCCAAAATCTGGAGGTGACAGGGAGGACAAGCAGGCTGGTTGCTCACATGTGTCCTCACTGTGGCAAATACCACACTCATATTCAGCTTGGTGAGTACCAGCTGGCCACATGTGGGCCACTTCATGCCATGAAATGTCCCAGAGCTGTCAGAAAGTAACATTTCTCATCTCAGCGTGGTGAGACATCAGCTCTGGGGGAGCTTTGCAGGGCCTGGTGCTATATGCTCTATTGGACTGCTTGGTGTCCAAGAGCCAGCAATGTGCCCTTGTGGCCAAGGGGGCCAGTGGGATCTTGGGCTGCGTAGGGAAGAGTGTGGCCAGGAGGTGGAGGGAGGTCATTCTCCCCCTCTGCTCTGCACTGGGGAGGCCACAACTGGAATCCTGTGTCCAGTGCTGGGCTCCCCAGTTCAAGAGAGACAGGGAACTGCTGGAGAGAGTCCAGGTCCTGTTATTTAACAAGCAAAAATATATATTTTTTTTTTACTTTAGAAAAAGCAAAGCACTTCTAAATTATCAGATATTTGGGTCTTAAGTGCGAGGCCATTTTGTAGCTCACGCCTTGAATTAGTCCCGGTATTTCCCCAAGGACGTTGTGTTACCCAGTTTCTCCCCCAGCCAGCAACTTTACAAATTGACAAACTATGAGAAGGGCTTCTGCTACAGCATGAAGAATCAATAGCTGTCTACTTGGATAGCCTCAAAAAGTGCTTAACTTTTAATTGAACGCTGGAAAAGAAATGGCAAAGCACAAGAGCTCAAAACAGCATGAAGCCTGCATAATTATCTTTCTCCTTGCAGTTCCTATGCAGACTGGAGACTAATTAAACACATGTGCGGGCTAGAAAATGATTTGAGAAGATGTATCTTGTGTCAGTTTGCAAGTCCAGGAACCAGAAGGAAAGTAGTAGCAAGGAACAGGAGCCACTGCCAGCTGTCTTGCACTGTCATTTTCACTAGTACCTTGGCTTTTAATTTCACTCATGTAGAGCAAAGACAAATTAGATTTTTAATCTGCTTTGCAAGGAGATGAACAAAGTTCAGCACAATAGTGAGCTCAGGCCCCAGGCTTCAGGAGTTCTATAAACACATATACAGGGGTTTTAAAGCATTTCAGTGCTTGCTTCATGCGCTATACAAATACATTTTTCATTATAAAGCTACCTGTCCTAACATGACCCATTCATAACATTGAAGCAAATGAATAAAAGCTTTTTTTTTTTTCCTTCCTTCAGTTGCAGAAAAGCAAAACCAAGTAAAGCTTTCAATTTTAAAACCCATTCTTTGGTATTTATCATGCTAATAAAAAAGCCTAAAATATCCATTAAAACCCCCCCCCATATTTAGTAAGTTATTTCTCCAGCATACAACCACTACCCACCTCTCCTCCCTTCTTTCCAGGAGAAAAAAACCTGAGCCTGCTCACCAGGGCCTTAAATCATGTCTCTTTTCATGTCCAAAGTGAAAGCACCTGCTCAGGCTGGCTCTCAGCTGGCAGGATTGAATTAGAGCCCAGCAACCATTGCCCTAATAGGAGGCAATATTATTAACTTTAATTTATTCACATCAGCATTGATCAGAAGCAGTTAGTGAGTATCAGGAAGACATTGGGATGTCAGTACATGGCGTTCAAGGCCAATGTAATTACCAGAGAAACGAAGGGTGCTGTGATCAGTCCAAATAATCGTGTGTAATTATAATGGAAAATTCTGATCTTTTGTTGTTTTCATCCCACATGCACCATCTGAAGATCCATGTTGTTCAAAGGGTTGTGGTTTCTGTGAGTCGGGAAGCCAAAAAAAAAAAAGAAAAAGAAGTGTCAGCTCTAAAAACCGTAGCTGGTGAGTACATTTTTAAGGTGATGATGAGAGTCTTCAAATGCTGTTTCCCACCAGTGAACCACTGGCAAGAGGAAGGAGACCACATTGAGGTTGCACTCCAGTGTAATTTTAAAACTTTCCATGTAAATAACTTAACACTATATCCTGTCCCTGGTTCTCCTCCCTTTCCCTAGCTCCTCTCCTCCTGCCAGATGTCCCCTTTCTCCCTCTATGCCTGGGGAAGCACAGGAAGGGTTGGGGGGACACACTGTTGGCAAACGACTGGTCTCTTTTGCTCTCACTCAAGTGCCCTCTGGATGGAAGTCCCTTTCATTACCAGCACTTTCTATCCCCAAACTCCATCCGTCCCCTTTTCAATATCCCAAAATCTGGAGGTGACAGGGAGGACAAGCAGGCTGGTTGCTCACATGTGTCCTCACTGTGGCAAATACCACACTCATATTCAGCTTGGTGAGTACCAGCTGGCCACATGTGGGCCACTTCATGCCATGAAATGTCCCAGAGCTGTCAGAAAGTAACATTTCTCATCTCAGCGTGGTGAGACATCAGCTCTGGGGGAGCTTTGCAGGGCCTGGTGCTATATGCTCTATTGGACTGCTTGGTGTCCAAGAGCCAGCAATGTGCCCTTGTGGCCAAGGGGGCCAGTGGGATCTTGGGCTGCGTAGGGAAGAGTGTGGCCAGGAGGTGGAGGGAGGTCATTCTCCCCCTCTGCTCTGCACTGGGGAGGCCACAACTGGAATCCTGTGTCCAGTGCTGGGCTCCCCAGTTCAAGAGAGACAGGGAACTGCTGGAGAGAGTCCAGCGTAGGGCAACAGAGATGGTGGAGGGATTGGAGCATCTCCCCGATGAAGAAAGGCTGGGAGAGCTGGGGCTCTTTAGCCTGGAGAAGAGAAGGCTGAGGGGAGACCTTCTCAATGCTTCTAAGTATCTAAAGGGTGGGTTGAGGGAGGATGGAGATGGACTCTTTCCAGTGGTTCCCAGTGACAGGACGAGGGGCAACGGGCACAAGCTGGAACATGGGAAGTTCCACTCCAATGTGAGGAAGAACTTCTTTGGGGTGATGGTGGCAGAGCCCTGGCAGAGGCTGCCCAGGGAGGGTGTGGAGTCCCCTTCTCTGGAGATCTTCAAGCCCCACCTGGATGCTCCTGAGTGATGTGCTCTGGGCAGCCCTGCTTTGGCAGGGGAGTGGGACTGGATGATCTCTAGAAGGTCCCTTCCAACTCTGACAATTCCATGATTCTGTGATTCCATGTCCCCCGGCACAGCCGGCCCCACGCCCCCCTGCTCGCGCAGACCCTATAGCTCAGACCCTATAGCTCAGCCCCTATAGCTCAGCACCTATAGCTCATGCAGGATGTGCAGCTCCTGCAGGCGTAGCCGGGGCTGCTGCGAGTCCCCATTGCGTGGCCAATGCTGCCACCCTAATGCAAAGCTAAGAATATATCTGCAGTGGGCAGAGAGCCTCCGTCCCTGTCCCTGGGAGACCATCAGGGACCCAGGCTGGGGGGCACGGGACTGACGGGTGGTTTATCTGCTGATTTGCAGAGTTTTTCAAGAATAGACACAATCAACCTCCTGCGAGGCACGGGAGTTTATGGGAAAGCCACCCCAGGCTGCCAAAACGGACGCACAGCGCTACGGGGGCGCCCATCACTGATGGAGAGCAGGGGGAAGAGGCCACTCGCCCTCCTCAGAGACTGCCCAGTCAAACAAAGAAATAATAATTCTCTTTCTCACAGTCATATGATGTGAAAAGTCATTTAAAAGAAACCTTAAAAGAGTATCTGGCAGAGCATTAAACTGATGAGGATGTGCAGCTCCTGCAGGCGTAGCCGGGGCTGCTGCGAGTCCCCATTGCGTGGCCAATGCTGCCACCCTAATGCAAAGCTAAGAATATATCTGCAGTGGGCAGAGAGCCTCCGTCCCCGTCCCTGAGAGCCCATCGGGGAACCAGGCTGGGGGGCGCAGGACTGATGGGTGGTTTATCTGCTGATTTGCAGAATTTTTCAAGAATAGACACAATCAACCTCCTGTGAGGCAGGGGAGTTTATGGGAAAGCCACCCCAGGCTGCCAAAACGGACGCACAGCGCTACGGGGGCGCCCATCACTGATGGAGAGCAGGGGGAAGAGGCCACTCGCCCTCCTCAGAGACTGCCCAGTCAAACAAAGAAATAATAATTCTCTTTCTCACAGTCATATGATGTGAAAAGTCATTAAAAAGAAACCTTAAAAGAGTATCCGGCACAGCATTAAACTGATGGAAAAAGACTTTTTTCTTTCTTTCAGTGGTGCCCAGGGACAGGACAAGAGGAAATGGGCACAAACTTGAATAGAAGAAGTTCCACCTCAACATGAGGAGGAACTTCTTTCCTTAGAGGGTGGCAGAGCCCTGGCAGAGGCTGCCCAGGGAGGTGGTGGAGTCTCCTTCTCTGGAGACATTCAAACCCCACCTGGACACGTTCCTGTGGGACCTGCTCTGGGTGGCCCTGCTTTGGCAGGGGGTTGGACTAGATGATCTCCAGAGGTCCCTTCCAACCCCATGGGATTCTGTGATTCTGCGATTCTGCGACTTAGTGCGGTCATTTTTATCCATATTAAGATGTTAGGTAATGTGAATATTTTTTAAAAGCGCAGAATGGCCACAATAATCGCCCTTGCCTACTAGTTTAATATTTTCTCGATGTGACTATTTCCTTAATTTCTCCTCCAATGACAATTTCATCCCAGAAGCAGGCGGAGAGGCGGTGGGGTGGTCCTGCTCCCGTTAGGGAAATGGCAATGCTGACATCTACTGTCGGCAGCAGCGCATCGTCTGCACCATCTATCTGCCCTGGGCCAGGTTTATTAAATTCCAGGTCCAGCTGAGGGCAAACACACACTACACTAAGGACATGTAACCGATGCCGTGGGGTTACGGCCCCAGAGAATGACCCGAAGGGCAAATATTTATACAAGGCTGAATCGGCTCATCTCATTTTTGCTACGGGGCTAAGGTGCCTTCAAAATATACGTACTTAGTGCAGGTAAATATTTGCTTGCTTTAGGAGACCCACAGGACTTTTATGCATTAGTTCTCTCCCCCTTCTAGATTTATTTTCTCTATTAAGTTTTACGCTGTTCCTTTCATCCAATTAGTACTAAATTTATTTATTTTTTTTTTTTTAAATCACAGCGCAGATAGGAAACGTGTTTTAATTAAGTTTTATGCTGTTCCTTTCATCCAATTAGTACTAAAATATTTTTTTATTTTTTTTTTTTAAATCACAGCGCAGATAGGAAACGTGTTTTATTTCCTGCAGCAAGAAAGGATAAACTGCAAAAAAAAAAGGCACCTTAAAGATTACAAATGAAGCTTCTAACGGCGTTTGTGCCTCTGCTGCTGCGTTTGGGTGCTGCGTCTCTAATAACATGGAAGTGACCTTCAGGAGCCCCTCGTTGTGTACGTTGGAGGAACCATCAACGGGGTGGGGGATAAACCTTGAAGCTGCGAACCAAATTCAGTGCTGAGAGACACCGGCAATTAATAGAAACAGAAAAATTGTGTATGGCTGTGCATACATTAAAGAGGATAAGCGGAATCCGCCGTTCCCCCACACAGCTTTGAGTTGTGTGTCAAAAAAGTTGTAAAAGTTTACTGTAAGATGAGTTATTCCTAATTACATTTTAAAGAGTGCCCTTATCGGAGCATTCCCAATTATAAGCAATTAATTTCTTTACAAGCTGGTACTACAGCCATTCCTGCTAGCATCTCCTCGACAAAGTTATGCACAACAAGCAGCTATCGGTGCAAACTCCAAACGGTCTTCTGAAACGATCCTGCAATTTCTGACCTATCTCATCAAAAGCCACTTGGATGGAACAGAAGCTTGGGGCTCGACTTTCCTCTCGCATCCCTATTGATATGCAGAGCTAGCACACACAATCATGGAATGATAGAATCATCTAGGATGGAAGGGACCTTCAAGATCATCTAGTCCAACCATCAACCTAACTCTGACAAAAAAACCATCACTTGTCCCCCCAGCACCATGTCAACCCGTCTTTTGAACACCTCCAGGGATGGTGCCTCAACCACTTCCCTGGGCAGCCCATTCCAAGGCTTGATAACCCTTTCCATGTAAATATTTTTCGTAATATCCAACCTGAACCTCCCCTGGTGTAACTTGAGGCTGTTTCCTCTTGTCCTGTCGCCTGTGACTTGGGAGAAGAGACCGACCCCCTCCTCTCTACAACCTCTTTTCAGGAGGCCCAGCTGTGGTGCATTGGCATGCAACTGTGGGAGATCAACACCTGATGAGCATTTTAACTATAATACAAGGTGTATTTAAGCAGGGGTGATGATTTTAGTGATTTTCTTAGGAAGAAGACAGCAGTTGGGCTGGTCAGATATTGTTTGACAAAAAGACTCCATGAAGAGAAGAAATTCCTTGGGCAGGTTGGTGATGTTGGGGCTCTGGTATGTTGAAGAGCTTGAGCCAAGCCCCTACATTGCTCAATTTGGGCTCAAATGTTGGCTAAGCTGAAGAAGCAATGCTTTTATGTTTCAATTGGAAAGGGGGAACCTCAAAAAAGCCCATTTTTTGCAAGATAAAAAATAAAATGTATCTCACTGAGGTCTTCTCTATCCTAGTATTTATATTGCAACACCATCTGCCTCTTGCAGCATGTTTGCTGTGTGTATGTACTACAAAGAGCTGTTTGCTTGGGGGATGGATGTGGGAAGACCAGCAAGGTCATGGTGCTGCCTCTATCCTAGTTGTCTGTTTGGGATAGCTCACATTTTTCTATTTTTCTCTTTGCAGGGGGCTTACGTGTTCCTCCTGCAGAAGAGTGTAATATCTCCTGTAGTGGTGCTCATCTGTCTTCGGGGAAACATTTGCAGCCCCTCACTAGGGGGAGGAACTTAATGCTGTGGACAGTGAGAAGAGAAGAGCTCCCAGGTAAGTGGAAGGGAGTGAGGAGGAGGAAGGACTGCATAAAATCATTCAGTTGGAAAAGATTCTTGAGATGGTTGAGTCCAACCATCTACCCTACTCTACAAAGTTCTCCCCTACACCATATCTCCAAACATCACATCTAAATGACTTATGAGCCAGCAAGGTTGGGGGCTGGCAGTTTGTGGGATCCTGGTGGCCACAGACCATTCTGCCACCCTTCAGCAGTGGGGACTTAGAGCTAATATATTGTCATTTTGGTTGAAGGTCCTTGGGGAAAGGCAGTGTTTGGACAATCTCCATAAACATCTAGCCCTTTCCCTGCAATGTGGTGAGGTCCTACCTGCAACTCCTTGTCTAGGGGAGATTAGGGCCTGTGTGGAGAAGCTGCTTTGAGGGAGATGTAGTCCTTTCCAACAAGATAAGAAGTTAAAATCTGGCTGTCTCCAAATAGAAAGAGGAAGAAAGTGTGTAGATTGATGCTTTTCTGCCCTAATTCAGAGTATTCAGCCCTGACCTCATGCCAGGGTGCTAACACCAGTGGTGCATCAGCAGAGTGCAGGCAATGTGGTGGTGCTGGACCGGGACAGGCTGCCCTAAGTCTGGTATCTCAGTAGGTTTTGGAGGTCCCTACAACTAGCACTTTCTAACATTACTAAGGTTTAGGGAAAAGTTATTTTGAAGCAATGATATAATCCCACTCTCTTTTCGCAGCGTATGAGGTAATGAACATTTTTAGTGCTTAAAGGTGCTGTGAGAAGCTGCAGGGCATGTGTGAATGCCAACGTTTTATGGAAGGGGTGGTTTTACTGCCAGCAGACTTAAAAAAAAATAATCCCTGCAGTTTATATTAATAAGACTGGATGTTATTGTGTGTCAGGAGTTATTGTGATTTATAAAGTGCTTCTTACTTGGTGTGTAATGAAAACACTTGGCGCTCGGTCCCAGTTAGTAACAGGAGATGATAGTGGCTTTATCTGCAATAGCCAACTTGACCTGGAACCTTCTATCACTTTTAATGATATTTTAGTGCTGCCTTTTGCTTCCACCTCAGCTTAGGGTAGCTTCAGCTTTCCTAATGTGAATAAATAATAGAGTCCTTTTTCTAAAAGAAGGAATTTAAGACAAAGGAAGACAACTGCACTGCTTGGTATTAAGATTCTACACTCATGGAGCACTGCTGTTTGGGACATTATTGTGCAACACTGAGGAGCTGGTCCTTTAATAACACGCTCTGCTTGCTGTTCCCAGGCCTCTCATTCAGGACTATTATTCTTCTGTTGAGAATTTGACACATATCAGAGAGGCCAAAAATAGGGGGAAAAGGGTGGAGATGGGTGTAAGTAGATGGATGGGTCTGGAGCTAAATAATTGCTCCCAAGTGTGCTTCTTTGAAAAGCCACCCTGTATTTAGCACCAAAAGTGTCTTACTGCAAAACAGCTGTGCATGGGGGGAGAAGTTTCTGAGGGGGACTCCTTAGGACCACACTAGATTATCCTTTGCCCCCAAAGTGTGTGTGTAGATATATAAATTTTAAAAAGCAAGAGAGATTATATGCACAGGGCTACCTTTGCTATCACCCTGATCAGCTGTTCTTTAAAGGCTTTGCACCAGTATGGGTTGGGAGGTGACCTGCTTGAGAGCAGCTCTGAGGAGAAAGACCTAGGAGTCCTGGTGGACAACAGGATGACCATGAGCCAACAATGTGCCCTTGTGGCCAAGAAGGCCAATGCCATCCTGGGGGGCATCAGGAAGAGTGTGACCAGCAGGTGGAGGGAGGTCATCCTGCCCCTCTGCTCTGCCCTGGGGAGGCCCCATCTGGAGCACTGGGTCCAGTTCTGGGCTCCCCAGTTCCAGAAGGACAGGGAACTGCTGGAGAGGGTCCAGCAGAGGGCTACAGAGATGATGAGGGGCCTGGAGCATCTCCCTTATGAGGAGGGGAGACTTGGGTCTTTTTAGTCTGGAGAGGAGAAAGCTGAGGGGGGATCTGATCAATGCCTATAAATACTTCAAGGGAGGGTGTCAAGAGGATGGGGCCGGTCTTTTTTCAGTGGTGCCCAGGGACAGGACAAGACGAAATGGGCACAAACTTGAATAGAAGAAGTTCCACCTCAACATGAGGAGGAATTTCTTTCCTTTGAGGGTGGCAGAGCCCTGGAACAGGCTGCCCAGGGAGGTGGTGGACTCTCCTTCTCTGGAGACATTCCAAACCCGCCTGGACACATTCCTGTGGGACCTGCTCTGGGTGGCCCTGCTTTGGCAGGGGGTTGGACTAGATGATCTCCAGAGGTCCCTTCCAGCTCTAACCATTCTATGATTCTAAATGCAAGACTAGTTCCAGGGCAGAAATATAACATAAAAGGAGAATAAAGATAAAATAATACACTTAACTTTAGGTGGTGAATGCTGTCCTCCTTTGAGATAGGAAGGTGCACCAGGAGAACAGCAAGGAATACCCTTCTCTAGACTCACTGTAGCAGCCACAAGAGGTGAGTACAAGGAACATTACAATTACTTTAGAGAATGGCAAATATTTTACAGGCAGCCTCCCTCTGAAATGCGGGTGGAGAATGACCACAGATGCTCACAGGAGACTTAATTGTCCTTGCCAGCAAGGCTCATTATCCATACATAAACATATGGGCTGCTTCTTAACAGCAAAGTGCATTTTTTTTTTTCAAGAGAATATTTTAAATCTGAGCTGCTTGATTGTCAAATTAGTGGAGTCTGGCTTCAGTTTAATTACACCAGCCATCGGATTGGGCGGGTGGGTGAGGGATGTGCTACTTTTGTAGGCAGAAGAAGATAGGTTTGCAAAATCACTACCTACAAAACATTGCTCCTGTGGCAATGCTGAGTGTTAGAGCAATGTCAGAGGTCAGGAATGAGTCTTAAAGCCTGTTTTGGTGGGGTTTTGCCCAGGGCCTCAGCCAGGGTTACCCTTTTAAGAGATTTCTGCCTCTTGTTGATTGAAACTATATAAAGTGAGAGCTGCACCTTGGGTCTGTTGCCCTACACCTCCTGCAGTCCCTTGTACCAGAGCAGGCAGGTGGAAAACACAGCCAGGTCAGACTAATAACATTTTAATCCTCACTCTGCATTCGTGTAAGGCACTGGAGAGCCAGAACCTAGGGAAGCAGCCAATTTCCTGCAGGTATTTAACAAGGTGTGACAGGAAAATGGGGAGAGGGCAGGGGCTCCAGGAGCAGAATTGCCAACAAGGCAGTTTTCTTTCCTCAGTCTCCATTTATAACCACCTCGCTGGTGGTGGAGATGAGACCCAGGGACTTCAAAGCGTGTATGACATTGGGAGTGGGCTCAGAAAGAGCAGCCTTTGAAGTGTGAGTTGAATAGTGGGTTGGGCATGGGACGAGAGGGGAGAGCATCCTGACAAGTGGAACAGGTTGGATGAAAGGAGGGAGGGGATTCTTATTTTATTTTTCCTTCTTATTTTATTTTTTTTTTTCCCCCTAAGTTTGGCCAGGTTCTTCAAATAACGAAGTTAACTGTGGCAGTAATCAAACTGCTGGTTATTTTAGTGTGTGAAGTGTGGCTTAAACACACCAGAGCTCTGGGATGGTCCTCAGCCTGCAAGAGGATTGCGATGGGCTGGTGTTTGATCTACACTTCCCGTGGGCAGGAGCGAATAAAACCCATTTCAGCAAGTGAGCTGGGCTTGGCTGGGCACAACACCCCGAGCAGGCAGAGCTCAGAAAATTAAATAAAACCACCAGGGTTATTTTGCATGTTCCATGACCCTGGGGAAGTGCCCTGGAGATCTACCACCACAGCTCAGCAGTGTGAGGGGACACTGCTAAGGCACAACTTCTGCTGTCTCCCCATGGGCTCAGCATGGCATTTCTGAAGCACAATTTGTGATTTTTTTTTTATTTATTTTTATTTTCTAGGACTGAAAAGGATGCCCAGGACAGTGTGAAAGGACGCCTGTCAGTGTGAGATGCATCCTTGTGTGGGAGATGCCCAGGACAGCGTGGATACCTGTCAGTGTGAGATGCATCCTTGTGTGGGTTTCTCCTGTGAGCAGGACAGCAGATCTCACGAGCATGTTATTGGGGCGTCTTACTTTTTCTAATAGAAAAATCATTACATTTGAATGTTGATTTTGGGGGGATGATGAAAGGCAAGGTTAAAATGGTGAAAGCCTTTAAAAAGCCCATCTGTACTCACACTGTAAACTTCCAGGAAAAGCTCTGAGCATGTGGGAATGGGAACCTCAGGCCTGCAGCAATTCTCCGCTCAGCTCATACCGTTTGCAAATAAAGGTTAATAATGCTTGAAACTCTTAAAAGTCAGGATTCAGTCTACTGTCTTAGGAAAAAGCAAAACAAAACAAAAATCCAAACTAAAAGAACCTCAGCTTCTAAGAATTAATTCAGGATTTCCCTTGTCAGAGCAAGGCTGTGAATTGAGACTCTTGAGTACTGCTTCCAAAATCTCAGGCCACTGGGTACTCCTCATATCAAATCTGGGAGGGGAAATATATGATGTGATGGCTATTCCTTTTAAGTCTTGCCCTTGTGGCCAAGAAGGCCAATGGCATCCTGGGGGGCATCAGGAAGAGTGTGACCAGCAGGTCAGGAGAGGTCATCCTGCCCCTCTGCTCTGCCCTGGGGAGGGCCCATCTGGAGCACTGGGTCCAGTTCTGGGCTCCCCAGTTCAAGGAGGACAGGGAACTGCTGGAAGGGTCCAGCAGAGGGCTACAAAGATAATGAGGGGCCTGGAGCATCTCTCTGATGAGGAGAGACTGAGGGACTTGGGTCTTTTGAGTCTGGAGAAGAGAAGGCTGAGGGGGGATCTGATCAATGCTGATAAATACTTAAAGGGAGAGTGTCAAGAGGATGGGGCTGGTCTTTTTTCAGTGGTGCCCAGGGACAGGACAAGAGGAAACGGGCACAAACTTGAATAGAAGAAGTTCCACCTAAACATGAAGAGGAACTTCTTTCCTGTGAGGGTGGCAGAGCCCTGGAAGAGGCTGCCCAGGGAGGTGGTGGAGTCTCCTTCTCTGGAGACATTCCAAACTCACCTGGACATGTTCCTGTGCAACCTGCTCTGGGTGGCCCTGCTTTGGCAGGGGGTTGGACTAGATGATCTCCAGAGGTTCCTTCCAACCCCATGTGATTCTGTGATTATTGAAGTGAGGAAACCTACCCACTCGTACCAGATAAAACACATTAGTAGGGTTGCAATTTGCGGAGCGGTTCAGGCTACAGCCAGTGTCAGACTCTCTTCATAGAGGAAAACAAATAGCACCTTTTGTACCATTTCTCACCAAGGACAGCAAACCTGTATGAACAATCACAGCCAGGCATTAAAAAAAACCCCGCAAAGCCAAAGCATAAATGATCAAGAAGCAAGAGATTGAAAACCAGAAAAGGATTTTACAGTGTCATAATCCCCGTTCTTTTCGCCAATGTTTCAGTCTTTAGGGCTCACATTCTCACTTTTCCCAGCTGAAGGTGCTCAGTTTTCACTTTTTTCAACCTCCACCACTACTGTGAGTTTTTACTCGCAAAAAAAAGGAGATTTCTAACTCTAATGAGGCATCTAGAAAACAAGGGGATGTCCTGCGATTGAGGCTGGAGTCACAAGTATAAACACCACAAACACATCGGACAAAACACTTATAAGAAAACACAACATATTTATGTGTTTCTCCTCTTTAGTAAGACCCCAAAAATAGGTACAAGCCCACAAAAGAAAATCCCCTAGTGAAGGTGGGGCGTGAATTGCAAACACATCTGAGCCCCACCAGCTGTTCCTGCTCCTGCAGAGGGGCTGAGAACTGCAGCCCCACGGCAGGGCTGTAGCTTGAAGGAGCTTGGGAGGGACAAGAGGAATCACAGAGCAGGAGGAGCACCTGAGGATGGGGAGTGCAATCAATGTTTTGCCCTTGTTTGGATTCCAAAACCTGCAGTTTTCCCCTGTATTCAAAAATTAGGAGCCAAATCCTACAGACACTGGGTGGTTTTAAAGAAAAGCATCCCAAATGCTGTTCCTGCTCCTGCAGAGGGACTGAGAACTGCAGCCCCACGGCAGGGCTGTAGCTTGAAGGAGCTTGGGAGGGACAAGAGGAATCACAGAGCAGGAGGAGCACCTGAGGATGGGGAGTGCAATCAATGTTTTGCCCTTGTTTGGATTCCAAAACCTGCAGTTTTCCCCTGTATTCAAAAATTAGGAGCCAAATCCTACAGACACTGGGTGGTTTTAAAGAAAAGCATCCCAAATTGGGATTTTTCATTGATCTCTTGTTTGTTTTCTTTCTGGGTTTTTGAGCCCATTAAGCATTGCTGAACCAGGGTTTCCCATAACCCTGGGAGCTATATGTTTGCTTCTGGGAAGCTATGAAATCCCTCGGGGTACTGACAAAAAGTCTGGCAACAGAGCAACTTTGGGATTTGGCTGCAGCTGAGGGTGTTTGCTTCTGGGAAACTACGAAATCCCCTGGGATACTGACAAAAGTTTGGCAACGGAGCAACTTTGGGATTTGGCTGCAGCTGAGGGTGGTCAGATTAATACCTTTCAATTACCATCAGCTAAAACCTGAGGTCTGGGGCTTGTTGAGAGAAGAGTATTTCTGGTTTAAAAGTCCTTCCCATCACTGCCCCTCACCCAGAAGTGCCCTGAGTGAAGGAAGGAGAAGTTTGAGCTCTTGACCATGTGGGTTGTGAAGCTGCTCGGTGAGTCCTATTGCATTTATCCTTTGGGGAATTTGGATGTCTGTTCTTCAGCTGGTCCTCTGTGCCTGAGAGGGTTTTACAACCCTGGTCTTTGGGAGTAGCTGGTGGCTGCTGCTCACAGCGTGTGAGGTCTGTCTCTTACAACATGGCCTGAGTCCTAACTTGGTCCTTCAGGAGTGAGTGGAGTGTAAATAAGTCCAACAATGCTCCTTGTTTGTGCTAGTTTGGATTTTCTTCTTACCTTGCTTCTAAAAAGACAACTTGCTCCACGTGCTGACCTTCTGCAAGCAGAGCACTCATTTTTGTGCCCCACAGAGCCCAGTCTCAGCCCAGTCGCAGTCTGGGCAGAAAAACCTCACTTGTGTTAACAAGGTCATAAATCTTCTCCGGTCCCACACTGGGCTGATTGCCCTTCTGAGGAGTTTGCTCGGAGCCTCTGGAGTCTCCCACTGTGTGCAGATCAAAGGGAGCAGCTCTCAGAGATAAAGGTAGGCGCTATCAGGATGCCAACAAGTAAATTAGATTTCTGGCCCAACTGTCAGAGCTCGTGTCTGAACACAGGGTGGGTGACAGCCAGGCGCTACTGCTGTGAGGAGAAATATCATATCTGGGATGATATTCCCCTGACCCTCTTCTCCCAGGTGCTAGAAGCATGAGATGAAAAAAAATAATAAAAATATCTATTTTGAGGGCCTTGCTGCTTAAGTAGGGTTACATGGAGAGGAAGGGAATTACTCTGGGTTACATCACAGCTTGGGGTAGAGCTAAGGACCGACATGAGCTTTGCCAGCCGTTGTCCTAGCAGACCTTGCACGTAGTTCCCCCAACAGGAGCAGGCTGTAAGCTCTTGAGCAGGGGAGGGACGTATTGTAAAAACAAGGAGCAGTTTCACTTTTCATCTATTCTTACCCGCTTTCCTATTTCCCTGGGGGACTTTTCCTGAAAATACCGGTGCTACAGCATTTTGTGCACGTGGGGCAGGCTTCCTCTGGTCTCATCCCACCAAACCCCTCTTGGCGTGTCGGCTGCTTCCCTGAGTCTCCTCCTGCATAACCTGCCTTCCCAGGGAGGGAAGGGGCTGCAGACCCCCCCGGTGTGTCCCCACCCGAGGGGAAATAACATATCTGAGATGATACTCCCCTGACCCTCTTCTCCCAGGTGCTAGAAGCATGAGAGAAAAAAAATAAATAAAAAATATCTATTGTGAGGGTCTTGCTGCTTAAGTAGGGTTACATGGAGAGGTGAAAAAAAATAATAAAAATATCTATTTTGAGGGCCTTGCTGCTTAAGTAGGGTTACATGGAGAGGAAGGGAATTACTCTGGGTTACATCACAGCTTGGGGTAGAGCTAAGGACCGACATGAGCTTTGCCAGCCGTTGTCCTAGCAGACCTTGCACGTAGTTCCCCCAACAGGAGCAGGCTGTAAGCTCTTGAGCAGGGGAGGGACGTATTGTAAAAACAAGGAGCAGTTTCACTTTTCATCTATTCTTACCCGCTTTCCTATTTCCCTGGGGGACTTTTCCTGAAAATACCGGTGCTACAGCATTTTGTGCACGTGGGGCAGGCTTCCTCTGGTCTCATCCCACCAAACCCCTCTTGGCGTGTCGGCTGCTTCCCTGAGTCTCCTCCTGCATAACCTGCCTTCCCAGGGAGGGAAGGGGCTGCAGACCCCCCCGGTGTGTCCCCACCAAGAAAGGGTCAAGTTTTAGCACAGGGATTTGCTGCCATGAAGCTTTTCTTTGTTTTCCCTTAGCTGAGTTACTGTAAAAATTTAAATTCGGTGAAAGAAAAGCCTCACAAGTGTCACTCTCTGTGCTCGAGGAGAGAGGTTGCTGCTTCTTAAGTTTGTTGGTTTTTTTTCCTAAAAAGTGTGTGTTGCAGAAAGAAAGAAACCCCATGCCACCAAGGCCGGCAGCTGCCTGCTTGGTGCCTCTCCTTGTCGTTTTTTGGGGATGCTCAGGTGCTGTTTCGGGGCACACCAAGGAGCTTTCCGTCGCCTGTGGAGAAAGGCTGCTCCGTGTGGGCGACTGTTTTATTTTTCTTTTCCCCAGCCAGAGCCTTGGCACAACTTCTGGATCTCCTACGTTGCCATCTGACTGCAGCGCCTGCCGCGCGCGGTGCTGGGCACCCACGGAAAGGCATCTCCGGGGTGACTTTTGGGAGAGGAACGGGGAGGTCTCTGTGCCACCCCAGGGACGGGGTGTGCGGCCGTCCCCGGGGTTCAGACCTGTGATATCCCCCTGCCCCATGCCCTAAAGGAGCTCCTCTCTGGAAAGCCATAATTCAGGCTTCTGCAAGAGGTGCAGCCCATCAGCCAGCTTGCTTTCAGTGACTTGGAGGGATGTTCAGCATCGTTTTACCTCTTGCTTATTTTTGAGACAAGACAGAACTCCTTCTTTATTTTATCACTGGAATTGCATAAATGCGTCTTTTTCCCTACTTAAAAAAATCATCACTTTATTGTTGTTTTTTTTTTCTCTCTGCTAATGGCAGAAGATGCTCTTCTGTTACTGAAACATACAAGTTAACTGTGTGTGTGTGTGTGTGCTTCTAAATCTGCTCAGAGGGCTGGGACCATCCCCAAATCTGCTGCCCAAGCCAGCCTGGTGTCCCCAGGCTCTCTCCTCTGGACACCTTGTGGCAGCCTGAAGTTTAAATAGCTGGGGGTGCTCAGGGGTGGGCCATCAAGGACATGGAAATGTTCCTCCTAAATGCTAGGAAAGATCTCAGTAGGGGGGGAAAAATTAGGACGCTTAATTAGCTGACCAAATTAATAGAGGCCTGCAGACTCCCAGAGTCATTGGAAAGAACCAGGTGAGGTTTGGCAGACCTTAACCTGGTGCTTTGTCTGCTGAATTGGAGCTGGGATGAAGATGCAGGTGGGGCATGTAAACCCTTGGTTAAGGGATCTTCCAAGCTTGGAGGAGACTGATTTGGTTTAATGCCACCTTTGGACCCAGCTGTTAAACAGGGGTAAAGCTCTCCTCTGCTTCACCGGTGGGGCTGCGAGAAGCATAATGGACCAGTGTCTTTTATAGCTGAAATATTAGGATTTCCTGTCTCTCTCAGAGCATCAGGGCTTAGAGGATTTTCTGTTCCTGGCCAGTTCCTTCACAGGGCAGAGCCTGTTCCTGCCTGACCCCGGCGGCGGATGGGGATGTTGAGCTTCACCAGGTGCCTGTTGGGGGGGGGGAAATGCTGCCAGGCTTGGGACCTGCCAAGTCTTCACTGTGGGTAGACTGGAGGTGAAAAACAAGCGAGTTTGTTCCACGCTGAATATGCCCACGTCTTGTCACACAAATGTGCAGCACGGATGAAAACAAAAAACAAGCTACAGATGGACACTGGCAACCTGTCGCTAAGCACAAGCCTCTAAATTCAAAATAAACATAATGCAGCAGCTAGTGCCTTCTGAATGAGATCTGCTGAATTCCCACTGCAGATATTTGTAATGTCCTGATTGTCTTCATTTGCAAATGGGACTTAATTTCAACTCAAACTTCATCAGAAGATAAATAAGAATTTATGACTGATTAAGAAATTTATTTATTGGCTACTGGTGCTGCAGGGGGGCATCTGAGTCCCAGTGAGGTATAAGGCCCTGGGAATTGGAGCAAGCTTGGCCAGAGGAGACTCCTGAAAATGGCTGAATCTGTCCTGAGACTTGCAGATGCTGCTTAGGTCATCCCTGAGAAGGTTCTCTGACTGAAGAAAGCACTAATAACACAAACACCACAACCTCCATGGGCAATTCATCCATTCACTGAATCCCATGGGGTTGGAAGGGACCTCTGGAGATCATCTAGTCCAACCCCCTGCCAAAGCAGGGCCACCCAGAGCAGGTTGCACAGGAATGTGTCCAGGTGGGTTTGGAATGTCTCCAGAGGAGAGTCCACCACCTCCCTGGGCAGCCTCTTCCAGGGCTCTGCCACCCTCACAGGAAAGAAGTTCCTCCTCATGTTCAGGTGGAACTTCTTTCACTCAAGTTTGTGCCCATTTCCTCTTGTCCTGTCCCTGGGCACCACTGAAAAAAAGACCAGCCCCATCCTCTTGACACCCTCCCTTGAAGTATTTATTAGCATTGATCAGATCCCCCCTCAGCCTTCTCTTCTCCAGACTAAAAAGACCCAAGTCCCTCAGCCTCTCCTCCTAAGGGAGATGCTCCAGGCCCCTCATCATCTTTGTAGCCCTCTGCTGGACCCTCTCCAGCCTGTGTCCCCCTGCCACTAGAAAGTTTTTCCTCTAATGCCTCTCCTAGCTCACCTTCACTGCAGGTGGCACCTCCTGCTTGCCCTGTCCTGCGCTGAGCAAGCCCAGGAGAGGAGGCAGCTCTTCCCAGTAGATCTGGTAGGCTGCACGTGATGGAGAAAAAGCCAAAGGAAACCATACAAACATCTCTCAACATATGTAAAATTGTCCTGGCCGAACAGGGTTGTTCCTGGAGGGCAGGAGCTGAGGGCAGCCCAGGGCGGTGGTGCAGGTGAAGGCATTTCTCTGGAGCTGCAGCTCTTCTGGGCTGGCTCCCACGCAAAACTTTTTCTGGAGGGACTTAAGAGGCTTTGATTCGAGCTCCACGCTGGTGCCAAGGCTTTCTTCTCCTACCCAAGGAGATAAGAGCAGCTGCGTTTGGCCAGACATGGGCTCCCTCTTGCCCGGTATTTTGTCTTTGGCGGAGATCAGAGGTGGCTGTGAGCAGGAGAAGGCAGGCACATTCCCTCACCTGACCTCCTCACCAGCGAAACATCATGTGGCAGTGGGTCCCAGCACACCAAAAAAAAACCCCCATGCCTGCTTTTCCTTAGAAGGGGGGCTCCCACACAGGCATGGGACAATCAAGGGCCAAATCATGGAGAAGAGGTTTTTGTTGACTGTGGTGGAGTCTCTGCCAAGTTCAGTGAGCTTTGAGTAATTAATCGTGGAGCACATGCATTTGTGTGTGTGCCCAGAGTAATTAACAGAAGTGAAACACATGTATTTCCAATTTTACATGCTGTGGTTGAGATAATTCAATTTGACGGTCATCTTCATTTCTATTTCTTTATTAGCAAGGCTCAGGGACATCTCTGTAGCTACGTAATTGATTTTAATTGTGCATATGAGTGACTCCTGTCAGGGTTTCATGTGAGTTACTGCATCTGTATCCCACGAGGAAGACCATAACTATGAGTGTACAGGAATGTATCTGGAGGCTGAAGATTTGGTGACCTATTTTCCTTTCATGTTTGAAAATATTTCAAGCTGATGAAAACGGAGGAGCTCCTCCCAAGAATGTCCCTCTGCACCGATGGACTGAAGCAGGGATCTCTGCACTTCATATATATATAGAAAGCTTAATATTTTATACTTGGATTTACACAAAAAGAGTGAAAACAGAATTAACGCTCTGGTTCTGCAAGTATTTTCTCAAATGCCATCACTGGTACCAGCCACTTCATCTGTAAGGTCCTTGCATCTTACTCCTACTCACATTCATCCCACCTTGATTTGTAGGGGCTTATTACCCGATATATGTTCCTTTAGGTGGTGTGGAGCCCCCAGATATGTCAAGGAGTTTCTCAAGTATGTTAATATGCACACAGAGAGCAAGTCACAGCATAGGGAGGACTTCTGTAGCCATAGAAGGACTTAATTTTCTTCTCTCTGACATTAAGTTTTTGAAAAACCTGGACAAAGACCACAGCAGCTTGATAGCTTTCCCCACTGTTAAGAGCTGCATCGTTCCCGGGTCTCTGCAGCACCAGGTAGGGATGCTCTTTGCCAAAATTAGGTTGACGGTTGGACAAGATGATCTTTAAGGTCCCTTCTGACCTAGAAGATTCTGTGATTCTGTAAAAGTGTCTGTGGTTAAGCTGATGGAGGGGACACGCACCTGAGTGCAGCAGGGTTAGAGAATGGTCAGGGGATGCTGCAATGGGGAAACTCCAGCAAAGCGAGGCAATTACTGTGCTGTGAAGCAGGTCTAACACTTCTGTGGGACACACGCTCTTAAGGTACTATCTGTGTAGTCATTTAACATAAAATATTTTTCAAGGAGCTAAGTGTTAAAACACAAAGCAGAGTTCTAAAGTATAACCTTTATTGTTAACCACTGTGGGGAAAATATTTACGCTGCCTTAGCTTTCATTTGCTGATGAAATACCATCTAGTGGCATCGGGGGGGGGGGGGAAAGAAAACAACCCAAACTATGCTACGTTTTAATTGCAGCCTGGCTTTTGATCAGATGTGTGTTTGGGGGGAAAAGAGGAGGAGAGAGAGAAATGTGGCTTTGTGTGTATTCCGTGTTACATTATTATTCAGTAAGCTCTAAACCACAAAAGCTCCTACGGGAAGATTCATTATCGCATTAAGCACGAGATAGGGAGGGGATGCCTTGCTGGCAGTCGCAGACAATATGTTGCTGTTTTACTTTGTTTGGGTTGCCCCCCCCCTCCCCTCCCCTCCCCTTTGGGGGCTGCATGCTCTAGAGAAACAGTTTAAGACACAGTAGGATGGAAAAAAAAAAAAAAAAGAAGAAAGGCAGAAAGAGGCAAGTGACCGCAGCGCAAAGCGCTCTGTCTCGGCAGGCAGGAGGTTTCTAACGGCTCCCCTCTGACTTCAAACATCTCCCCAGCCTGCAGCCAGCCCTCCCCCTGCAGCTCTGCTGCCTGATAAGCATCGCCAGCGAGAGACACGGCAGCACCCGGCATCCCCCCTGGGTACCCAGCCTCACCCCACCGGTATCTCCTCATCCCCCTGAGGAGCTGGGCTCTTTAGCCCTGCACCAGGGATTTCCACCTCACTTAGAATCATATGGGGTTGGAAGGGACCTCTGGAGATCATCTAGTCCAACCCCCTGCCAAAGCAGGGCCACCCAGAGCAGGTCCCACAGGAACGTGTCCAGGCGGGTTTGGAATGTCTCCAGAGAAGGAGACTCCACCACCTCCCTGGGCAGCCTCTTCCAGGGCTCTGCCACCCTCACAGCAAAGAAGTTCCTCCTCATGTTGAGGTGGAACTTCTGTTCAAGTTAGTACCCATTTCCTCTTGTCCTGTCCCTGGGCACCACTGAAAAAAGACCGGCTCCATTCTCTTGACACCCTCCCTTTAAGTATTTTTATAAATACTTAATTGATCAGATCCCCCCTCAGCCTTCTCTTCTCCAGACTAAAAAGACCCAAGTCTCTCAGCCTCCCCTCATAAGGGAGATGCTCCAGGCCCCTGATAATCTCTGTAGCCTCTGCTGTCCCCTCTCCAGCAGTTCCCTGTCCTTCTGGAACTGGGGAGCCCAGAACTGGCCCCAGTGCTCCAGATGGGGCCTCCCCAGGGCAGAGCAGAGGGGCAGGATGACCCCTCTTGACCTGCTGGTCCCACTCTTCCTGATGCCCCCCAGGATGCCATTGGCCTTCTTGGCCACAAGGGCACATTGTTGGCTTGTGGTCATCCCATGAACTCCTCTACTTCTCTCCAATGTGGGTTTTCTGCCCTGGTGTTTTCTTCTCCTGCTCTCTGAAAGCTTTTTGGCCCACCCCAAGGAGTTAGGCACCATGGGGTGATGGGGAGGGTGCTGGCCCAGCTCTGTCAGGGAAACAACTTTCTGGAAATAACCAAAAATATTCACAGAGCACGCAGATCTCTGCATTGCAAGTAACAGGGAAACGAAAGCGTTTTCTTCCCTGGATCACTGATTTACGGTGGCTCAGCTTGTGGGTGACCGATCTGAGCCAGCAGAGGGTAAAAAAAGAGCTGAGATTTTGGAAAACGCTCAACACCTGTCTTCTGACAGGAGGCAGGTTTCAGGCACAGAGGATGGGATGCTCACTAATGAATAGCCTGGCAAGCGGGGTTTTAAAAAAAAAAAAGTGTAGGCCATGTTCTCAAAGTGATGATATATTTGGAAAAAAAAAAAAAGATATTAAAGGCCATTTATTGTGCTTTGAAAACTAAAAATGCACGCGATGGAGGCCCTGCCTGAATTGTTCTTTTGGTTACAAAACCCCTCGTTCTTCCTTGCGAGGGAATTCCGCAGTTTCAAGACTGACTGGTTCCCTAATTTGTGTCTTTAAAAAAAAAAAACCACCAAAAACACATCACTTGCACGTTACATTTTATTGATGTTACTGTAAAATACATATTTGCTTGCATTCCTAATTGGGGAAGCACAGATGGCAGTGGCTTCTGCTAGAGTGATATGCTCTTTAAAATATCTGGTAACATTACAACAAAGTATAGTCATTAAAATAAGTGTCTGCCTGTGCCGCAGGAGTTTCATTGTGGGGAGCAACTCTCTTCTCTTTTAAGGAAGGAGGGCTTAGTTTAACCCTTGGTTTAACCCTTCCCTGGGCTGGTACCTGGTGTGATGGGATAAATCTGGCACAGTGGGATAAATCCGGTGCAGTTCACCCAACTGCTTGCTTGAGGGCAGGTTTATCCTTCCTGCGTGGAGATGTTCCTAAGCGGGTGATGTGCCCCCAGGGCCTGGAGCTGGTAGAAGTCATGGATAAATTTTTTTTGGTGTTGTGTGTCATCCACCCCGCACGCTGGGTGCGCAATAAAAGGGGAACTGAGAAGTAAAGCCTTAAGGTGTGTTGAGGACTTGGCCATTGGGAGGATCGCACTGCTTTGAAAGAAGAAAAAGAAAGAAAGGAAGGTCGTTCATCTTCTTCAGAAGATTGTTTTAATTCTCTCTTCTCATCCAAATCAAGCTGTCATGAGCAACCGCAGAGCAAGTGAGCAGCATTTTGCAGAGCGTTTGCAATGTGTTGGCAGCAAGCAGCGAGCGCGCCGGGAGGGAGGGGGGAAGCTCTTTCAGTCATTTCATTTTAGAGGCAGTTTTGTGAGGAAGCCACCACCGGGTATCTGACGTTCTTTGATACGCTCCTCTTCCCCCTGCTGCAGCTCCCTGCCCCAAAAAGCTCACTGTGGCCAGGGCATTTTACCACCGACACCTCCACCCCTCCTGTTGGGTGACCTTACACTTTTCCGCACATTAAGATGGGGTTAAAATACTAACAGCTCCTCAGGAGCTGGACTTTAATTAACTTTTTGTTTTAAGAGGCTCCGCTCCAGCCACGGGCTCACGTGGTGTTACTACTTTTGTGGTCTCTGGTGAGGCTAATCCTGTTCCTGCCTTCTTGCTTGCAGCATCCCCATGGGCCAGGGTGGTTTTGGGCACCTTCCCGAGCCTTTGCAGAGCTGTACGTGTTTTGGGGGGACAGCAGAGTCCCCTCTGACAGCCAGGCTGCCCAGCAGGCATTATGAGGCACCCGGAGCCATCAGCTCCTTCAGTTTTAATTAGAAGCCTTAACTACCCAGCTTGCAGAGCTGTGCAGTTATGAGAGCCTCCGTGTTGTGGTTTGCTATAGAAATGAAGGTTGGCTGGTAAAAATCCAGGCCTTTGGCACAAGAGGGGAGCGAGTGGTGTGACGGCATGGTATGGAAACCATATATCGCCTACCCAGCCCTGCCTGCTCTGGTCTCCTTTGCTGGAGCAGGTGAGGTTGCCACAGGATGATACGTGATGGCTATAGGGTCATTATATGCCTTCTAACGGCAGGCTTGCCCTTTGTTCACTTGTAGCATCTCGTTGTTTAATGCAAAGTGTGATTTACTCATCGGCTGGGGTTCCTACGCACATGATTTGCGGGCTGAAGTTAGTAGGTATGTGAGGATCTGGGGGAGAGGGAGAAAAGCAGGCAGGTGAAGCCCTAGGGAGGGCTTTCCCTTAGAGCAGCACACCTTGAGGTTGGCATTTTGGAGAGGGACACCTTTCCAGCACCTGGGACTGGGGAAGAAGAGCCAGCTGCCCCGCTCTAAGCTTCACACGAGCTGTCTTTAAGGTCCCTTCCAACCTAGATGATTCTATGATTCTATACACTGCTAAGAAAGAGTCAGCTGGGGAAGAAGATGCCTTTGGCTTCCCCCTCTCCCAGGCAGCATCCCCGTGGGGGACCAGCGCCTTGCTGGGGGGACAGAGCACTTTGGGGGAGAGCACACACCTCGTGCAGAGCAGGCGAGCAGCTACAGTCACACACACACACAAGGCTGGTTTTGTCTAAGGTATCGATATGCCTCCAGCCAGGCGAGGGGGGAGGAGGAGGGTGAGGTACCAGCTGCGTTATTAAGCCTGATCCCAAACCCTTTGAAGTCAATAGAAAAATTATCTTCGGCTTTGATACACTTTGGATTGGGCCTTTTAAGTCATGTGAAAGACATTCGTGTTATTAAAACGGCAGCAGAAGAACACTGTCGGTTACATCTGCTTTTATTTTTTAATGGCAATGGTAGGTTTAGCCTTGGGCACTATCTGAGACTCATAAATAACCCATGTCAAGTGTAACACACCTACTGAACAGCCACAGAAGACAGAGGACTTGGCTGTTTATCTCCCTGCATTTTTCAGTAACGAGCCACTTGTACGTTAGGAGGGGTAGATGTCCTCTAGCATTCATTAATAAAGCATCCTTAAACAGCCAGGCTTCTCCTTGATCATGCAGGGCTAATGCGATAAATATCTTCTTTCCACACTCTCCTGACAACTGAAAGACAGGAATGCAGTCTAACTTACAGTGTTAGTTGTGCAAGAATACTACAGGACTTATTTCTGGTACACGTGTGTCACGGCTAGGTACAGCACCCACTCACTGCTGGGAGAACGAATGCAGAGTGGGGAGCCTTTCTGAAAAAGCCTTCCCAGTACAGCACTGGGGTCATCCCCTGTGGTTATGGGATAGTGTGAAACCCCCTGGGAAATCCCAGATCACATCTAAACATTATTCCCTACGTGCTCTGCGAGCCCCAGCTTGCTGGGTCAGTGAGGTGCAGCTGATGATGGATTGATGAAGGTCATACGCCACCATCACGATGCCCTGGGGAACCACCAATTGCTCTCAGGAGTCAAGGCGGGTCTAAACTATCTCAATCTGCTCATCACTGCTTTCATCCAGTGTTTGGGTTTCTTTTTCCTGACGGTTCATTCCAGCAGGAAGGTGTTTTATAAATACATATTATTGTCTATACTGATAACTTATAGGCACCAGCCATGCAGCCACTGACCTATGGCACCGGTGTGTCCCGCAGCAACCACAGAGGGGAGCCAGTTTAATTCAGGCAGCACAGAATCGCACCCGAGATTCAATTTAGACCACTGCATCCCTTGCAACAAACCAGTCCTTAAAAATCCTACATTTGTGTGAGCTTTCGTTTGGTTTTTTGCTTAACTAGTTTATATTATTTACTTCCAGTTCTCTCCACGCATGTGGGCATCTCGTCTGAGCCCTCATGCTTTCAGAGAGAAGGGGGCATAGATACATTTTTGGTTTTTCCCTCCTTTTTTCCCTCCCTGTGTTGATACTCATCCTCTCTTTTCCCACCTCTGCCACCTGCTAATGACCAAGGGGAGCTGTACCATTGCTGGGAAGTGTCGTCTCTCCCCCATTTTATTGTTGATTTAACAGTGAAGCAAAGCCAGGGCTTCCCACTTAGAAAGTTTGAGATGTTTGGTGGGGAGCAGGTCTGCAAGGAGCTGTGTTTGCAGTTAAAACAGCAGGATCACTGGGGACCCCCGGTCTAGAGTAACCTGAAACGCTGCTCCAAAGAAGGTTTGTTTTTAAGCCATTTAACCCCTTAAAAAGAAGAAAAAATTAGGTCAACCATGAAAGGGAATTTAATAATTGCAGCTCATACATAAATATTTGCTGCTTCTCCCAAGTGCCTTATTCCTCTAGTTGCTCTCGTTAAAGAGGAATACCCATGGGACGCTCAAGTTTAAAAATGTTTCTGTTTCCAAAGCTTTTTGAGGACCTTATGTCCACACAGCCTGTATCGCTCTGGGGCAGGGAGGGGGGCAGAAGGGACCTGCTTATGCAGAAGCAGCTCTCCATTAGCTCCCCTCCTCCCTGGGTAGGGGTGCAGAGCAGACCCCCCCCTTCCTAAAAGTTGCTATCTATTTTCTTCTCCTCCCTGGTAGCAAGTCGAGGTCTGTAAGACTTTCCCTGAGGCTTTGTGAGCAGACCCACCCTATCCTTAGGGCAGCAAAATTCATGAAGAAGCACGGTGAAACAGCATCCTTGGAGCTGTGAGCCTATTTCCAGGCTTCCCTGCCACAGAAAGGGCAAGCTGAAGGACAGAGCACGGGCTACAGCTCGTTGCGTGTGTATGAACTGGGCTACAGGAGCTGTGACGCGATGGAGCAGGCAGGGCTCCGGGCACGAGAGGCTGCTTTAGGGGAGTGTGAATTAATCCCCTGTTTAAATGGTTCCAGGCTGGAGGGTATTTTAAAAGAAGCTAAAAGGCAGGCACTTCACTGCCTTATGCTCATGGCTTGGATTTTCAAAGGAATTTGAGTATCCAGAAAGATTTTTACTCTGTGGAGGCCATGCATTCTCAGAGAACTCCTTTTCTTATGCTGTATTTTCAGCTCCCTGATCCCTTTCTCCCCATCGCTGAGCCATATCTGTCTTATCTGAAACCAAAGCCTCCATAAAAGAGACAATTCAAGCAATCAACCTGTCTTTTTCTCGCTGAGGTTCAGATGTGCAATGACAGTCCTTCTCAGCAGAAAACCTTAGAGAAAAAGTGTTAATTGCTGAAGATTTGGGGTTTGGTTTTGCTAACCACAGATGCAAGTGGAAACAGCCTCATAGGATACAGTTGGGCTGAAAGCTGGCAGGTGTTAAGTAGCACGCCCAGGGCTCCAGCATCCTCCAGCTCTGCAGCTTTGTGGTGGTTTCTGACTAATAGGCACCAACTACTTCATTTTTACCTTTGAGGAGCCTTGGCAGATACTCACTAAATGCTCCCCCCCCTACACCCCTCCAGGGCTCAAGCCACACTGAGTTAAAACCTTAGCTAAACCCTCGGAGGCATAGACCATCCCACAAACCAATGCATCAAGTGGGGCTGCTCCAACAATGTCTTAAAAGCAGCTTTCCACTCTCTTGCATGTGGGCAGAAACCCCAAATCCTAATGACATGTATATGAAACTGCTTCTTTCATGTCAAGCAGTTTCCATCCAAGATATTGAACCGAAATTTTATTTTAACGTACAAAGCGTACCTGAGGTTACTTTCTTACAGAGCAGGAGGTGGTTGCTGCCAACCATTGAGAAGCAACCACGAGATGGTTCCTTCCACTTTCAGAAAACAGACCTTACTCAAAGACCATTTAAACACCTCGCTTCTCCCTCAAACCTCCTCTTTTCACCTCCTCATCTTTTTCACGGGTAGGAACAAAAGTTTGTTTGCTGATTTTGCTGTGTTTCTAGCACCAGATGCCCCAGCGGGACATCTGCACATGTGCCAGCTGGGAGAGCCAAAGCTTGGACCTACTTGAGTTTTACAATATGAGGCTGTTGGCTCTAGCACACACACCTGATCCTGCGTCTAGACTTTACACATTTATGATCCCATGTGTGCAACAGGGTTTCTTTGGTACAAGAAGTTGGTTATTGGGCCTTTCGGGATCAGGAGTGCTCTAAATTTCCCTACAAAAAACGGGACAGCCAAGAAACTTCTGATTTTGCCAAATCTCACAGCATTTCTGCAGATATATGAAGAGGGTTTTAAATGAGAGTTGTTCCTAGCACTCGTGCTTCCAGCCAAGAGGCTGAGTGCGGGACCTGCCTGCATGCCAAAAGCCCAAATTGGAGCAGTGGCAAGGACCAGGACCACAAACTGAAGATGCATTTTTAAGTGGGCGAAGGGAGAACCAGGTGACCCCAATGCTGGTGATGCAGAGTGTTGCTAGGCCACATGCAATCAAACCAGCCTTTAACCTAGGATTACTGTATCGGGTAGAGGTCACCCCATCATCCCCACTGTAGACGAGACATGACCAAGGCTCTCCACGCAGAGGCAATACCAGCACACAGCCCACCATGTACCATGGCTGTGTACTCCTTCTGCCCTCTCAGATAAAAAAAAAACCTCCTTAAATGCAGCTTTTCGCATCCAGTGCCTCATCCTGCCCTGTATCACTCATCTCCTCACCCTTTCCCTTGCAAACCTTGCCTCTTTGTTGGTGGACTTCCTTCCTCTGCCCCTAGGAAGATGCCCGCATGCTGTGCTGGGGTCCAAGGGACACCCCAACTGCATGGCATCTCCCTTTCCCTCTCTCCACCAGCCTCCCAACCCCCTGGGTACCCCTGGCAGGGTTTTGGCTAGGTTTGATGGAGGGGTAACCACTGTCAGAACAAGCAGCACCCTCAGTTTTCATGACTGGGAGCAGGTGGGGAGAGGCAAGGCACCCAGGTGGGTGCCCCTTCTTCACCCGCACATCTGGAGCCCACAGCTGGTAAGTGGGGCTGCGGCTTGCCTTGCCCTCAAATGGAGGTGGCTCTTCTGTGCAGAGAGAACTTTTTGGAGGGAAAGGGCAAGAAATGAAGGAAGGACAAGAAACACATGAGAGGCTCAGAGGGGTCGGTAAGGGGGTGATGTCACCAGAGCAGGGCAGTTGGGGAAGCCACTATCTCCTGTTTCTTTTCAACCTTTTGAGTCAAACTGGTTCCCCCCAAGCTCAGGAGTAACTCACCCAGCCCTCTGCTTTCAAAGGACCCTTTGAGACCAGTTTTTCATGCCATGACCAATGTGCTCCTCTGAGACTGGTCTTGGTCAGACCTTCTGCAGAAGCCTTTGCCAAACTCTGACCACACAATTCCCACCTTCTCCCTGCCTGCCCTCAGTTGTGTCCCTTCAATGCCAAAGTGCTCGATCCCCACCTCAGGGGGTGTCAGAGCCCGAACCCCAAAGGCATTTTGGGCTGTGCATCTCAGACCCCACCAGGGACTGGTGGTACCTCTCCAGGGCTGTCTGTATCCGAGTCCAGCAGTAGATGATTAAGCATCAGTACCGCGTGGCCCAGCCAAATCCATCCTCTAAACAAAATTAGACCCTTATAAAGTCATGGGAGAAGAAGAGGTGAGTGTTTTGCAAGGGCATTTTTGCATTAATACATTATTTTTTTTTTTAATAAACCTTGAAACTGAGGACTGGATTGTATCAAAATGTCACTTCTTGCACACCTGGCAAGAGGGAGGAAAAGAAATTTATTTTTTTTTATCTGCAGAACGTGAAGGAATTAAAACATCTCTGCAGATCTTAAAATCCTTATTACTCCTGCATTCACTCAGAAGCTGAAGATGAGCAGAGTTTAATTTTAAAGCCCTCGTTCTGTACCTTTGAAACAAACATTCTCTTCCTTCTGATAAATGATTGAAGTGCCACCAATTTATTTTTTAAAGGAAAAGATCATAGGAATTTCCAAGCTCCACACCCTGACTTAAACATAAATTTGTCCTTGCTGGGATGATACCCCTGTACTTTAACCATTGTATACTTCTCACCATAGTAACACAGGGAACAAAAAGGTGTTGTCCCAAAATGATATATACAGTGACAAAGAAATTGTCGCTTTAGTAAAGTTTTCCTTATATGCTTGATACATAATTTCCAATGGTGACTCTGTGACATTGAACCCAGTGACAGTGAATTTGGCTTTTCAGGGGTTTTTTGTGTGCTTTTGCTTTTAAAAAAGTTATTACAACCAATGTTATGGAAAAACTGGAAGGTAAGATTTTATTCTCCCTCTACCACCACAGATAATGAAGTTTTATCAACTCCCTTTTATTATAGTAATCTAAAACTGTATCCTGTAATTGGGTCATAAACATTTAATGAAACTCAACGCTGTACGAATAAAAAAATTTTTAAAGAGAGGGTTTAGGGTGGACAAAGGGAGAACAAAAGGGAATCCAAATAGCTCAGGTGTCCTAGTCCAGAGCCTCAGCAAATGATGTTCCTCCGTCCTTAACTCCATGTTGCTGTGTAACCCGGACACTCTTGCTTAATTGCCATTAATGGGATTTTACCCTGGATTTAAAGTTTACCATACCCAAAGTGAGGTGCAGAAATGCAGCCCCGATCTCGATGATATTTTTTTTCCTACTGTTTAAACCCTTTCTGCGGGGTATGTTCTGTGGGGGCTTTTAATGTATTGTTTCATCACATATTTAAAACAAAGGGGGTGTTAATTACTCTGACACCATGAAAAGCATAAATACTGCCTAACTGACATTCACTGGTGCATTTCAAAGAGCAGATGTATATTACTATAGCGTGGCAGTTACATTAACTCTGTGCAATGACAATAGGAAAAACTGATAATAAACATCAAACTCCTCTGCCTTTTACCACAGAAGAAAGAAAGTTCAAGTGTAGTGGAAAGTTTTGGGGGTTGTTTTGTAAATTACCCCTCACTTTCCTGCTTTAAAACCTTTCACTGGGGAAAGTTTTCAGTTTGGAGAAGACAGCACGTGCTCCCTAATTCTGGTTTTGCAAGAGGCACTTGTGAACCTTCTTGCACAGGGTTTTTATCAGGATACACTCAATGAGGGTGGTGAAGAGTTTGGGAGGGAAGGGAATGAGGGATTTATAATGCCCTTCCCAGATGGATCTGGAGAGCAGTAGGAGCTAAATCGGTGGAAAGAGGCAGAGCCTGTTTTGCTCTGGATGGGATGTTCAAAGAGGTTCTCTGCAAACGCTCGCAACTGCAAAGGCAACCTCTGTGGTGCAATGTTTTATCACCTGCTTTCAGTCCTTCAACATGTACACCTAAAAATATCTGTCATAAATTTCGGGTAGCCAGCCTACTGTAAATGATAAAGTATATTCCCTCACTGAGATATTAGACAAAATATGATACTATGGCCTTTGCCATGGCAAAATTGGCTTATAGTGCCCTAAAACAAATAGGCATATATAGGGGTAGGAGATTATATATCACTTTGGTTTTCTTACTGGCAGACATAAAAATGGCCAGAAATATTATAGTTCCTTTTGTGTAAGGGCCGGCTGATGGGAAATGCTCACGCTCAGCAGTGTGAACCTCAGTTTGTGCAGGGGGTAAAATAGAGAAAAACGTTCTGGAACGTCCTGATATTTATGACTGTGGCCTTGGTTTCATTTGTTAAATATGGTGGTATGAAATCATTGAATATTGGAAACTCGATCAGAATAAGGCAAATGACATTATTCCTTAGTTATTATCCATGTGTTTTCCTTTCACAGTCTTTACTAGGGACTTCTAGTTTTTGTCCTCTTTTCAGGCTGTTGCCATGCCTGCTGCTAGGGACCAAAAGCAAAAATAAAGACTAAATCTAGGTGAAAATTTTTAATCAAACAAATTTAACAGAAAATCTTAACTAAAAAAAAAAAAAAAAAAAAAAAAATTAAA
>NW_015090948.1:1448257-1462667 GCF_001431845.1 Calidris pugnax
AATTAAATAATTTCTGTTCACTGGGCTGTTTTTTTTCTTGAGAAACCTGAAGACAACAAATGCAGAAATATGTTTCCAAAAGTAGAAAATGTTAACTTTAGGGTGGATATTTTTCAAGTTTTACTGGCAGAAATGAAAATGGAGGAAAAAACCCAACAGTTTGTGTTTTTGATGGAAAGCATTCCACCAAATTGCACATTCTTATAGCTGGTGAGGTAAATTGTAGGGGACAAGTATTCAGTTAAAATAAACTTGCATAGCATTTTTTCCCCCTATTTCTCCTATTCTGAACTAATGATACTGACAATTTTATAGTAATTTCTACTAAATTCTAGCTTCCCCTATTTTTTTTTAGTATGCACGGTGTAGGTTGTGGCCCAAAAGGACTAATGTGATATTGAAAGCAATGTGATGGAAATTTTATTCTTCATCTACATAGGTTTCCCTTTTTCTTCCCCCTTTGTTTTAGTGAAAATGCGGAACATCATTGTGAGAAGGGAAGCTTTAAAGATAACGTGTGATCTGGAAGTGTGAGTGCATAAATTATCAGAGCCAACTTTCAAAATGCGCGTTTGCAAGTGTTACAATCAGACACGTTTCGGAAAGTAAACTGCAGTAGTTGTAAGATAAATGGCTCCCTAGAGGAAAACAATAAATAGTACAGCCACATGCTTACTACGCCTCGGCTGTGTATTTCCATTATTTATGAAAAGGTAGAAAGCAAGCTACAATTCCAGAAAACCCTTTGATCAGTGTATTTATTTTTCAAATACCTTTAAAAATAATAATTAAAAAAACCCCAAAACAAAAGAGTCATTGAAAGACTGGAGATTGTCTATGGATTTTAAATATGTGTGAAGGGCAAAAAAAATGGGATGCGTACACGATTTCCCTTGAAAACTCTCCCTGATATCCATGATACTGCAAAAAATTATTAGACCATCGGAAACTGACTCTTTTTCTGCTCCTGATGTTGCCCCTTCTTTCACTGTATTTGCTTCTTGCAAATGTGGATTATAACACGCTTGAGCCTTTTTGTTCTGTGATGGCCATGGCAGAGTCTTACAGAAAATATTAAGTACTGTTACTATTAATGTGTGTGTGGGAGGATAATTTAGGTTGGAAGGGATACGTCTGGAGCTCATCTAATTCAACCTCCTGATGACAAAAAAAAAAAAAAAAAAAGGGCTAATTTCAAACGAAGATATTGGTTTAAATGCTTTGTTGGATTGTGATCTAAACCTGAAAATTGAAAGGAAAAAGTCTACATGTTTGATGCAGCTGAAAAGAAGGCTGAAAGACCGGGGATGGGGGGGGAAACACATCTGCAGTTCTTGGTTATCAAAGTGAAAAACAAGCAGTTGTCTCACAACAGAAACATAGCTGGTAAAATCATGCAAATACTGGTGGTGAGTCTATAAACAAGTTGCATTTAAAACACTGTTAAAACTGGCTCTTTGGATTTCCTCCCTGAATTCTCATTGCTTATAGAAAGTATCTGGATTTTATGTCTAGACTGGACATAACTAGTGGTGTTCCCCAGGAATTAGTACTGGGTCTGGTCTTGCTCAACACATTCATCAGTGACCTGGATGAAGGGATGGAGGGTGCCCTCAGCACGTTTGCTGATGACACAAAGCTGGGAAGAGTGGCTGACATACCAGAAGGCTGTGCTGCCATATAGTGAAACCTGGACAGGCTAGAAAGTTGGGCAGAGAGGAACCTAATGAACTTCAACAAAGGCAAGTCTAGGGTCCTGCACCTAAGGAGGAATAACCACATACCCCAGTACAGGCTGGGGGCTGACCTGCTGGAGGGCACCTCTGAGGAGAAAGACCTATGAGTCCTAGATGATCTCTTGAAGTCCCTTCCAACCCCTGCCATTCTGTGATTCTGTGATATATAAACATACAGTAACATATAGGGTATGTGATTCATCTTTACCCAGCAGCACAAACTTGCTGGGTATCATTTCCAACTGTGTATGATCCAGTCATATATATTCATAGATGACTTTGAAGGGTGTCCAGTTTGTCTCTCTCTCTGAGGGATTACTCAGCATCCAAACCTTCAAAAGTGTCAGTGTCAGTTTGCAAAGGGCTCCTGTATGTATTTCAGAAGCGCCCTCAAGAGGGATTTCTCAGCATCCAAACGTTCAAAGGTGTCAGTGTCAGTTTGCAAAGGGCTCCTGTATGTATTTCAGAAGCGCCCTCAAATCATTTGTTACTATGTAGGAAAGACTACTGTTTCCATTGCTGTAGATTTCACTGAATTTCACTGAATTTTTAGAGTTGGAAGGGACCATAGAGATCATCTAGTCCAACTCCCCTGCTAAAGCAAGATATATCGCTTAGTATTAATATGAGAAGATGGAAACATGGGTAGTAAGATACTAACCTCACAGTTTATGGCACAGTGAAAAGGTCTCAATAGGATGCAGTAGAGCGGGTGTGATGTCTAGTTTTAAAAAGTCAAGCATCAATAAGCTCAGGATTGTACATCAACACCATAGCCTTAATACGGGCTTGGGAATTTGCAAAACAGAGACACCCCAATATAACTCGCCTCCAAACAGGGCTGGGCTTTCAGAACAATGACCCGATGGCATGGGAGAGTGCAGGGACTCTGTGTTCAAACATATCCACAGAAGATAAGCAAAATGGGTCCTGTGCCTCTGCAAACATACAACCTCTTCCTGTGCCCCCAACGCTGAGAGCTGGAGCAAATTATCCCTCTTTGGAGATCCTGAATAAGCAAATACTCAGGAGGGCAATGGGGTAGGTCCTTCTTTAAAAAATTGCTTTGAAAAATGAAATTTGAAACCTAAACAATGTAAGGTTTGTCTATATAATCAACTTTCTCCCCCAGGAATCCCACTATATAGAGACATATCTGGTATGAATAAAGAATATTCAAACAGAAGCCAGCAGAGAAAGCATATCATTTGTGTGGGCATGAATCGAGCTAGGGACTTACCCCTATTCTCTCAACCCCACCAACACCTCAGGCATAGCCTGAAATCCCAGAACTCTTCATTGAACATCTTTTTTTCCCTCTCTTTTTAACATAAAAAGCAATTTACTGACAAATCATTCCGATGTAACAGATTTTTGCATGCCTGAAATCATGGCTAAGCTTTAAACAAGAAAAATCAATAAATGATGTGTAGCCGTCAGCCATGTGTATGGCAGCTTAGTATTATTTTAATAATGTTATCACTGCAGAAGGAAAGCCAGGGAGAGGTATCTGCTGCTTCAATCCAGCATTGAGTGTGACCCCCTCCTCTCTGCAGAGGGGGCTCAGGGAGCCCAGTCCCCTGCAGTGAGGTAGCAGGGTGTCCCCTCTGTCCTACCAGCAGCTACCACCTCTGGGAAATGGTGACATATGGGGATGAATGGTCTCCGTATTCTCCAAGTAACCACCTCATCCTCTGGCCATGAGGATGCGCGTTTTAGTTTGGGAGAGACTGCAATTCAGGCAAGACTAGAAACTAAAGCGAGACGCAATAAAGAATATCTGTACTTCAGGTTCACAGTTTGCACTTTCCACAGTAACTGCTGAAGCCGTTGACCCTTCCCGGTATGTCTGTGTTCAGACAGGACCTTCCCCACTGCTCCCAAACACTTGGGCAGACAGGGCATCTTTGCATGCACACAAATAACACAATATAGCCGTGGGCCAAGTAGGTTTGTCTTGTTAACCCAGATCCACAACTTGTCCCTCATGGATCCCTGTGAAAGGCTAACGCTTCAGAGCCGGGTCTGGACTAACAACCAGGCTAAGTCAAAGAAGTTGGACCCTGGACTTGGGCAGTCGAGGTGGGATCTTCCTCCCTTGTAATATTGATGCTGGGTATGTGGCAATGAGTGGCCCTAAAATCTTTGGCCAGTTCCCCCTGATGGCACTGACAGAGGTGTGTGTGATGACCCAGCCAGGGGCACAGCCTGTCCTGAACTCAGGCCATGGATGAGAGGAATTTGTTGAGGCTGAAGTGGATATAAATAGCGTTAGGGAAACACTGTGGCCTCTATTCATCTTAGAGAGGCTACTATCACGCGTTGCCTTCAACTTATCAATTAACCAGCTATTAAACATCATCATATAATTTTGCAACTTCACCAAATTCCTCTAAAGCAATGCAAGGTGATGCTTTGCTCACCTGATGAAGTTAAAAGCTAAAAGGGGAACTTTAAAATGAAGTCAGAGTATTTCTGTTGGGAGTCTCAAAAAAAATAAATATTTAAAATATTAGAGTGCCTTGCCAATTCTTGAAAACCCTCGTGAGATGAACTGAATGTATGAGTGTTCAGAAAGGGAGAGCAAAGTTTACCCTGGTTCCCTTTTTCCCTTGAGGCTGAGGCACCTCAGGCAGTGGCACAGGCAGGGAGAGCGGGCACGGGTGATGATGCTCCGTGTTAAAAGACATTCTTCCCTGTTTAACAACAGAAGTTACTCTACCCTGCCTGGAAACTGTGATAAGAAACAGGACAGTGCTTTAGCAATACCACGCTTTATATTTTGAATAATGTACTACCACCATGTTTAAAATAGCTACAGTTCAAACTGATCGGGCAGGCATAAAAGGGCACGCTGGTTACATAAAATATAATAATGTACCCTTCAACAAAGTGGCATGTTCCATGTAGAATATAATGTACTATATGAGATCAGTAACATATAAGAGAGTGGAGAACAGTTTCAAGGACTGGACCGGAGCAAGGAATAAAACCAGAGAGTAGCACATAATGATATATGACGTGGAGGAAAAAAAGAGAATTAGATTGAATCTCGGGGAAGACTGAAGTTCTCCATGAGGAGATAAATATAATCTAAAACAAAGATATCAGGTAGGAAGGAGCTACTTACAAGGCAATCATGTTGGAAGTGCCTAAGTGGATAGCAAATCAGAGATGAGCATGCAATGCAATTGAAAAATAAATGTATAAATGCCAATGAAAACCTGGCCTGTGCTGTGACAGGGAGGCAGAAAGGGACACTTTTTCACACACACACAGGTGACAGTACTTGGTAGGAAACATTATCTTTGGGAATCTTGAAAATAAAGCCCCAGTGATTGGAAATGACAGTGTGACGAGGAATGAGAGAGAAATGTGGGACGCAGAAGAGACAGGATCTCAGCCGGAGCAGAATTGAGTACGTCTGGCTGAGAGGCAACCAGAACACGGATGGCCGCTTGCAAACAGCTGATGCAGGGAAGTGTGGTGGACCATGGGCACAGCAAGCCCAAGATTGATCAAATAAAATGTCTTCTTGAATTTCAGGGGGAAAATGGTCAGTAAAGCTGGTCCATCTTTCTACAGAAAGGGATGGGAGCCCTGTCACTGGTGATGTAAAAGGAGTTTATAGAACTGATTCCCTAAGGAGTGAGAGGGAGCCCTGAGCGATATGTTATGCATCATCCCACTTTGTGGCAGTGGGGTTTTGGGGCTACCACTGACAAAGCTGAGGTGATGCGCTGTAAGGAAGAAGGGCTGAGATGAGCTGGAAGGTTGATCCACCTCTCATTTCTCCTGCTCTGCCCTGAAGCAAGGATTGCTCAAGAGCTCAGAATGTTTCAAGTACTGGGGGTGGCCAGTGGGTGTCAGTTTTGCTCTATGAAGCAGCTGATGGAGCTTCCCTTATCTAAAGTAAGAAACTACCTCTTAAAGGAGGCAGTGGAAAAAAACATTCCCGTGGAGAAATATGATCTCTGCCCCACAGTTTGGCATTTTGTTTTTTTCATAGCTCTGTCTACTTTAAGAGCATTCACAGGTAGTAATTCTTAGAGAAGTCGTTGTCTTAGTTTTTCCTCTTTTGGTATCTGATTTTAGGATGATGACAACTAAGTGAGGGTTTTCAACAGAGCTCTTCTGTCTTACAGAAGAAGAAGCCACCATCTACAGCAAGAGAAACACTTTATTTCAAAAGGTCATATGTGCAAAAGCCTTGCCTGAGCTATCTAGGATAACCTAGCTGGAGGGCCATGATTTTGTTGTTAGCCAATTAAGACAGCTCAATATACTGTAGAAATCATTTAAATATCAAGTCAATGCTAAAGACCTATAGCCGCTTTGGATACAATTTCCATGGAAAACATCTTCAGACTTTAAGGAACATTTTCAATAGCTATTTTTAACCAAACTTCAGAAGCAAATGTAAAATTATACCCTTGTTGAATTAAAAAACCATCCCAACAAAGCCAAACCAGCAGCAAGCCACTACGAATAGCATTTGCCTTTCTAATGCAGTGAGTAAGCTGAGAGCTGGTACTTCTATAGGGCTTCCTAAGAAACTCTGGGAGTATTTTGCATGAGGAGAGTTTTGGTATGAGAAGAACATTCTTCAGCAGTGTATGGATGCAATAAACCAGCAAAAGCAATTCAGAGAAGAATTTTTAAGACAAAGATGGTAATAATACATGCGAAAGTTTTTCTATTTGTGTCCTCATTCATAATGCTGTAACATTTGAATATTTTTTACTTTTGTAGATGTTAGATGGGGTCTTTTCAGCTGAAGTCAGCAGGAGAATTTCTATTTATATTAGTGGTATAAGCTCAGGCCTCTGCAGTGAAGAAAAGATATCTGATAAAATGGCATCTTCTTTAGCAATTGTTCCATCACCCAAAATCTTAATTAGAAGAATCCCTCATGTTGCTAATAAACAGAAAGTAGCATTTGTTCTTCCAGATCTCAGAAAAAAATGACAGTGTATTGGCAGTAGCCGGGAGTAAAAGATTGTCTCTGTTATATAGAGACCAAATGATGTCTTCATTGATTTAAATCCTCAAAGGAGAACTAAAAAATAGAAACGCCTCCCTCTTAAAAACAAACAAATAAACAGGAAAAAGGAGGCATTTTCAAACCACAAGAATGAAGTTATGTTTTCTTTGCTTGCACAGTTATGTGTGGGTAATGTCTGGATGTAGAGAAATGTTATTCTTTTCCTGGAGTAAAATAAGAATAATAAATAAAACTTTGAAAAATGAAGAAATCCTCTACCACTAAATGAATCAGTCTCCTAAAAAAAGGCTGTGGAGCACTCCATCAGCTCTGCTGCTGGAGCAAGACAGAAGGATTCTTTGCAATAAAAATTAACATGCAGCTTTAAAAGGCTGTGGTCAAACATTGTTTCACGTAACACTGGCAGGAGCGTAAAAAGATGCTAATGTTTTATTTTTACGATCTAAATTGTTGCTTATGGTTAATCAAAGTCAACCTGGCTCCACTTTAAAACTGATTATGTGGCCAGTTAATTTAAGGCGACTGTATTTTCACAATCAAACACAAGGAAACCTCTATGATGACACTTTGCTAACAGACACAAAGGAGGCATGCAAACCCCTTATTTTTTAAATGCCTCTCTCTTGCATACTTGCACAGGCTCCATCACAGCTCTATCCAGCTTCCTGCCCCTCTTGCTAAGGTGTTTATGGTTCTCAACATTTATTCTCAACAATTAATTTTCTAGGTGAAAAACAGAAGTATGAGCGGGGGTATTCACCCACTGTAACTAATTTAGCCAGCTGGTATCTCCAGCCTCCTCTTGTGTAGTCACGGAGAAAGAAACACTCCTCTGGAATTTTAGTGCTTGGAGTTGCAATCTGGACGCACCACTCTTTTTCGTGGACTCCAGAAGCAGCCAAGGAACAGGAGGCTGAACCAGGTGCTAAGCAGAACAACCCTTGTAAACGGAGGGGGAAATGAATCTCCTCCTCCAAAGCAAGGCACTGAAAGTGAGTCATCCACAGTCTGGATTTAGGCTTAGTCCCTAGGCTGTCCTTCGCCTCTGAGATGACAGCGTGTCAGCCTTTGGCTCAGCTGTGCCACCTCTGGAGGTGGAGGGCTGGGCGTTTTTGTTTTCTCAGGCAATTTTACGTTCTGACTTCATTACTCGTGAGACTCTGACGGCATTTCTGCAACGATCGAAAGACTGGTTTGGATGGCAGATGTTCACCCCCTGCGCTCACCGTAGAGGTGGTGCTTCACACTGAACTGCTCACTCTGAGCCCACGTGTTGCACGGAGCAGCCCAGAGGGGACTAATCCCTGCCCTGCTCCCCTGGCCTGGGACAGCAGTGCCTGTCCCCTGGTTCAGGTCACGTTACGGAGCCCCACACCTACAGCAGCTGCTGTCAGCCTCAAAGATGCTTTTGCTGTTTAGTCCCTGACCACCACAGAAACTAGTCAAAATGACCCAATACTTCTGCCCCTCCCCGGCTCCCTACAAGCATCAGCACGAATAGGGAGAAGGACTAAGGAGGGTAAAGTACACGCCAGTAAAATGCTGACTTTTTTTTGTGGTGATGCACGCTGAATAGGGGTGGTGTTGTTTTTGGAAATGTGGCGAGTGAGGAGTGACATGAATAAACAGGACATCCTTCATGTGTTTTGAATAAAGGCCCGGGACTCTGAGGGAAATCAAGCAACCACCCAGGTAGAAGCAGGGAAAACAGCCTGTTTAACTTCCAGGGAGATCTGCGAGATCCTGCAAGGTAAAGCAGGAGACGAACTTAAAACACACTAGTTACTTCCCTCACACCCAGCATCAATCTCCAGCAAAGAAGGAGGAGTGAGAGGTCTAACAGCTCCTGCTGAGCAAAAGCGCGCAGAATCAATGAGACTATCTAACTTTGTGATAAAGTCATCTATTTGTTTCCTCCTTTGAAAACTCTATCCGTACAAGTTCAGAGTTGAAGCTGGGTTGGCAGTGTGAGGATCCTGAAGGCACTAACAGACCCTAATGACCCTGATCAGCCTCAGCTGGGGCCTCCACCCACACTCCTGCCATTGGGCCAGGAGCCCATTTAGGCTTTGCTTTCGCTTGGGGAGTGCTGGTCTCCTACTTGGCCAGAGTTGTGTCCCTGTGGTCCTTACTGATCCTGACCTGCAGATTGACTTTTTGGCTTCACCTCAGACCTGCCTTATAACTGCAGACTTGCCTGAAGATCAGGGTTCTTGGTGTGATGACTTGGCTGTCATCTCTGGCCTGCCCTATGCTCTTGCTAGTGGTTGTGGGATGGACCCTGGCTGGTGAGGTTCCTTGCCCCCAGGGAGCCACTAGGCTGTAATGCGCACTGACAGGTAGGTTGGGTTCAAAGAAAATATGTCCTTATCCTTCAATTATTTCCCAAGTTTTAAAGACTTGTAGTCGAAGCTCTTTTCAAGTTCAGGAATGTATGCATAAGGTGGCCTTGTCTATTCTGTGTTTCACTTAGGATAAGAACCATGAATGTAACTGTAGTATACCAGGTTGAACCCAGAAGGTAAGTGTCACAAGACCTGTTCCCATGTTTGCAGGTTAATTTGGTAGGAGTCTTCTGTATTGTAGAAGCCCTTTCAAACCCAAATGGCAACTTTTGACCTTTTGAGATTCAACCTTCATGTTAATTCTGTCATAGAGAAATGGAAGAACTCCATTCCCACCAAATTTTCAGCTGTTACATAGCCATTAACCTGGTTGTTTGTCACTGCATGTTCCCTGGTACTTTGCAATACTCCACATAATTGACACCTATAATTTTACTGAATTTCAGCTCAAGTAACAACTATTTGCCTGAATCCCCCCACCAACTCCAGTAGTTTAAATAAATCCAGCACACTTCTGTGTCCACTGCTTCGTGAACTTAAAAATTCTGTGTGTTGCTCACTGTTCATATTGGATGTATTTAATTATGTTGATACTGTGATTTCCAGCCATAAGCAAAGCAAGAGTTAATTCTTATTTTTGTTGAGGCACTAAGTGGGAAGCTAGGTCATGCATAAATCCTCATTGTGCTAGGTGCTGTACAAGCAAAGAATAAAAATGATCCCAGGCTCAAGGCTTCTCTGTTAGTAACTTGTGTCATAATTAAATTTTGTTAGGACACTTTAGAATTGCCCTTCCTCATAAATGATATCTCCATATACATTTATATCTCCATAGTAAAAGAGAAAACCTGTACACTTTTACTATTGATAATAAAACGGAAAATATAATACTCTTTTCCACGTAACTTGGATGTAGCAATTGGAATACACGAGAGTGGGGGAAAGGATCTTTATTTCTTGTATACTTCTGGGTTATATACATCTAAAGTTGTCCACTTTATAGAATAAGGCAGAAGTATTTGTTTGTGAAAATTGTCTCACACCGAGCACACCAAATTCAGGTGAAGAGTACAGAGAAGGAGCTGGTGCCCATTTAAGAATCAAATATTGTGTCTTCATGAATAAAGCCCTAACAGTAAAGATAAGAGAAGAAAATGCAGCAACCATGTGATATATTAGCAGAATGTTTTACAAAGTCCCCCACAAAGCATCCGCTGCTCTTGAAAAGCCTCACCAGCCCAAGTGAGAAACTATTCACAAATTTAGTATTCAGATTACATACTCTGCCTTTTCAACTGCTCTCTGTACAATGAATGCCTGTACAACTACAGTAACAGACACAGATCTACAGTTTCTGTGGCCTTTGAGCTATTATGAGCATTGTGCCTCTCCATAAATTACATCTGCATGTCCTGAAAATACCAACTGTTTTAATAGGGATTAATCTATAGGCTTTTATCCTGGTGAAATACAAGGGGTACAGTATGTTGTGTCCCTTTTAAAATTAATAGGGTATGCTCTGAAGATATTCAAGGATGTTCATTATTTTCTTTATAGGTCTCTTTATTGATGCATATAAGCATAAAACAGTGCTTTATTGTAGTAAAGAGGAGGAGATGGAATAATGAATAGATTAGTGCTTATATGGTTTTTAGATTGCCCAGTGCACAGTTAAGTAAAGAAAGGTCTACGTTTGTCCTCTTCAAAGTATGTTGGGATTTGATCCAGTTTGTCTTCAAAGTGCCATTTCTATGGGTAGAGAAAAGAGGGCTCAGTCTAAAGGCAAGAAAGCTGATCCAGGGGTCTGCAGCTCTGTGGTGTTCATAGCTGTCCAAGGCAACAGTTAAGAGATGTCTTTTTCAATTTGCTAATTATAAATAAATCTGGAGCTTTCGCTTGTGATGGGCTATTATTTATGTCAATACCTAATACAAGCTTTTTGGGAGTGAACTCCCAAAAATACCTTGATCTTACACAGGCATATAGAAAAGGTGAATTCGATAATTTAAACCAGAATTTACATAAAAGCATGATGGCGGTTTTGAATAATAATTCTCACATACATGCATGTGCATACAGACAGATATATGGGTTAAATCATAGAATCATAGAGTCGTCTAGGTTGGAAGAGACCCTTGCACACATAGTTTAAATATTTTGATGAAAACAGGCTGAGCCTTTCACTGAGACCTATCAAAGTTTGTTATTGACGAGCAAGAAGGAATTAAATTCTCCTCCCAGGGTCCTTGTGATACGGGGGAACTCGTATCTCCAGCACATAGGGTCCTGTGTGAGCTGAGGCCCATGGAGACTGAGCAAATGCCTGGAGGGACATCACAGGTCCCAAGAGTAGGTGGTTGTCGGCACAGCCTGTGATGCCCAGGGCAGCTGAGCTTGTGTGGCTGGACACAGTCCCAGGGCTGACACGGGTGTGTGAAGGTCTTGCTGATGGAAATGGAGGGGAAAGAGGCTGCCAACTGGACTGACAGGAGCTCCAGAGCTGGCTCTTTCACAGATATGCTGAAGTGACCTCTATAATGTGGCAGCAGTCCGTGGCAAAGCGGAGGATTGCTCCTGGGGGCATTGCTCGGCAAAATAAAAACTCTCATTGCATTGTTCCCTGTATTTTAGAAACGGAGAACTGAAACGGAGAGAAACAATGACTTGGCTGAAGTTATGAGGAGGACCCCTGACCATGGTTGGATGTGCATGCTGGTCTCCTGGTGTCCAAACCATCACTTGGTCCTCAAGATCAAGACAGCTGCTCTGCCGAATATCATCTGGGGGCAGGTGAGTGGTTGATGTAAATCACTGTGGAGCTCTTGCTGCAGCCCCCGAGCCGAGTTTTGTACTGAAACCAGTGATTCACCCGCGGGTTGCTGTAGTGAAGATGCGCTCATCTCTGCAGTCCTCGGAGTTAACAAGACTATTTTTAAAGGTAAACCCTTTCACTTTATTCCCCGTCTCTTACTTTTCCTTTGGTGACTCCTCCTTGTTTCCACAGCTTCGTTTGGTTTTGAAAGCTTACGGAGCAGCAGGATTAAAAAAATCAGAAATAATTATTGTAGAGGATGGGTCTGGCTTTTCCCATCAGCTTCCGTGGCTCAAGCAGGTTCCAGCAGCTTTGGGAGAAAAGCTGTTAGCTATTAAATTATTACCTGTAAGGAGAGCCAGCTGGAAGCTTTCAGTTTTCAACATTTTGATAAAAAGCACCATAAAAATCTTGACAACAAGACTTGTAGCATTTCAATGACACGTTTAGCATTTCTCCCTGATTTTCAATGGCCTGTAAAAGTCATCAAAGGCTTCAAAATGCTGCCAAGACACATATCTGCAGAATTTTGACCCCCCCCTCCCCACATGAAGATGGGGGACGGGGAGAAGGCAAACCCCAAAGTTTGTGCTGTTGAATGCATTCATCTGGACAGCTTTTGGGAAGTCACTTTCCATCTGGAGGAGAATGTCCGCAAATAGAGTTATTCCAGGATAAACTGTTATGGTATAATTACACAGCTATAGCTATGCCAGTCTATTTTCTGATGTAGGCAAGCCAAGTCTAGTTGTTGAAATGTAGGCGTGGGAAACAAGAAGTCTGCTTTCTAGGCTCAGCTCTGAGTGCTCTTTGTGGCCTTGGGCCAGTCCCCTAACCTTTCTGCCTCCTTCCTATGCAAAATAAGAAGAGTTAAATTAACCCACTTCACAGACGTGGCGTAATGACTAATTGGCTAAAATTTGTAGCGCTGGAGAGAGAGCTGTCTATTAACTTCAGTGTCTTTGGCTGGCTGAATAATTTAATGTATTTTTAAAAGTGGGGTTTGTCTCCCTCTCTCAGGATAGGGTGGCTCTGCCACTACAAAGCAGAATGTCATTGGATGTGAAGTGGCCTGAGCTAATAAAACCTGGGGTTTACTTTACCGCCTCTAATTACAGTACTAGAGTAACTGCTCTTGTGTGTAGCTGGAGCTAAGGGTGTAGTTAAGATTTTGCTTGAGAGCAAAACTTACAGTCCCTAAAGGCTTTGCACGCTTTTGATACGCAGAGAGTGTGAGTATGTAGTGATGAAGGTACTCTCATCAGTGCAGCCCACTGGCAAAATGTGTGTTACAGAATCAGAATCACAGAATCTTCATGATTGGAAGGGACCTTCGAGATCATCGAGTCCAACCAGTTATTCCCCTTCCGTACCAGCCAAAATAAAGGACAACTCCCTGTTATTCCTGCTGGCTGCACTGTTGGATGGGGGCAGCATGAATTCCTATGCTTCCTAGCGTTTGTGTGCTTAACTTTGCAAATTTAAATTTAGTAATATCTTTGAATGTAACGCATGACATACACAACTAGAGCTTCTTAATGGACTGTTAACTCTGGTGCCTAATAATGGCCTTACCCCTGTCACTGGCACCCGGCAGTTCAGCTTCCCTGAAGAGATGCTCTGAGACAAAAGGATGGTTCTAATGCACCCGATCCAAGACCTGTTGAAGGCAAGGGAAAGCTCCTGAGAGAAAGCACACCGAGTGTTCACCATCTGCATAGGAGACAGAGGGCACTGCCTTGCTGTAGATGTGCCAACTGGTTGGGGTGGGTTTGGGTCAGGGCCCGAGGTGGGACTGTGGCACTGGGAGGTGTTACTTCAGCCTTGGCATGGGTTTGCCTCAGGAGAATAATGCTATTTTTACCCCCTTTCCCCACCACACTGACCTCTCAGAAGAAGGGGCGGGGGGAACAGCGCGGAAAGGCATTTAATTTAACCAGCCTTTCTCTCTAAGCGAAACACTTACAGAAAGGGAAAGAAATTACCTCATACGTACTTTGAATCTCCAATTAGATAACAAGCACGGCAGCTCCGCACCCTTCCCCTTCGGTTTGACGCCGTCCTCCGGCTGCTGTCCCCCTACCCCCCCCGGCCTCCCACCGCGGCGGCGGCGGCAATTAGCGCAAAGCCCATAGGAAAGCGGCGGGCGGGAGGAGGGGGGGGAAGCGGCGCGGAGAACCGGCGGTCTCTGCGCGCCCGCGGCCGCCCCGGCGGTTAAAAATAGAAGTGCTGAATCATGACTCCGCCGGCAACTTCAACCCGCCGCCGGGGCGACGGCACAGCGGCTGCCGTTCCTGAGAGGAGGAGGAGAAGGCGGGGGGGGGGAACTTGTGGGGTAGCCCGGGTTATGGAGGGGGGGTGTGTGTGTGTGAGGCGGGGACGCGGCGGTTGCCCCCTGAGGGGGGGAGCGGCGCGCGCCCGCGTGAGGCGCGGAGCGCACGCGGCGGCGGCGGCAGCGGCGGCACTTGTCCTCTAATCGATTGCCGAGCGTGCTGAGCGGGCCCTGCCGGCG
>NW_015090948.1:1464218-1523096 GCF_001431845.1 Calidris pugnax
CCCCCCCTTTTCTTTTTTTTTCGTTTTGTTCTTCATCTTCCTTCAAAGTATGTGCCATTCCTGAGCGCCTTTCCCCGCCGGCTCATCCCCGGGGCTGCCCGGCTCCCCGGCTCCGAATGCCCCACCTGTAAGTGCCGGGGGCGGGTTTCTCTCCCTTCTTCCTCCCCCCCTCCTTTTCCCTCTCTTCCCCTCTTTTTAAAAAATAATTTTTAAACTTTCCCCGTTCTGCTGTGTCTTCAGCCCGAGCAAAACTCTCTCTCTCTCCATTCGTTGTGGAGAAGGGAGGCTTAGCAAGCTGGGATTTGCCATCACCAGCCTAAAAACGGTTACCAAACTTTTTCTTTCCCCCCCTCCTCTTTGTCCTCCTCCCTCCCGGCAAGAAATAAAAAATAAAAATCAAACCGTGTTTTAATTTCAGTTATGGATGTTTCTGTGTTTCTTTTTGTCTTCCTTTCTCTTCCTCCTCCCTTCCTCCCCTTTCTTTCCTTCCACTTCATTGGCTGGGATGATCCTTCCCTGTTGCTTCTGATGTTTCTTTCTTTTTCTCAGTGTGTGCCTGCCTACCTGGACTAGGGGGAAGATAAGGTAATTTTGAAGGGCTTGAGGAAGCGGCTTACCTGTTTTGAAAACTTTTTTTTCGGAGATTTCTTTTTTTAAGAGTCATGTGAAAATCAGTAATTGAAGAGAGTTTGGTAGCAGCTGGGCAGGTTGAAATTTAAGTGTTACGTGCTGAATGCCTTGGGAATTTGATCTGCTTTATACCAAAGAAGAGAGCAGAGAAAAGTATTTATTTATTGGGGGGAAAGGCATGGGGGAGAGGAGGGGGAGGAAAGCAGGTTAAGAGAGGGGGAGGGAAGTGGTTTTGGAGACAAGAAGTGAAGCTGCCTGTTTTCCAGTAAGTAATGGAGAAATTCCAGGAGCCAGGGCTAAATATACTTGGCGATCAATACAGAAATGGCTCATTGTGAATAATTTAGCTGCCTGGTGCAGTGAGAGTTTTGAAACTAAAGGCAAAAAAGAGGCCGTGGAGGGAGAGAGGAAATAAAATTCTCCTCTGGTCATGTCAGATTCTTAACTTTTCCACTTAAAAGAACATAGTTATGATTATTGATCCATCTCTCTCTCCTTTTTTTTTTTTTTTTTCCCTCAATATATATCAAATGATAGCTAGGGGGTGTCATTCTATACAGTTACTTGGGTTTCTGGAAAGTAATAGCTTGTTCTGTGTCAGCAAAGTGCTTCCAGAAACTTTAAGATTGCTTCACGCCACAAAATGCATGATCTGAGAGTATTAAGTGTGACGTTCGGCCCCATGCTGTGGCAGATAAATAGGGTTAGAGTGAACAGGTGCGTGTACAGGTGTGTGTGTGTGCACGTTCAGTGGTGTGAGACAAAGAGTTGCAATAACTCTCTGGAAGGGGAACGGGTGCGGGAGGGCTTTATTTTGTTTAGATCAGGATGGAGTCTCTTGGAGCGCGTGTGTGAAAAGAGCAATTGTTAATTGTATCCATCTCCTCAAAGTCTGTTCTGGCTGTGAGAGTTGATAATTGATAAAGCGTTACCATCCTGGCTTGAACAAAACAAGTGGAAAGTCAGGGAGGAAAAAAACTCTCAGATCGGGTGAAAATGCGAGTGGGGGACAGAGAGGGGTACAGTCAGACCAAGATGATCCCAGTGCTGCCTGCCCAGGAGGCAGCTGAATTTCTCTACTCAGATAATTTGCAGGAAGAGTTTCAGTGCTTTGCAAATGAGCACATGCAGTACACTTGTGTTTCTCTAGGCAATGGTTGCAACAGCAGTAAAATGGGCAACTACTTAGGGCTTTAAGTAAGTTTAATCATTTAATGGTTGATACTGACAGGCATCTTTGAGGGTGTACTTTTCTGCCTTGCAGCACTGCACTTTGACTATGGAAGCAGAGGCTGCTGATGGATATATAACATGTAAGTAGTCATTTCATTTGATTATTCTGAATTAGTTTCCTTTTCCCACCGCCCTTTCTATAATGCAGGTGCCTGAAACTTTAGCTTCCTTGTGTATGGTCTTTGCTTTGAGATGATGCTGAATTAATAGTGTTTAAATATAAACTTTGTGTATGACTGAAAAATGCATGGGGATGAGTGCATGGGTGAGTAGCTCTAGGTTTAAATATTTACTGAGGATGAATGAACTTTGCAAATGAGAGAGAGCTCATCTACAGAAATTCAGATTGCAGCCAAAAACTTTTTATGCTTTTCACTGTGCATTTCTCCTGTTTTCTGTGTCACGGCAAAATGTTTTAGTTTCAGTGCTTTGTTTTAACTGTCAGTTTACCGAGAGCCTTTTGGGGGGAAGGTCTGTATGGTAAAGTGCTACTTCAAGTCTTCTGCCCAGCCCCAATTCTCAGCCTCTGCTAATGGAAAAGTAATCCCAGCTGAGGCAAGATTTGTCACAGGTGTGTGCAAAGAAGACCGGTGGCAGTAGGTTTGAGGGGGCTGTTAAAATCAGTCAGTCAAACAATTACTTGTGGCCACTGAGAGTCCAGTTTTTACAGGCTCTGAAAGACCCGGCTGGTAAAGGAGGGAAGGGCAGGGCCGAAGGGAGTGAGCGAGCCCTACTTTTTTAATTGTTGTGTTGCCCTGCTGAAGAAGGGGATGGAAACTTACGGGGGACTTGTTTTGTGAAAGCAGGTGACAATGAGCTTTCGCCCGAAAGGGAGCACTCCGGCATGGCCATTGACCTCACCTCCAGCACACCCAATGGGCAGCATACCTCCCCCAGTCACATGGCAAGCAGTAAGTCACCTCTTAAACCTCTTTCTCTCTAGCAGCGCCTTTGGGTTAGTCTGGTCCTCCGGGTCTTGAGGTTGCTTACTGGGTCTTAAGCATTGCTGTAGGAGTTGCTAATAAAAGAAGAGAAAGGATAGGGTAGATAATTTTTTTTTTCCTTTTTTTTTTTTTCTTGTTCATGCTGGTGTCTCATCTAAACATGAACGGGATTGCTAGTCTGAACTATCCTAAGGTGGCATTTGAGAGCTGGTCCTTACCTGTTCCAGGTAGGAAAACACTAGGTTTGACATGTGCTGGTTTTGTTTCATCAGGTTTTGAAATCCAAATGGAAATTGTTGTTGTTATTATTACTATTACTTACTGTGCTTCCCAAAACAGCTTGAAGTAGCTTTATTTGAAAACAAACACATTTTATTTACAAAAAAGCTTTACTCTGGCAAAAGTTATGAAGTTAAAGTGTCTGGATTTTATGATAGGTTGTATTTTATTATTTCATATAGAAACTTCAGCATCCTATTCATTACCCTAGCTTTGCCTTGGCAAGTCCAAAAGTGGCTGGGGTAATTGGAAGTTTATGGTACTCGGTAGCTGACTCTCTAACAAACTGAAAGGATTTTGTTTTAGAATGTCAGGGGAGAAATTGAGAAAATGTAGATATTGAGGAGTCTGCTGAGAGTGTCACATGCTGATAATATTTTTATAATTATGTTCATACTCTATTTTGGAGGTGAATAAATGTAGTTTACACACATTTGTAAAACCAACATCCTTTCTTTCCTGTGTGTGAGTGCCATGGCTTCTTTTACTGTTGGTTACAATGTTACATCAAGATATTTACCTTAAAGTACCTCTGCCCTAGTATCTGAAAATAAGGTAACATGCTTTGCTTCCAATATGCTTTCAGGGGGTTCCTCTCTATGTGATACTAGTTTTCTTTCTAGTGTGTGTACTATAGTTCCATATTTATCTTTTTAAACCTAGTATTTGTATTATACCCTGCTGAAAACGGTGAAAGAAAGAGAGGGCTTTTAGGGTTGCTTGCTTTAAAATACACAGTGTATTGCCTTCGGAGTCTTTCTTACTGAGAAAAAGATGTTACTTTCCTTTAAGAATTCTTCTTTCCTCCTGCAAATTACAAGTAAAACACAGTTTTTATGAGCCTTTAAAACTGAGGGTTATTATGAAGATCTCCCAATTATATACATGTTGCTAGAGAATATGATTGCTAATACTCTGGACTGAACTTTATATGACAACCGATCATAATTCAGCATCTTTAGACAATTCCAATCCTGCTACACTGGGATTCTGATGTATTTTATTATGTTGTAAAAGTTTTACTACTCACTTTCTTCATTTTCTTTGTTTCCTTTTTATTAATGGGAAGCCTTCATTGGAAAGGGGAAAAAAAGCTCCCCGTTTTAAATCTTCTTTATAATCTAGACTAAAAACCAAAGTCAAATTAGGGAATAAAAAGATCTAGGATGAAGTCATGCAAAAATACTTTAATACGTTCAATATTCTCATGCTCATTGTGTTAACATTTTCAATGATCTTTAAGCTTCGTTAATTCTTGCAACACATGTGTATCTGCAGCCTTGGTGAATATCTCATTTTTTAGATGTGTTTTTTGGTCTCTCACAGGTGTCTTAATTGCTTTCATTGGTGCTGCTCTGTGTTAAGCATGTGCCGCTGTTGAAAAATTAGGGGCTCTGCCTGGGTTTCTTAAGCCAAGCAAAACTCAGTCCTCTTAAATTCATTGTAATTTATTTACTCTTTGCAGGCATAAGAATGTTTGCAGAAAGGCGGTTTGTTCTGTCTTAAACATGGAAGGTATTGATTAGAGGTTGTCGGCTTTTGTGGCAGCTGTTACGTTGGTTCATTTAAGGTTTTTGGCCAAATCTTGAATCTGGCATGTGTAGACTAAATCACCAGGCTGTGCTTTAGAGCTTTCCACCTGTTTCATGGGGTACAGGAAATCCTTTTAAAGGTTCAGTAACCCGGGGGCTCACAACCCCTTTTTTAGGTTTCTTTTTTTCTTCTTTTTTTTTTTAATATTTTTTTTAGGAGCGGTAGAGGTGGGAGAGTAAGGAAGAATAGCTGTTCAAAATATTTTGTATGAATTTGGTAGCTCCCAATGGATTGATCCATTGTTGCAAGTGGAGGAAGTAGCTGCATTGTATTTCGGTATGGTTTTAATTTCTGGTGGAGTCACTGAAGACTGATCTACTGTTGGCCTGATGCTCTAGTGAAACCCAGGGCATGTCATTCTGCCTGGGTAGGCTTTGCTAACGAAGGAGGTAGTATGTTGATCAGACCCCAAATGTTTCGCTCCTGATTTTGTTGCCAGTCCTCCCCAGAAGGTGGATGGCCCCATTTAGCTGCGTGCTCAGGATATGCACCTGCAGGGTAGAAATCTAAGTTCTGACCTTTGTTCTTGCGTTCCATTGAATTGTTTTGAACCACAGCGCTTAATTTAGCCTTAATTTGTGTCTGGCTCAAACAGAGACAAAACCATAAGAAGGAAATTTCTTGGATCTGTACTGAAACAACCGAGCAGTGCTCTCGCAGCAACAGTGAAATTATGTGCTAGGTAAAGAGTTTTCTATGTTCATTAGCCCCTGGCAATCCGTGCTAGTAGGAGTTCTGGCTGGGCTACTGATATTTTCAGGTTCTATTCCAAAAGCTTTCGGGTTAAATACTTTGGCTTGTGTTGGAGAGTTATCTGCTGCATCCTTTAACTTATTATCATTTTCAAGTATCTAGATGGGCTGTATAGGTTATGGATGGAGCTTACGCTCAATTTTCCTTGTGAATGAGATGATCCTGAAAGATAAATCACAGTAAATCGCCTGTCATAGCTAACTAATGATCTTACATGTACCTTATGGTATGTATCTGCCTTTAGCAGAATACTGTATATATGTTGGCAGATGCTCTGTTCTAAAATACTTTATTGTAGTTTTATGTAAGCAAAGATTTAAGATACATGTAAACAGTCAAACTGAATAGGTTGATAGATCATCTCACTTTCCTCTACAGCAAAAGACAAATTAGCGCTATACCTACTGAGTACAGATGTTACATTTACATAGCCCCAAATCTGGAAGTCCAGATTTTCTTCTGATCTTTGGTAGGAAGACTCTTCCAAGGGCTGACACGCAGAGCTGGGCGTCAAAGACCTGCTCAATTAACTTCGTGTCAGTACTAGAGAGTTCCCTGCGTGGCCCTAAGCCTTCCTCTAGACCCCACCGAGTTCAAGGGAGCCCGTCTTGTTGCCTTTGGTGAATGTTGAATTGGGCTGTAACTGATCAGGAACCTCAGAATAGGAACTGACATGGTAATTACAGTCTGGTGGGGAATCCTTATAAAAGAGGCTTTAAAAAGAAATAATTCCCAGTCTCCTCCTCATAATACCATGCTGAGTTCTTACTGTAGTTATTTGAGAGCTATATTACTTTTTTCCCTGTAAGTTAAAATGGACTTAAAAGAATGTCCCCTTTGGAAACACAGTTGTTTGGTTAGTTTACTCTATGACTACTTTGTACAGGATGAAGGATGCTTCTCTAAGACCACTTGCCTGGTATTATATGGAAAATAGGAACAGCAACTATTAGTATCTGATAGTCAGTGACAGAGGAAATTTCCTCTAAAATTAGAGACTTTACAGTGCATGTCCTAGATAACTTTCTTATCTTTGCTTTCATAGACAAAAGGAGCCATTAAATGAAACAGTCAGAACAATCATAAATATCAAACTCAACATCTGATGTTCGAAACTGATTAAAATTGCGGTAAACTTTCAAGATGTGTTTATAGTAGCTTAAACTGTTATGAAGTTATGAGAAATAATTAATTAAGAAAATAATCATCGTCAACTGACTCTGCTGAAAATAATGAAGCGACTGCATTTTCTCCGTGTTGGGGAATGATCGTGCTGTCTGGCAAGATAACTGTTGGCACAACAGTATTAAGTTTGAGTGATTTCAGCAGCAGTATTTAAAGAGAACTCGGGCAAGGTCTTATTATAATGTAGCCAATACTATATTTCCAGTGATTGGGGTGGACTATCACTCTTTTTTTTTTTTTGGTAACTTCGAAGACCCAAATCTTTCTTGATTACTTTAATTTTTCAATGCTAAATTGTCATGCAAGCCCTGTTTTGTCACAGTTGTGTTGCCCTGAGCAGAAAGTTTCACGTAGCACAGCTGTATCAGCACCACATCTGTATGGATAAAGAAACGTAACTGCGCAGTCTGCCTTTTGGAGTGAAAATGCATAAAATTAGAGGTTGCTTCATGCCTCAGCTATGTGGCAAACGAGCCTTGCCATCGCTGGGGTCTATGGCCCAGGCACGTGAGGCTGGACCTTGCACTGGGATTCTTTTTGGCTCCCTATGCGTTTTTTTCAGTAGGATGAAGTGTTGGAGGCTGAGCCTCTGCAGGAGGCTTTTATTTAGGGAGGGTGGTTGAAGCTGGCTGGGCTGGGCTGCAGGGGGGGAACTGAATTAGTGCTTTGAGGCAGTCACTCCCCTGACACGTGCACTGGGGCATGAAGAATTCTGGCAGCCAAACTGCTCTGAAGTGGAGATTCAGGTCTCCGGTTCTTCCAAATATCTTTGAAAGTGTGAAACATTGCATATGGTGCTAAAAACTTGGACTGGATAACCTCGAGATGCTGAGGAATCTCTTTTCTCAGTGGAGTTTAAGGAGTAGGGTAGGCAACATCTATTGGTCTGGGTGTCTTTGATCCTGCCTCAGTGCAGGGAGGTGGACTTTTGACGGTCACTTGAGATGTCCTCCAGTCCTTTGTGTCTGGCTTTCCCAGCTTAACAGTTTGATGTTTAGAGAGCTCAGCTGTGGAATTTCACAGTCATGCCCGGTACAGAACTACCCGTGGTTTTACAGGTTGATGGGTGGTGAAGATGCACTATGCCAAGACAAGCTTAGACATAAGGGGTGAGCTCAATAAAGTGTGGCAGAGAACTGGTCGAAGTGAGCTATTTTGACACCTATAGAAGCAATGACTTTGCTTCAGTATTCTAACCTCAGCCTCCCAGAGTATTGCTGGGGAAATCATACTCGTGAAAGTTTTAGCCACTGGGTTTAGCTTTCTTGAAGTTTAAGGAGGAAAAATCAAACAATAAAAATAAAAGAATAGAAATCTAAGGTCTAGGGCTTTGTCCACATGTATGAAACCGAAGCTCTGCAGAATAGTGTAACTCTTTTTTGGTTTCTTTTTTTTTTCTTCTTAAAAAAAAAAAATTACCTGGAAATGAAATACCTGCTGAGATGCACCTTGGATTGTTGTACCTTCATAAATATCACCTTATGTTTTTCACACCAGTATAGTTAAAATCATGAAGTAGTTCCTCTGATACAAAGTCTGTGCGTAGGTGAAAAGCAATTAGCCGCTGGAAGGACCAGGTGTTTAAGTAACTGCTCTCTGTAGCTCACAGTCCAATGGTGGAGGGTTCCCCTGTGTGTTTTTTGTATCTTCTGTCACAGTCTCTCTGGCATTCCCTCTGGAATCAGACACTCGACTGCAAAAACATTCCTCTTTCTCGGTGAGTGTTATAACGAGGGTGGAGCAAAATGATCAGTTAATCTCATTAAATAGGTTTTTATTCATTCTGATGGAAGCCTCTTGAGAGGTCATCTGCCAGGGCTTTGTTGCAGCACACACCTTTCTTAGGGAGCTTCTGTTATTCTCTTGGACTGTCAGGTTCAGTTAACTTTCCTTGGTACACACCCTGTTACAACACTCAGTGCTCTTGCTAGCTTTGTAGTCAGCAAGTTTTCAATGTTTGCTCCTGGAATTTCAGTTCCTTCTCATACATGCCAACAAAAAGAGCAATCCTAATCTTCCTTTAAATGCGGTGCTTTGATAGCAGCTGGACGATGAGATACCTGTTAGAGAGGGCTCTGTCTTTCCCATCCCTGATCTGGGGGAAGGTGCCACTCCTGTTGAAATTGGGTTTTTTTTTCTGGGAAGTGGGTTTGAGGGCCTGTTTGCTGTTCCTGTGGGCCACTGGCTCTGTCTAGTGCTCATTCTCCTTCCAGTGCCAAGAGGGCACCTTGAAAGAGCGATGCTATTCTAGCCAGGAGAAGGCATAGCCCTCTTCTACTTTTTCCTCAGTAATTTCAGTGAATGAAAGTCCTTGGGGGATCCACCTTGAAGAAGCTCTGTAGAAAATGTAAGAGAAGGCTGTGCCACGGCTCTCTGTAGTAACAAGACCCGTTGCCAGCCTGGGTGGAGAACCTGTGCCATGGCATGTTGTCCCTTGCCTAGAGCAGTGAACGCTTGTTTGGGGTCCAGCCAGCTGACTGCTGTATCCCAATAAAAGGATGCAAAGCTGTGATTATCCCTGAGAAGCAATGAGGCTTGACAGGTGTGGCTCTGGGCTAGGTGACTAAAGGCCCAGTTTTTCTCCTGACTCTTGTCATTGAGGGGAGTCCCTTCAAGTTTTTGTGATGCTTTTTTCCCCTTTTGTCTTTTTTCTGAATCACAGAAGCTGTCGATCATTCAAGATGGAGGTTTAGATGGCACACGTTAGGCATTGTCAAAAGTAGGAATTTTATTATGATAACTGCTTTGCTTAGGCATTGTTTTATGTTTCATTTTTGCAGCCCCATAATGAGACATGTTCAGAAGTACCTTAATACTGGTGTAGCTTATTTCCTGTTCCGCACAGGAGTAATTGTGGTAGTCCTAAAGCACCCTGGTCGGGTGTGATTACATTAGAGCAACCACAACATTTTAACTCTTCCCATACAGCTGAGCATTACCAAGTCCGTGTGTGGACAAACCCCTATTTACGCTGCCCAGTGAAATGTGCCCTTGATCCAGAGCCAAGTCTACATTACTGGCTTCTGCTGGTACCATAGCGTTGGCCAGTAGCTTTGAAGAGCTGTAATCCCTCACAGGTGGAGTGATGCTGGCAGAAGCTCAGGCTATGAGCATAGCCCTGGCTGGCAGGATCACCTGCAAGTGGTGCTACAGGTGGTACACTGGAGCATATCACAGAACATCAGGCACTGTTACTGGAAAAGCGTGGGGTTGATTCTGCTCCCTCATTTCTGATAGGTCATTTAAACTTCTGTGAATTAGAACCTCCTATTTATTTCTTCTAGCTGACTTTTGCTTTCTTCACACCTCTTATTTTTGACCCTGCTTTCCAGGTTTTGTGCTTATTTTTTTAACACCATGTGTCCAACACATAGCATGACAGAGATGGTGGGCTCCCTGTAGGTTGTACCTGCTGTTTTTGCTCTTGGCTGCTCTGTTTGGCCTGTCCAGAGAGGTCATAGGGTGCTCGGTCTACACTCTGGTGAAGCTGAGATTGCCTGTTGGATCCTTATGTCCCCTCAGGAAAGGGGGGAACACCTGTAGGTCGCTGGAGGTCAGTCCTAGGGCCAAACTGTACTCCCATCCCTGGTGTAGAGGGGATGAATAACTGCATCTACTGGATAGTGGTGAATGAAAAAGCAGAGTTTAAGTGCAGCATCTCCCTAAACAAGTAGGGGTCCCTCTTTTTAGCAGGCTGTGAATTTTATGCAAGGCATGGGCTGAGGAGTCTGATTCACTCCAGACCTACCTCCACTCTCCCTATCATGGCTTCGTGTTACCTGGAGAAACTTCACAGACTGGGGTTATTTTTTCCCACCCCCTCTTTCTGCTGAGGTATTGGTACCACCTGTGAGGCTCTTCTGGGCACTGGTATAGTCACTGCAGTAGGGGAGACAGTAAGGGAAGACTAGTGGGAATATTAAAGTCCTTTCCCTGGGCAGGAGAAGGCCTTTTGAGGATTCAACTCTACTTTCCACCTTGAAGGTTTGTGTGGTGGGGACAGAATACCCAGCCACATCTTGGTGTTGCTGATTTCAGGTCTTTTGTCCTGAGGGGTAGAAGTCTGAGGCAGTTAGTTTCCAAAGACAGTAGGACATACTGAAGCACAGAAAATCCATTCACCTTGTCTGCCTGTCTTGTCCATCACCTTTTTTCTCATGAAGTTTCTTCTTATGTGAGGAGATCAGACAGTCCACATCTCATCTCTAGCTAATGGAAGATCTGGGCAGAGCTTGCAATAGAGGTGTTGCGTTTGCGGTTAAACCACGTATGTGACAACGCTTGAGTTTCCGATGAGGGATATTTTCTTGTTTATTCCCTTTGTTCCTCCGTTTGAACAAAACAAGTGTTATCCTAAAGATATCTATGCTGTGACATTCAATAGTAGGCTGGAGTCTTCTCAGCTCCTTATTAGTCATGTTTCCCTTGCATTCCCCTAAGCCTCCAAAAATCCCGAATTCCATCAGAAGAAGGGGATGTTTTGGTATTTCTCAAGGGACATGTGTTCCCTCAGTCGATGAAAGTGTATTGGTGAGTGACACAGAAAGGTGGCTGGAGAGGCCTGTTGTATGCCCAAGGCCATGTTAATTTTTCTCATAATTACTCTTAGATTTGGGAATGCGTGTGTGCAGTCGTATGAGAATTCACACCTACTCTTTCCTAGTCCCCAGCTCAGCCTTCGGACATTTTACGATTTCCTCTGCAAGCATATGTGCTCTCTTAGGTAATGGCCTTGCCATAAAACACAGAGAGGATTTTTGGTAACTGTACATGTGCGTCCTTTAAACACTAGCAGTGCGAATTAAATACCTGCTTTTGTCCAAAGAGCAGCAAACAGGATAGTGTGAATTCCCTTCTTTTGAAAATGAAACAAGTTGTCTTTTTCTGTATGAAAACAGCAAGTCTTTTTACACTGAAGAGGTATGAGGTCTATTCATTTGGGGAAGAGTAGCTATTCTCTTTAAGTCATGGATGGTTTTAAAGTTTCCAGGAAAGAGTTGCAGTCGATTGAAGACCTTGTTCTGGTTAGCAGCCAGGTCTGTGACAAAGGGCAGAAGGCTCAGGCAAAAGAAGAAAACGGGGTCTGGTTTTGGTGGGTTTTAATCTTACTTCTTGAGAAATTGGTATCCTATAGTGTGCATTTTGCCTTGTCCGGATAATTGCCCCTGAAGGGTAACAAATCTTATTAATTAGCGGTTTTGCATGCTGCTTTTAATTGTCTGCTCCTAGGTACGGCCTTTGTATTGCATGTTGTAGTATTGTGGTGAGGGGCCTCTCTCCCTACATCTCTGGAGCTTGGTCTGACATGTGTGCAAAGTTTGCCCAAGTACAGAAATATTTTAGAATACGCTGTTGTACCTTAAATTCACTCAGTGCTTTAATCCTCATCATCTTTCAGATGTAGGCATGTCCTAGACATAGATGTGTGTAATAGTTTTACAGTTTAATCTCCCAAAATTGGGTCAACTTTACCAGTTGTTTTGACCTTGTTACCAGAGCAGGTGGTTCCTGGGTGGGTTTAATACATCACCATGCAGCTGTGTGGAACAACCTGGGGTATCAGCTTCACTCCAAACCCCCTGTTTGAAATTTTTCTTCTGGCTTAAAGACACAGGCCTCTCTCCATCACTGTTAAGCATTGTCCTTTGGATAATCTATTCTTCTAGAGTGTAATGTAATAATATCTCCTCATTATATCATGCTTTTTCAACAATAAATCTTTAAGAGCTTCACAAAGGATGCCAGTTGAAAAGATACAAATGAATAAAATCATAGGATGAAGAGGTGGAGAAAAATTAGAGAAATTAATATTAGTATGAATTCAGCTCCTATAGGTGGGAGGCAGTCAGGTTCATCATTTGTGTATGTGACTTCAAAATGTCAGATTATAGGTAGCTTTTCAGAGTTCAGAAGAATTATATGCTAGTTGTATATTTAAGGTTCAAGTAGTATATGATGTTAGCAGACTATGACAGCTCTGCAAGCTTATTCTTGAGTTCTCCTAAATTTGTATTCTGTAAGTTGCACAATTTCTTTATTTCTCAAAAATCCCGTGCACTCCTATGTGAATCCCAAACCAGAGTGTTCATGGAGTGTAAATGTTATCACCAGTCAGCTGCTCCCAAATTAATACTGAGTAGAGAAGGCTGGCAGCTGGAAAAAAAAATATTAAAATGTGTCCAGCCTTGGCTTATGACAAGCCTGTACATGTGTGATGTGTGTAAATACAAATTGGAGGCACTTACAGAGAGTTTCGGTCACATACAATAGAGATGTACAGGCTTGAAAAATATTAGAATCATGCAAGTCTCATGAAATTAGGAAGCCAGAAAGAGGAGAGGTATGTGAATTGTGTCTCTGCTGAAGGAAAAACTATTAAGCGCCACCCTCTTCAAATGTCAAACACATGGGAAAAAGTTGCTGGAAGCCAGTCTCTGCTAAGTCTGCTGCTCGAAGAACCTACTTTTTGTTAGATGTTTGTGCAAAATCACCTCACTGGTCAAACTGTGAGACCAGACATGACTCAGGCTATCAGCACGTAACATGGTTTCAGGCTGCTGTCTTACTTAGCATTAAAATGCTGTAAAGAGGCATTTGCTTATTTCTCACACTTTTAAAGTGCTTTGTTTATTTAATGTCATTAGTGCTATTGTTACTCAAATTTAGCTTCTGACTGGTAACCATTAAAAATTTATAGAAAAATCGATAGTAGTGAGATTTTTGCTATAGTAAATATATATCACATATGTATTCAAAACCAAAGCAAACTGCAGTGCATTCCAGGAAATAATCTATAATGATGCTCTATAAAGTACTTGCTCATCTTCATGTCAAGGTGCTTTATCTGTGTCCCAACTGCAGCCATTTCTGCAGTGGAACCCTGGTGTTTTTTTTTAATAGCTTTAAGCAACAGAGTACGATGCCTTACGAAAAGAGTAAAAATAGTGTTTCCCTTGTAGAAATGTGAATGATAATTGCAGTATAATTATCAAAGGTTCCTTAGTGACTGTATGTGGGGAGATCCTTAAGTTTTGTGTTGGGTCTGATAGCACCCCAGCAACAGACAGTTGTGCTGGAAGAGAACCATGCTAAGGTATCGGTTCTGCTTTGCTTCTGCTGATTGCTGTCATCCATTTGTTTTCTCGAACACGTGAATGTCGTTCGGTGCCCCAGTTTGTCATGTTTTCCTCGCCTTTGCTGTGGCATCTGAACGCCCTTATGAAACTAGTGGTGTGTGAGAGTCCCTTTGAGGAATTTCTGACGTGTCTCCTGTTGTGAGGTGACTGCTTGGGTCTGAAAACCGGCCCCGTGTTTGGGAAGGGCAAAGTATTTTTGAGAGAGTGTGGCAATGTGACGACTGCAGATGATGGTTTTAAACCCATTTAAAGCCAATGTCTAGCTAAAAACCTAGGGCTGTGACCTTAAACAGGCCTCAAAGGCAGGCAAGAGTTCATTAGAGGGGCATCGACAAAGGTATGAAATATACAGGACAAATGACATGTGGACAGGACAATTTCTTCTCCAACTTGGGTCTCTGCATCATTTTCTTGTGTGACTATAAATGGAATAGGTCTTGGTAGACAATCAAGAAGATGACCCAAGTTAATTGTTCTGTCCAGGTATTTTGGAATGGGGGAAAGCTTCCTTACTAGCTGGCGGCAAAATTTCGATTTATAATTATGACTGTAGTTTATAATAATAATTTTAATTATATATATATAAACAGTTTAATCTACTATAATGTAATATGGTAACATTTGCTGCGCTTTGGCTGCTTTCAGATAGTGAAAATGTGCTGGTGGTTGTTGGCTAGGATTCAGAAACATTTGTCAAAATTTTGTGCACTATGTGAATAACAAAATTTTGTGTGGATTAAGCAATTATTAATTCTTATCCATTATCCATCAGATAAAACTACAACTAACTCATTAACCAAAATTAATCGTAAATAAAGCTGATCTGTTGTTGAAGAGGCTAATTAGAATGGTAATTGTGTAATGATGATGCGTTTAATTTCAAAATGCCAATTTAAAAGCTACTCCTTTTGGCAATGATAGAGCAAGGTGTTCTGAAATGAAGCGGGATGCTTATCGCTGTCATTGTCCTCTTAATTAATACCACCAGGATTGTCTGTGTTTTCAGTCTTATTAGTGTCCCCTGTAGAGCACTTAGAAATGTCCTAATTCTGCTCACATTGAAGCCAGTAGTTAAACTGGTTTTTTTTACTTCTATGGGAAGAAGATGCTACGTGGAAGTGCTAGTGTAAGGCATTGCACGCTCCTGGGTTTACTATGGCAGCGCGTCCGTGTGTCTGAGCTCTGGGAATACGGGCTATGCTTTGGGATTTGCTACTGACTTGCCATGGAGATAGATCTGGAGTTTGAAGCCAACAGAACTGAATTGTGACTCAACGTTTTAAAAATGATTGAGTGAGTAATTTTCCATGCAGTTTCATTACAGTATCTTTTGCCCCAAGGATTATTTACTGTAGATTAACTTCCAGCAGTTTTTCACTGCTGTATGTAATCCAAAATTTTAATAAGAAAGGAATTGTTTAAATAGCACAGTGTTTTTATCCCAAATTGCCCAGTTCTAACAGTAAAATTAGCATCAGTAGTAAAATCAGCAGTTGTACCTGCTAGCCTGTATGCATAATTTGTTGATTTTTATTTTTTTTATCTGTTGTCAAAATATATTAAATGCTATTATGAAGTGGTGGGTTTTTTTAGCATAGCATATTTTATTTTAACAAACTGCCGTTGGAATCATTGACAAAGAAATGGACATTGGATACAGAATATATGATTCACCTTGTTTCATCATTTGTAATCGCTACTGATTTTTTCCTTCTGACTTGATTTAGGGGGAATTACAGAACTGAAACATTGAATTGATCTTGAATGTTCCTGCTAATCAGACTTGAAAGGAATATTGAGCATAAATACATTTTACCTATTTTATTTTTAACTTTTCAAGTTTTTTTTCTCCTTGTGCTTCCTGGTTCACGGGGAGAAAAACCCTACGAGCGTGTTTTAGTTACATCACTAATATTAGAACTGAGTAATCGGGTGGCTTTGGCAGCAGTCTCGTTTATAAATTGTTGGTGAGCAGATGGCTCACCAAGTTGGCATGCCAACTCTAAACTTTCACAATCATGAGTCAAGTTTTAAATCGCAAGATTGCCTTGCATGCCATGAGATTATTTTTGTGTGTGTGTGTTTGTTTAATAAATGTAATTCTCGATGTACCTTCTCATTTCTGAGCTGTGTTTTGCACTGAAGCATGGCTTTTCAGCTACCTCTGGGGTTGGGAATGCCTTTTTTCCTTAATTTAATAAAAGCAGAGACTCTTGTAGTCACTTACCTGAAAGTCTTGCTGTTAAGGGAAAACAGTAAATACAGTGCTAAGAGACATAAAAATGAGACTTGGCAATCCGGGCTAATGTCAAATAGTTCAAATGGTTGTGATCCTTCACGATTATACTTTAGCAGCTCCGGGTTTGTAGGCACAATAATTTGCTAGAAATAATTTGCTGATATCTGTAATCCTGGATATGCAAATCTGTGCCAATTTGTTTTGTTTCCAGAGCGCAGGGCTTAAAGTTAGGCGGCATGGAGTACAAATGCTACATTTTGAAATGCAAGAGTGAATATTTTCTGTAAGCAAAATGTAGCAATAAGAGAAGAGAGCTGAGCTGGAGTGCTCAGATACGCTCACTGCAAACACAGGGAAGCTCCAAAAGGGTCAGATCTCCACTTGAGAGTTTGGACAAATATCACTGGAAAGACTTTTTCTTTTTTTTTTTTTCTTTTTAAGCTATTCTTTCAACTGAAATTAACATGGTATACGTGGGTTATAATGCATTGTGGGACCTGTTACAGAATGATAATTGGACCTTGTTTCGAAATGATTCCACACAAAGTGTGTTGTTGTAAATGCTAAACAACTGCGTTTTATCCATAATCATGTAATTGGTGTGTGCAGCTAATTAGTGTGTGTTCAGTTTAGGCCTAGATTTTTTGGAAATGTCTTCTCTTCTGGTCCTGATTTAGCAAAGCTCTTAAACAGATGATTAACTTCCATTGGCTTTAATAGGACTTAAGGACATTCTTAATCAGGGCCATTGTGTCAAATCATGTCTCTTGGTGACAATCGGAACAACCTGCCAGAGCTGTAGTAAAAATATCTGTAGGTCCTCCTTAAATTTAGACTAATCATTTCTTTAATTTGCAAAGCATTTTGTTTCAGAATGTGAAACGCTGCGTAGATTGCTCGCTTGCTCTTTTTTAAAGCAAACAGTTATTGTCACAATCTAATTGTATGTATAAAGTTTAAAGATTTTAACTAGCTTGGCAGGAGGCTGTTTACATCAAATCTGCTCAATACACCTTTGAGATGGAGAAGAAGAAAATATGCATCTGAGAGTGCCTCGCTGGAATATAAATGTCAGCGCTGATAGATATCTATGATAGAAAATTTGTGTGGGAGTAATAATTTAGTAATAAAATAGGTCAAATTAATTCTTATGCTGAAGGGGATACCTTACAATAACCATTTTGTAGTTTTATGTTTGACAGTTTGCTCTGCATTATGTGGATAGGTGGAGCTGAGATAATGTAATCCATTTCCAATTGTAAACAAGATTGCTTTAAGAGCTGCTGTAGTAAGATGCATGTTGGCTGACTTTAAGCTGAAAGGTAATTGCCTCTGAATATTAATGTGCATGTGGGGATTTTGTTTTTAATTCTGGGATTTCATCTTTGCCCTATAGCAGCTCTGAAGAGGCCCTTGTTTCCCAAACCCCACTTCGCTGCTAATTGAAGCTGATGGCAAGTGTTGCGCTTTGGGCCCCTTGCTTTTATTTTGTGTGGCCTGTGTACCTTGGAGAATGCTTCTTTCTTTGGCTGCTTTCTTTTTTTGTTAACCACCTGTTGAGTAGATTATGTTTTTTGGAGATGCTCTTACTCTCCTGGAGCAGCTAAGACTAATTTCTAGGGTAGGGGAGGAATGATAGGTTATAAGAAAGGGGAGACGTTTTTGCACTAATTTAATTGTAGCCTCTTAGAGAGATGTGAGTTTAGGTGCTAATCCTGTGCTGTGTAGTTGGAGAGCTTCCTCAGAAGTCATTTAGAACTTAACCAAAGCCCACTGCACTTTGTGGGAGATTCTCCATCTTAATTCCACACACTTCTGGAGCAGCCCACTATAACGGGAGCAAGTTGTAGGTAGTGACAGTTCCACACACTTCTGGAGCATCTATAACGGGAGCAAGTTGTAGGTAGTGACAAGCTTACTCTGCAGGAACATCAACTGGCTGCATTTGTATACGAAACTGTTTTAGGCATGTAAGGGAGGAGACATTACAGTCAATTTGTCCCTTGTCTTTCCATTTAAATTCTAACTCTTGGCTTCTTTGAGCTATTCTATTACCCACTGCTTACAGCGAGACACAGCACTGGGTACAGCGGGACTGGTGTTGAGCAGGGTGTAACTACAGCTCTGCTCCGGAGCAAACTGCAGTCAAACAGTGCTGCAGGCACTTGAAAATCTGTTGTGTGCCAGGTTTTAACCTGCACGTATTTTAATGGCACTGGATGTGTGGGCTGTCATTAGTTAGGACTGTTTAAAGATGTTATGATTGGCAAGTACTCCACATGCCCTTCTAGCAGAGATGACTCTTCCTAAGGCAAGCATTCAAAGTAGAGTTCAACGTGCCTCGTTCTCTGTGGCGATGCCAGCAGTTTTACTAAAAAAGAAAAACTGAACAACAAAATAGGGTATTTTTAGCCTGGATCGATCCACTGCTCCAGTTTACTTCATGGTCTCACACAGTGGGAGGGTGCTGTCTGAGCAGGGGTGGGAGCTCCTGGTGCTGATGTTTTTTGCAAGAGGCAAAGGTATGCTGAACTGTGCCGATGCCTGGATCTAACAAATGTGTAAATTGTGTTGGTCAAGGAGGCAGCAAGTTGTCCCAGTGCAGAGGGTGGTCACCTCTTGCAGAGAGGAAGACGGCCAGCAGCTCAGAGGCACTGGCTTCACAACCAGTGACCTTTTACAGGTCACCTTTAGCTCATGGCTCACAGTTGGACTATAACCTCATATAATGTCTCTAGTTAAACAGTGGGCTGAAGATAGGTGGTGTTATGGGTGGGAACCACTAAACAGAGCCAGACTTGAATCTTCCACATTCCTGTACCTTGTACCAACTTCAGGGTGTTGAGGTTTTTTGGTTTAGAATGATTTGAAATTTTCATAGTGCCCCCTCTCCAGTTCTTTGGTCTGACACTTGTTGAAGTCAAAGGGAGTCCTTGTGGTAATTCAATCATTTTTGCAATGTGATGCTGCTTGTAGCAAAGCTAAAAAATTACTTAGCTACAGAAGCATTTGACTGTAGGCTGGTAAGCAGAAAAAGTGAGGGTGTGTGGGTTTGTGACTGTATGTTGCCCATTAAGGAGTCTCACTCTATATTGGGGCTGCTTCATTACTGTGATAAAAATAACATAAAAGGATTCTAATAACTAATTAACTTGTTCACTAATGGATCAAGCATTGTCTTAAGGGCAGCAGTTTAAAAGAGTCCGTTTAATCAAAGTTGACTGGAGGTATGTCCTGTGGCTATTACAAACTTTGTTTTATAATAGCATGTATTTTTCAGTAGCTCCTTGCTATGCTGTAATGTGGTTGGTGTGGGAGAGGTAGAAAACTGACCATTTCCCGGCAGATAGCGATAAGTTTCTACTCAGTCAGAATGCTCTACGCACTGTGATAGGTTTATAATTATTATCCTAAGATTGATGTTTTGGGGAGGGAGTGTAAATTTGTGCAACAGTAATCCATTAAGAAATCAATAATCATTCCGTCCTGAAATGCAGTTTCTCTGCAACATTATAAATACACACCAAAGATTTGAAACTCTGCTTGTCTCCCCTGCTCTGCCCCCTCCTCCCGTTTCCCTGAATTCCAAGTTCAATGTCCTTTGCTGTGTTGGAGAAGCAATTATGTGGTAGGACTCTTCTGTTGGGAAAAAACCCAAGGGTGGTAGTATTAGCATAATCCTGAGAACCAGTAAAACATTTTAGTGTGAACTTTGCTTTCCCCCCAATACCCTTTCAGACTCTGGGAAATCCCCCTCTCCCCTGCCTCGGTTTCATCCCTAGTAGATGGGGATGATGAAGATTCATGCCTTGTTTCTCTGCAGAGGACCGCGGAGATAAAGTGTCGTACGAGTGCAAAGTCGTGGTATGTGTACATTTCCTTTTCCTCACTCCTCCTCCTCGTTCAGGCTTGGTTCTTCATGCAACAGTACAGAGGTTTTGACTATCAGAAGCCAGCACATCCTGCAGGACTTCCCTTTTTGCTCTGAATTCTCCCCAGTTGGGCAAACATGTTTTCAAAATACTGCTGTAAGTTATCCCTTGATCTAGCTGGAAACCTACTTTATCTCAGTAAAGGTGTTTGTAGCTGATAAATAGTAGACTGTATGAGGGAGACTGAGAGTATTATTTATGTTTCTCGGTGGAAGTCTAAATTACATGGAGCAAAGTGCTGGGCCAGTCTGGTTTTGATCTTGCAAAGAAAATTGTGGATGGGGCAGGGAGATGCTATTATTGTAGTAAGAACACAAAAAAATTGAGTATGATTAATATTACATTTCCATGTCTTTTATTTTCATTCTTCCTCTACTTCCTTTTTGTTAAAGCCTGTTGAAAGATCAGTTTTAATGAAAAATATCTCAATTTTCTGTTAACTTACTATTATTTTTAGCCAACTCTGGTGTTGATTGAAAAATGGGGCATTCTTTAAGGAGAGAGTTATATCTTACATCCATATTTGTTGTCCAGGCCTAATTTCACTCTGTTTTCTCATCTGCCCCAATACAAGGCATGCTTGGCTTGAGATGTGTAACTCAGTACCTGAGAACATTGTCATCTAGTGCGTGGATGCTCACCAGCCTTTTCAGCTTTGAGAGGGCAAAAAAGACCAGAGTGTTCATCACATCTTTCCTTTTGAGATTTGAGAATCTCAGGTTATGTCCAGAGGTCTAGCAAGTGTAAAGTGTGAGGTTTCACTTGTGATTTGGCACATGTCTGCCTTGGCTTAAAAGAGCAGACATGGGAATGTCCACATGAGTAGAATCATTAATGTATTCCAGTGTTCACAGGCTTGTTCTCTTAGGGGGTGTGGAAGAGATGGTGGTGAGTGAAACTGGACGCATAAAAGCCAAACACTGTTTCTCATTTGTGTAGTTGGTCTAAAACTTCCATGCATGGCTTGACTGTGGGGCAGCTTGACTTCTACTGGTGTGATCTGGAAAGTGTGAAGTTGTGATGCTAACAGGAAAAGGCCCAGATGCCAGCAAAGAAAAGTTGGTCTTGTCAGTTGCATTTTGTAGGTTTCCTTTCAGCATTGACTTTGTCTGGTGAATTGCTATTTTGCTTCTTTAAGGCCACAAACCCCATACTGGGTTGCTTTGCCATCAATAAAGAATACTTCTTCATTTACCAAAAAACGTCCCTCTTGCTCAGACACTGGTAGCCTGTGAGTTTAGCAAGAGCTCGTGCTTTGTGGGTTTTGACTCTTCTTAATTCAATACCTGGTAACTTGCGTCACTTCTCTGTTGGCCCATGTACTGATCGATGGCTTTAATACATCAACACAATTCTTAATTTTGAAAATCACCTTTTCTTTTTCCCCTCTAGTTAACTTATATAGAAGCAGCAGCTGATTGACAACTGATTTTTCTGCAATGATTTGCTGAATTGTTCATGCAAATGGCATGTGGCTTTTCAGTGAAATAGGAAGACTTTATCACATCTTTTGGGGTTTTACCCATTACCATTTTTTTCCAGTGGTTTGCAGAATGGTGAGCGCTAAAAGCCCAATATCTGCTCACAGGATGCTGAGTTTAACAGATAGGGTTTTATTAGCTCTCAGTTACATTTGTCTTTACTTCACAAGTCTCTGTTTAGAATTACCTGTGAGTGGTTATTTTCCAGTGTGGTTTTCTAAGGCAAGCCTTTTTTTTTTGCTTTTTGTTGTTGCTGCTGTTCTTTTGAACTACTAAAAGCTCTTCACCATCTATGTAACTGTTATGAATGTGTATGTGTCCACCGATAGCTTGAAAGGCAACTTACAGAAATCGGTGTAAGTAGCTCTTTGGAAAGAAAATTCTTCAAAGAGAAATATTTAACAAATTGAACAATTAAGAGATGCCAACTCAATAAGTTAAAGTTAATTGGCTGGGTACAAAGCATTTTTAAACAACTTCCCTGAAGATTCTGCACATTAGAGTGCCTTTCTAGTAAGGCTAGACTGTGAGGCTACTTTCAAAGGCCAGGTTCTTCTAAAAAGTGCTTATTTTCAATATATATTTTTTTTTTCTAATTTCCAGACCCCAAACCATTTTATATTGTAGCTATGGGTCTCCCTGAGTGAATTTAAGACTGCTTAATGACAGCTTTGCGTGACTTCTTTTCTTTGTGTGTGTGTGTGCCCTCCATGCACACATGACATGCTCTTGTGACTGCAAACTGCTGCTCTAGAAAAGAGTCACCAGCCACTCTCAGCCCCTGGGTAATAAGTGCTGCAAACATATTGTATTCAGGTCTCTGTGTCACCTTATTTTTTTTCTTTTTCTACTGCTGTGAGCATTACCAAACTCTTCCAAGTGCAACATGCTGACCACAAGCCACGTGTTAAGGCGAATGGTCCTTAACTGCTAGTTCAACTTTATGCTTGTAGACATGGCTTAAAACCCTATTGGAATTAAAAGTTTAAAAGAACGCCGAGCCCTCTTATTAGGGTAGCAGGCTGTGCATAAGGTTCAGAAAGGGCATTCCATCCAACGGTTTCGAAGCCCTCTTTAACAATGGACAAGCAGCGTCCTCTCTACTTGCAGAGAGTGGAGGTGGTAGAAAAGCTTACCCTCCCTTTTAGCAAGAGCTGCATGTCTTTGGGATGCCCCGCTTGGGATATTGTAGGCCTGACTTTTAGAGATGGCATGGATTGCTAGACCATTTGAAGATGGGTCAAGAATACATCAAGTTGGACTCCTTCAAGAGTTGGTCCTGAGCTGGTCAGTGACATGCAGTGAGTCAACAAACAAGCTGAAATGCCTGTCTTTGAGCTCTGCGTCAATGACATGCAGTGAGTCAACAAGCTGAAATGCCTGTCTTTGAGCTCTGAGTTCACTTCACCAGACCAGTGTTTCTCATTCTGTGGGTTGTGTAGAAGTATTAAATGTGTTTAATGAAGCTCCCTCCCTTTTTTTTAAATTTAATTCCCCCAAATGTCACCTCTAAAAGACAAGGTAAACTGTAAGAAAGGAAGAAATCCCTCCCATAAAATGAGTAGAGTTAAGGTAGTTAAAAGCAAAATGCTTTCTCTTCCTTAAATGCTTTTCCTTGAAATTTTTCTTCTCTTTTGGCCCCCAAAGGTCATCACTGAGACTCAAAAGCTGAAGAAGGGTAATAGTTCTCAAATCACTTGAGCAATGCTCAATTGGAGAACAGATCCTGTTCAAGCTAATGCTCCCTAGCTCGGTTGGGAAAAGGAGGGGGGAGTAAATCATTGAGTAGGTCTATCTTCCATTCAGCAGGAGCTGCACATGATGGGATTATTAGTATTTCTAAACTAAAGCCCCTGACAGATCCTTGGATGCTTAAAGCTGTTGTGATTCTTTACCAGATGGTTCAGAAACTCAGACTGGAATATCTCATTGGCTGGTGCTGAACAATGACATTTCAAACCCACACGTTCATTTGGATTTTAATTTTCAGGAGGATTAAAGCTTTTTGGGATATGGGCTGTCTCTTTCCATATATACGCTCAGCACCTTATGTAGTTTAGATGCTTTTGCAGTGTCTTTATAATTCATCCTATTACTTAAGGAGTGATTTGAATGTTTGTGCGTTTTTAGCCGTATACCTGGTCCAGCAAAGCGCAGGCAGGATAAGTGTGCAAGTTGTTGCCTCACTGCAATGAGTGTGACAACCGGGACAGCTTTGTCTTGTATCTGGTGATTGTGTGAAGAGGTGATTATCATGCCATTTTTGATACTGTATCCTTCTGTTCTTTTCGCTTTTCAAATCTTGTCTTTGAAGCCCCAATCCTGGAACTACTAACGCCTTTGCGTAACTTGTATCAAGTGGAGTGTTGATGTTTATTCCTCCTAGGTGTTGAGCTGTTCAGCCCTGACTGCAGTGAACTACTTTGAATGAGACCCCAGTGCTCTGGGGGAGCAGATCAAAGGAAATTGGTTGAGTTTTACTCTATTTCAGTCCCATTGCGTTTTGAAAACGGGATGGAGTGCCCCCCTGGCAAAATATAAGAAATTTTCAGGGCCTGCCAAGTTAGACAGTCCTCCCTGGCTGCCCGCATGACAGTCCTGGTTAGAGCTAGGACCTTTCTGCTACTTCTGAACTGCCTGCAAGCATGGATGGGAGTACTACTGTTAAATTCCCTTCTAAATTCCTTAGGGCAAAGATTGCTGTTTTGTTGTGTGTAGATATATCAGGTGGTGGTAGGTTACTGTGTAAAAATGTAAGTACGCAGATGATTTTGGGACTGGGGGAAGGATTTGAGCTTAGTGTTTGAGGAATGGAAAACTTATTTTTAACACTTGTTTAAACAACATGTTAGTGCACATTCTACAGAACAAAGAACTGGGATGCTTTCCGATCAAGTCTGAGAAGTTTTGCTTTTATTTTTCTGCCCTCTCTTGCCCCTGACAACTCTATTAAGAGAAGAGCATCATTGGGGAAAGAGCTTGGTTATGTTGAGAAGAAAAAGGACATTTTATATAATTATTTTTATGTGTTAGACTGGTACATTGAATCCCACTGTTCTCCATATGATTCATTCTATTTGTACACAACTGTTGCACAGTATTAAATAATGTGCTTTTCTTTTTTTCTGTTAAACAAGTATTCCCTTAGCTTGTCACAAAAAGCTGACACATGTTCATTCTTCACTCAGGGAGTTCTGCATCTGTTGACACTTCAGACATAATCAGTTTAGATTTCAGCAGCTGATTAGTGCTCACCTCTAACCAAACTGAGAAGCTGCTCCTCCAAATGGTAACAAATAATATCCTAATTAGTCCTCTGCATAACGATAGTGGGAGTCTTAGCTGAAAGCTACTGATCTCAGAGGCCTTTCTGTTCTAGTCCACTGGCTTTACAGACTGTTGTATCAACATTTATGCTGAGCTTTTATTCCCCCTGCCTCAAAATGCCTCACAGAGCAATTAATTATGCACCTGAAGATAGGCATTAGGCACGCAATGATATTCCACACACAGTTATGAACATTTAATTAGTGCCAGTTAATTTATGTACGATTATGAAAGCAAGAGGAGGAATGCTGGGCAGGACTCCAGGATTATCCTATAGCGCTTGTAGATGTTAAGTGTCCCTGTGAAGCTATTTGACCTGGCCAGCCAGTGCAGGCAAGTGCAGCTCATGCTGCCTTAAATACTGGTTTGCTCAAAGCAGGAACCCACAGAGTGAATGGAGCAGAAAATGAAGGGAGGAGGACAATATGGAGAGCGACTCCTCTCTACCCCAGTGACTGGCTGGTTGTGACAGCACCAGGTTTTACCAGGAAGTTTTAAATGGGTTTATGCCTTTCTGAGTCTGATTAGCTAGTTAGCAAAACATGCCCATCCCTGTCTATTAAACTCTGTGTACTTCCTCTTAGCTAACACTATTTTGCACAAGCCTGGGGTTTTGAAATAAATAAATGTCCACAGAGGCATAATTTAATAAGTACCATTTGCAGGGATGGCATAGTAGCCACTGGCATTTCTCAGGACAAAAGTCATGTGAGCAGCTATAGCTGGATTAGGGTGACCTCAATAGTACAAAGAATTGAGGAAAGAAAAGAGGAAGAGAGGATGAGGGGTAAGATGCCTTAAGATGCCTTCAGGAACATGTGCAGCCAAAGTTGTCCAAAGGCAGGCTGAGCAAGCTGAACACCAGAGTATGTAAATATCCAATAGTTTATAAAGGAAGTTTTAAAATGTCAATTGGATTTTCAGGTTTGATCCAATAACTTTTTAAAACCCTGCTTAAGTTTGAAATTGAGAAAACCTGTTTTAAAACATAAATCGACAGTAACAGAAAAATCACTTAAATAACAGCAAAGTGCTGCTTAAATATTTGCTGCTGAGATGTTAAAGAATGTCTAGCTACTGAAATTAGGAGTGTCAGAAAATCGGCACTTAAAAGCAGAGATTTTTACTGAAAGTGCTTTATTACTATAGTTGTTGCTTTTTCTATTGGTACAGGGCTATTTTCTTCAGTTTATTCAGAGTTCAAAGTGGGTAAGATGGCTAGGAGATTAAAAAGCAGAAAGATTTGTTCTTCTCGGCAAACTGGTGAATAAAAACTGGCTTGAGAGGTTAAGGCCAATTCCAATTTGCATTCAGGATAAGGTTGACATAAATAATGAATTTTAAAATCATCTAGGAAATGAAGCTGTTAATTATCTTTAATATATTAACATGTAAAACAAATGTGTGAATGAATGAATGTTAAGCTTTTTTATGAAGTGCATGGTATATCCCCTGAGGCAATAAAAAGAAGGGCCTGATCTACTATAAAGTTTACGTTTATTTGCAAAATTACTGGTCTCTGTGGCTAGTAGCTTTTGTTTAGAAAACAATGGAGAAGTCCAAATGCGAGACAAGGTTAAACTACAGTATTTCAACTGAAGTTTCCTGGTTGCTTTTTTAAACCCCAACTTTAAAAGGTGATTAAATCACTTGATTATGAATTGATTCACCATGTCTTTCTCTTTAATAAAATACATTTGTCTTCGAAACAAGAAACACAGTATATCTAATCTCTCTGCATTTTGGGAGAGCAACCGATATGCTACTACTGAGAAAGTTGTTAGTTAAACTAAGAAGATAGAAAATTATATGGTTATTATAAAGTACATGAGAAAATGTCTAAGTGGAAAATCATGACAGACTGTAATGGATCAGAATTATCAGGCTACGAGAAGGGTGCAAGCTCCTTCTGATTCAGTCTCAAAATGGTTTTGTTTCAAATATTCATTAATGAAATGCCATTTAAAGTGAGGATGTATCTTCCAAGTCAAATCAGAAGGCGGTATCAACATGAAAAACAATCAGAAAATTCTACGGACAGAGTTGACTCACTTGGGCTGGAGCAATGAAAATGAGATGAAACACGATCGTGCACGGTCGGACACACAGGGACTAATAAGAATTTCTGTTGTAGCCTGAATGCCTGCAAATGACAGAGGAGGAAAAAGATCTGAATGTTTTTAGGTGACACAAGATGTCTGTCAGGTACCAACAGAATAAAGTTACGAAAATGGCACATGCCATGATGTGATATTGCAGGTAAAAGCGTTTCCAGTGGAGAAGGGAAATGTTGACGCTGTTTTACAAGCCTGAGAATCAGGGTAGCTTAGCCCACGCAGAGGTCTGCACTTCATCGACTAGACGTCTTCCGTTTCATGAACTCCCTTTTAAAACTAGTTCAGGAATCTCTCCTCTCTGTGAAGAAATGAAGGTATATTCTGCCCAGCCTAGTCACTCTGGTAAAACTTTCAAACCTTTTTGAAAGGGCATGGGATTTGGCCCATTGAGAAGTATAGGAAGGGTTAAGTATCAGGTAGGGTGGCAAGCTATTTAAACTTTAAAAAAAACAAAAACAAATAACAAAACACGTCATGAGAAGCAGCAGACAACGAATACAGCAAAGTTACCCTTTTGCTTCTGCTAGAATGTGGGCAGGAGTCTGACACATTTCTGAATGGGATCGTATGGCATGGCGGCCTGACAGCGGAGGGCTGAAAGTCACGTAGGGCAGCCAGGCACCTTTTCACTTTATAGAGGTCACCAATTCTGTGGCCTGTCTGGAGTCATAAGCGACTCCTTCCTCATCTTCTCAAATTCTCACTCAAAGGCTGATGTCAATCCCTTTCTGCTCTTAACGTCCAGGGCAAGGCCTGCAATGTCTGCGTGCTTACGCATTGGCTGGCTTTTCATGGGCCTAAGTTCAGTTGTAAGGCAGCAGAAAAATTGTTGCCATGTTCTTTCCATGACTTTCTGCAATTCCAGCATGAATTTGCTACCCTGTTGATTGAGGTGAGCTCTAGTAGAAAAGCCCGAGGTTTTCTTTGGCAAGACCTGTACTAGGTCTACGGCAAAGAAGCAGCTGCCTACAAGGAGCCCCAACATGCCTGGAGGTGTGGTTGGATGAGATGTTCCATATTTTACTATAGAGCTGGGGGACTTTGGAGTAGTGAGGACTTAAGAGTCTGTTTCTTTTTTTTTTTTTTTTTTTTTTTTTTTCGTTTGCAAGGGAATGCAAAAATTCAGGCCTTCAGACATTTGCATTTCCTTCTCTCCTTAAGAGAGAAATGTGAAAGAGGGAAAGTCATCTCTGAGCAACTGTGTAAGGAGTCTACATGATGTGACATTCTTGTTTTTTTTTTTTTTTTTTTTTTCTTTTCGTACGCTGCAAGGCAATGCAAAAATGCAGGCCTTCAGACATTTGCATTTCCTTCTCTCCTTAAGAGAGAAATGTGAAAGAGGGAAAGTCATCTCTGAGCAACTGTGTAAGGAGTCTACATGATGTGACATTCTGGCACTGTTCAGTGTTGCTCTTTCATTAGCTGTTGGGAGCAAGGTGACTTCACTTTTCTGTGACAATCCTTGCTAACCCAACTTGTGGCCAGCCATGCAGCAAGCTAAATACTTTGAGGAAGGGAAGAACAAGTAGAGAAAAAGGATGTTTTAAACAATATGTCCCCATTTCTAACAAATACCAAAATATGTAGTTTTTAGTCTGACATTTTACCCTTGAAAGTTATGTTCCATACCCCTCGTGCATTTTAACTGACTTTAATATTATTTTCTATACTCCTATATTGAGAATCTACTCTTGAGTACAAAGGAAAAGTTAGATGGGAAGAGTAAGTCTGAGGATTCAGTGTTCCTCACCGGTGAGGACATGTGACGTGACAGTAGATGTGGAGTCTGAACACCCAGTGCATTCCCTTTTTTACTTTGCTGAGGGAAAGATTAGGCCCATCTTCAATTTCAAATGAATTAGTTGCAGCAGAAATAATTTACTTCCTTTTTAAAAATGTGCCATTGTTTTTGTTTGTCATAAAGCTCCACAGTCAACTGTTGTTTGGTTTCCTTTCCCATATATTTATGATATGCAGAAAAGGGATGCCATTCTTACGTAGGATGTTTGAAATCATGAATTCTCTCCAATGATCAAAATTCAATTTTACAGTCTACCTCTCCTCTACTATGAAATAGGATGGCGTAGTGTCACTTCTGCCAGACAAACAAGGTACGCTGCCCAGATAGTAAACAAAACAAGGGATTAATTGGGTTTGGCTGACTGGAGGTTTTGGACAACAGTTAGTAGGCCAGTGTTTTCTTACCAAGGCTAAATTATAACGTCTTTGAGATTTGCAAATATTCATGCTAATGCCAATACAGTCCGAGTTATATTTTCAAAGCAGTATTCACTAATCCTGTTAACAAATAATGGGATTTGTACATGTACCTCCCATGAGCTGCTTTGAAAACATACCCTTAAGTGTCAGAAGTTTTCTGGACACACGTTTAAAACTCACTGTGTTCTTCAAAGACTAAAAGTAAGAATTTCCCAGTGCTCTAAGCTTTTATCGTATCTGAAGTACACATACAAAGAAATTGTAACTGATTCCTAAAAAAAAAAAAAAGTAATAATGGACTACATCAAAATTATCTTTTAAAGCAGAAATTTCACGTTTCTGACCTACCTGATACGACAATGAAAGAAGCTGGGCTTTTCTAGGAGTTACATTCTCTTACATAAATATAATAAACATATTTATCTATAGCGCTATTCAGGAGAAAAGCTATTCTAACCATCCTTACCTCAGGGTGTCTTGTCTGTCAAACCTGAACAATAAGAAATTGTGCCTGTATCTGCATTGAATATATTTTTGGTGGGTTTTTTTGAGGGGGTAGGATTCACCACAGATTAATACCTGCTCACTCTGAGGTTGGTTCTTGGAATGTGATAACATTCTCATGGACATGTGACAAATAGGGATCAGTTCTTGCAAATTTGTTTCTGTGTCTACACCTATTTCCACTTCTGGGTTGCTATCTCTAAAAGGGCTGCTTGACAAGAGGAAGGAAAAGCTCAAAGTTGAAAACTCTCATTGAGTGAGTTTTTGCCCATTTCCTTTAAACGAGAACATAATGTATTTCCATTTTTATCAAGGAATTTGTGTGCTGGAAACAAGCTGAAAAATGGCATCTGGGACTTATGGGCACAATTAGACTTCAGCTTAAAACATGATCCTTTGCATTAGCAATATTAGTAAGACCAGACAGGTCCAGGATTTTTCTATGTGCTCGACCTGCAGTAAAACTGGAGAAAAGCAGAACAGTTAACTTCAGAAATACGTGTGTCTGAAAGCCAGGATGCAGAGAAACGTCTTACTCTGTTCTCATGGTAGTTCTGCTGAATAATCACTTGGCAAACAGCCGTGACGTGTTAGAGAACCTCACGCTTGCAGTTTAGGTATAGGATATTTTGAGAGGCCAAAGGCTTTGCTAACATTTAGCTGGATGTAAGAAATGCTGTGGGATAAGAGCACTGTTCCCTCTTTTTCTTAAACCGTGTCAGTGATGTGCAATTGACGTACTTAGTTCAGTGCAAATGAGCAGAGCTGATCTTCTTGTCTACTCGATGGTGGTAAAACTGGCAAAACTGAGGACACCTTAGGGAAAGGAGACAGTCTTTGGAATAATTTTATTTTTCACTTTTCTTCTTTCCTGAAAAAAGTATGAGGTGGCCTATAGTCACTGTCTTTTATTCCTTCTGAGCTCCTGCAGCTGGATTTTTGCTGTTGGCTGGCTTTTCAGCAGAGATGGGTCCAACATAAACCAGTTGATCCTGGTGCTTAGGTAGATTGACCCTGAACTGCTATTTAGTAAGTCTTCCATAAGCTCAGTTAAAAACTTCAGTTTTCTTCTCCAAGTTATATTTGCCTGAATTAAGCAAATCTGTTTACTTCTGTTCTTTTTACACTGCTCCTTCATTTCTCGACCTTTTATCACTGTGAAACAGTTGGCGTGCGGATGATGTCTGTCCCTCCTGTACCGATTAAAAAATTGCAAAAAGGTCTCCAGAAATTTTCTCTTCCACTTGGAATCAACCTGCCTCCTTTGGTTCTTCATAATGTACGAGTTTTGGTATTTGGCATCTTCCTGATTGCTTTTCATTGAACTGTTTCTGGGATAGTACTAGTATGTCCTTGTGGACCTGAATTGGGATTTATACAAGTTAATCAATATGGGTATTTAGCAAATGTCTTAGATTGGAATTCAGCAGCACAATGTTTAGTTAGAAAGTTATGTGCTTTTTTAGCTTTGAGTTAGCTATGAGCTTGTTTGGCTTTGAGTAATCCTCTCTCCATTCACCATGGGTCTGAAGACACTAGCAAGCACCTTTGGATGGTACAGGATTTGAGTGTGCATTTAAGAGCCTTGTTGAACGAAGCCTTCTAGAAGAATAACCCCATATTTGCTTTTTTACTGGTTCCTGTGTGTGATACTGGAATTTCTCTGCCATGTTTCTGCTGTGATCCCTAGTTAAGAATGGAGGAGCTTTTCTCTGTGTTTCTCTCTGTGTCTTCTGTGCTCGTTTAGCGATGAAAAATCTGTCTTTAACTCTGGTAGAGGCAACTCTGTTTCAGTTCCCTTAGGCTTGACCTTGAATTTGGTTATGGATTTTGTCCCCTTTCCTCCACAGCTTTTCAAGACCTTTTCTAGTTTCCAGAAAAAAAAGTCTTTGTGATCTGTGTAAATGCAGTCTAATCTTCCCCGCCCCCAGTCACTGGGTTGTGATTTTCAGTACTTGTGTGTAGTAACCCCCCAGTATGAACCATTTATGCACACATGGCTATATACTGATGAAGCTACTTCAGGCTCACATCTATCAAACATCACTTGATGTATGATGCCTCTATTCCTTCACTGATCTAGTCCCATTTCCATTTAGTTTCGTTTTTTTGCTCTTTAGCAACTGTAACATGATATGTAAATGTCGGGCACTGGAACACAGAAGGGAAGAGTGAACCAGAACCACATTATGGACTTACTATTCTTCTGTCAAACACATAAATAGGCAAGAAGAGCCCGCATAAATAAATGAGTACCTATGTATTTTTTAAAAGAGGTTTAAACTGACCTCTGGAGTGATCTTTTGATTTCATTCTAACCTGAAATAATTTAACTTTTGATACCTTTTGGCTCCTGTTCTTAACTCTGTTTACTGTACAGGCTCCTACTTTAGATCTTTGTCCAAAGCTCTTCACCTTAGCTGTTGCTGTCTGGTGCAGAATCTTGTGAAATGCTTTTTTTGCGCTCTGAGTATACAGCATCCCCCGAAATTCCTTCATGTCACTGCAGTGCTGTCCCTGGGGAATTCCTGAGGCCTTGCTAAGCATGACCTCTTCTGCCTCAGCCCAGTCACCGCCGCCTTAAGCACATTGCTTTCCACATTTTCCTAGTATTTCATTCTTATGGCATGCAGTTCCCAAACCTTTCTCCCCGCAGTTGATTTTCAGCATTTTGGCTAATAACGTTACGGCTTATCTCTTGACCTGATGTAAAGTGATACTATACTGAAGGCTTTCCTAACATAATTCAGAGAAGATTAAGCCTGTGTTGTAGAAATCTTGGTGTAGGGCCATTTGTGTGACAGCAGCATTCTTGTGATGGACAAGAATTACGCTACTTTTTATATAAAAGTTCATATTTCTTTTAAAAGTTTGACATGAATAAAAAAGTTTTTGCCTAGTTCCTCATGGGGATGCGAGTTTGTGGTCTTCCTTCATTTTTTTTGGATGGTATTATCTGAAAACAACGTAATACACTTATTTCTGGTTTGCACAGAAGGCATTTTTAGAGCAAGCTGATAGTGAGCCAAAGTCTCCGAAACCTTAAAGTTGTGGTTAGCAGACAGCCAGTCTAGGAAATTAGGTCACCATTACCTCACTATTTCATTTTTTTGAAATTTATTTTTTTTAATCCTGTAGTTGACACTGTTGCTGTCTTACCAATGACACCCAAGATGGATTGGATACCAAGCTGGCAGCAGGAAGGAGAGCGAAAGAAGGGTCTGAGGCTTCAGAGAGGTGAATTCAGACTGTGAAATCAGTGCCAGGAGCAAAGCAGCAGTGGAGGATGGCTGGTTTATTTGGGAAGGGAGGTTGGAGCGTAAGATGTTCTTTGACACTGGAGGAGTAGGTTGGGTTTGGGGATCTGGGTCGTTTGCAGAGCTTGTGGTAGGAGTTGCTTCCCTGAGGACCGTGGCTGGGCAGAGAGAAGGCCAGACGCAATCGTGGTCCTTGTGGGGAGGCAGTTGTAGATGCTTCTCCTGCCTGAGTGGGTATTTGCCTCTGCACTCTCAGCTGTTACAGCCTCCACTGCCGCAGAAATCATCCCCGTGTGGGTTGGTGGGATGAGGTGGGAGCAAAAGTAACTTGAAAACTCGTACCTATTTATATAGATATAAAAATTTCTTTATTTTTCTTCTCTTGGAAATGCTATTAGCAGAGTCTGGGAGTAGCTGAAAGCTTTATTCCCATCTGTTACACTGTGCATGGCTCTTCTAAGGTGTGACCTTATCAAAGCTGGAATCAAAACACTAAGTAAAACTCAAGGCAGGCTCAATCTAGTTGAGATTCCCTTCAGTAGACCATGGCAATGGGGAACAATGGATGTGCTGCTGAAGTTCATTCTTCCCTTAAGTGTGGTTTTATCGGCAATTAGTGTGTAAAAATAGCACTTACTGGCTTCAGGATCCTGCCCCCTGCTTTCAGACTTGTATTTGCTCACTTAGCCTAAAAATAAGGGATGTTTCTACTCCAACTGTAGTATTGACTGAGCCAATGGAGTCATAACTGCCGCATTAGAACAGGTATCTGTGCCTCGTCAATGGGATTATTCGTTAAGTTCCAGCTGCAGAACTCTTACTGTTGGGTTTTCTTTACAGGCCAGGAGGAGAACAATTGAAATCTTGGATTAGTCTTCCAAGCCCAGGAAAATAAATCCTTTCAGAGAAAGCTAACACTTAATTGTGCAGAGCTGGATTTTTTTTGGTTGCTTTTCAGGTGTGCTTTCAGTGCTTTGTGAGGGCTTTCGTGAGTCACTGGGAATATTGTGACTAACTCGGTCATGATACTTCGTAGGGAGAAAAGAGGCTAAAAGGGAATGGAGGGATCCAGTGGGCAGACTTTTCCTTGTCTATAATCCTCTGACTCTGGCAGACTACTCAAGGAGATAAAGGTAAAATTGGGAGCTCCCCTGTTAACCTGAGTCTCTCAGCCTGCACGTAATTTCTGCGGAAAATGTTTGACCCCAGAGGTTTGCTTTTATGGAGGGGTGCTTGTTTCGAGGGAGGCAGGTCTCCATGCAAGTTAGAAGATGGGAACTGCATTTTGTATATATTTGAATTAGCTTTCAGGACCTTAACAAATGCTAAAGCATCAGCCTTAGCTTTTTTTTCTTTTTTTTTTTAACTACTTCACCTGTGACAGCTTCAGTTTACAGACTTCATTCTTCTTGTGGAAATTTTATTGTGTGACCGTTTCCTTGTTTAGTAATACAGTGGCTTGGGAGGAAGCAACTTTATACTTTTGATCTAATTTTAAAGCCTCAGAATAGGTCATTCACTCCTCCAAACAATTTCTAAAGATTTTTTCAAATAAGGCATAACTTGATTTAGAAGGCAAGGAGTAAAGTGTCAGGGCCAAAACTTTCAAGGAGCTTTTATGTGTAACCTTATTGGGATTTTTAATGGGCTAAATACAGCATTGTAGGCAGAAGCTGTAAACTGAGAAGCCCTCCTTCTCAGCAGATCCTTGGGGATATGCCCTTGGGAGGGTTTCAGACTGCAAGAAAATGTGGAAAAACAAGAAGATTGCTCTGCAGGGATGGACATAATGTAGGGAGAGGTTGGGAAAGATAAATCCTTCTGGCCCCCTTCATTATGAGAGTAAAACGACACTTTTGGCTAGAGGCCAGTGAAACCTGGGAGATCTAGGATGGTGCAGACAGGACTAGCAACAAGTTTTGTCAGGGAATGGATTGGATGAGTGCAGATCTGCCTCAGCGTTGTGGTTTTTGTTCTGAAGACGGAGTGTTAACCCCTCCGCTCCTGCTCCTTTCCAGAAGCCGAAATGAGGCAGAGGCGCTCCACCTCGCAGAGCAGATGGGGAGGAAAAAAATGTGGTGGATTTTAATTAAACTTGGAAAAACAAGCGGAGGTAGAGGAATGCTCTTACAGGAGGTGTAGGATTGTCGGAGGAGCGTGTTGTTGTGATGCTGACCTGACGATACAGAGATTAAAAGCCATCCCGTCTTCCCCACACAGCCAAAATTCAGCAGCAGCGGGGAGAGGGGGCTGCTAGGCAGATCTGCTTACTCACAAAGGGCATTCCGAAAAAAAACAAATGTATTTTTTATTAAAAGCAACTGAAAATGATTTTCAGCAAGAAATGTTGCAGTCCCTCATCCCGGAAGGTGGGGATTTTGATTTAAAATTTTGACACGCCCTTTTGGTTTCGCCGATGTTGGCCCACCAAGGTATGGCTGAGGCGGTGCTTTCAAGGGGACGGGGAAAATGCTTGTGATCTGGAAAGTCTTAATTCTTAAATAAGCAAAAATGCAGCATCTTTCTTATGTTTATGGAAACTCGTTTTTCTCTAACCGTAAATTTGTCAGGTCCGCGATGGGTGAAAAAAGCTTGTCTTTGAAATTAGACTGTGAAAGGCTAGTTTTTCACAAGAATTCAGAGTCGCTCTGCTCCCTTCAACGTTACATCTCCAGCTTGGTCAGGGGTGTGGATGCAGCTTCTGCAGATTTACCTGGGCTGGCTGTAAATGAGCTGGTGTGTCGGTGTAAGGAGCAGTGCAGGCTCTGTGGGCTTTGGGTATGGACCCTGGCTGCGGCCCCGGAGGAGCCAGGGTCCATACGGCCGTGACACCGGTACCTACGAGAGCGAGGGAGGCACAGATGCTGCTTTAGAGGAACCTGGCCAGGTTGGGCACGCTTGGAAGCCCGTGTGTATTTGCACGATCTCATGATCTTTGGGAGACATTATTTAATTTTTTTCATGGGAGTTGCATATAAACATGGGAGTGTAGAATTTGACCTGTAAATAGGATCTATTTGGGAATAAGCCTTTTCCAGAGCTATATAATGATAGTTTTTGTTTCTTCAGTTAGAAACAAATGAGGGCCGCAATCCTAAAAACGCTTACATGGAGGCTTTATTTTAAGATTCACCGGGTACTTAAATTAGCCTGTAACTTCAGGGCTTTTAAGTTAAGTGTGCTCTTTTTCAGACCCTCTGGCCATAGTGTGTTTCACCTTGGAATATTTGTACTGTTCCAACTGCTGTAAGTCTAGGCATGATATCTTTCTCTTTCCAGAGACTAAGATTTATTTTAAAGTCCAACTTTTTACAACAGGGAGATAGCACAGAGCATTACTTTATAATGATACCAGGTAGAGCTGGCTGGTTTATTAAAATTTCCTATTTCTAACTAGGAGGAATTAGCAGTTTTGTTTTAGAATATGAGGTCAGAACAATGAAAACATAATTCTGAACGGCCTGGTGTCATTTGAACCTTTCAGCAACCGAAACACTTAGGAAATATATTTTACAAGATTTAAGGACACAAGGCATTTAATTTTACATCCCTTGTTTTTTTTTCGTACTGGCAGTGCCCTAAGGAATGATACCATCGATAAAGAGGGTTTTTTCCTGAAACTTACAACTAATCTTTTGCTGCACAAAGACGAAAAATATGGGGAAGGATGCTGAGATGTTAACTGGGTGTAGTATCAGGGATTCATGAATGAAACCCAAATTGCCTTGTGTCTGGAGGCTTCTGAGGGCACTGGAGAAGTGGAAAAGGAGTTGCTGTTTGCAGTCAGGTTGTCGTGCTTAGCGTAGCACCTTAACTCCAGTTCTAATTTTATGCTTTTACCTACTTGTTTTCGAGTATCATCAGCCTCCACTGTTCTCAGAGTCCTTAGTTATAAATCACACCAAACCTTTGAATCCTTGAGTCATTTTTCACTATGACTTATCCTCCACTGTGGTATGAAGTACATGTGTGTTATCTGCTCACCTGGAGCAGATCTGAGAGGTGGTGTGATCTGCAGGAATGAAAACTGGGTTGGGAGGCAGGAGGTGGTGAAATCAAGTTCTGGCTCATGAGGCAGACTTAAGCAAGCTGCTTCACCTTTCTGTTTCATTTTTTCCCCCCTCTGCAAGGAAAGGGATAAGGACATTTCCCTGCCTGTCTCCCAGGATGGGTGTCGGGCAGGATGGATAATTAAACCCCACCTGAATCTTTGGAAGCATCACCATGGGGGCATGAATATCCTTTAGTGGCTATTAGCAGTGGGCTGATAGACAGCAGTGGTTTGTCCTTATTTGCTCTTTAGTTGGTTGGTGTGGTGCGTGATCAGTGCTTGCTGCATTACTGACCATGCTTACCTGTGGCTCTGAAGAAGGAGATGTAGCAAAGGTTGGCCATCTCCATGCATTTTTGTACAGACCGATATAAACCCCAGTTTTCTGGTGTGGGGTGCCTTTGTCCTCTCACGTACGCTTTGCTTCTTCCACGTGGTCAGAATGTGCGTGTCCACTGAACGCCGAAAAGTCACTTAGGGGAATCCTGGCTCTCACTTTTTTTGCTTTTCTTCTGCAGTTTTGCTTTATGAGCACCTTTCCTCCAGTTGGGGGAAAGGCTGGCAAACACACACACTCACACCTGCCAGCAAGGACCACACCTTGGGCTTCCTGAGAGTCATAGCAGTCAATAATTTATTGCAGGGAGTCCAAATCTGTTTTCCAGCTTTGCTCAGGCAGCGACCAAAGAACTCTAACCAACTGGTGATAATGCCTATTAGAATAATCTCTAACCTGAGAGCAGCCTTTCTTAATAAAAGCCAAACAGTCAATTTTTCCCCCCCTTAAATAGCACAGAAAACCTGTTGATCCTTCGCTGTTTCACTGTAGGAAGAAGTGATTATTTTTTCCGTCTCTCAGATGAGGACCAGGGCTCGCACGGTGTTGCTGTGTTGTTGTTCTAGCAGCAGTGTTGCTGGCAACGGGATGAGGATACGACCCTCATCCTTTGCCTGCTTCTTCTCTGCTGCCTGTTCTTCTGGTTACGAGTGACCAGACTGTGCTTGAAAAATCAGGAGAAAACCTGGAGCCGTGAAAAACCAGAGTGATATCCATGCCACGGCAGGCGGTGCGCTGCCTGTTTCTTCTGGTTACGAGTGACCAGACTGTGCTTGAAAAATCAGGAGAAAACCTGGAGCCGTGAAAAACCAGAGTGTGAAATCCAAAACAATGTTTTCCAGGAGAGCATTTTTTTCATTTCTAATTTTCAATTTGTAGATCTGGTTTAGAACATAGCCAGTACAACTGTCTTGAGCGCTAACAAGCTTTTACAAAAATTACTTTTAAAAAAATAAGATTTTTTATTTTAAGAAAGAAGTTATTTTTCTCCATTACTTTTTTAAAAATTTTCTAGAAAATATCAAAGTGTGGATATAATTTCTTTAGAAACCTTTCGTTAGAACATTTTTTTGGTGTGTCTGTCTTTTTTCCTTTGAGAAAACCTGTAGATTTTCTTTTCTGTTTAAGTTTCTAGGTCTCTGACAAGGTTGCTTCTTTCAGGAGGGTGGGGAACTGTGTGAGTCAGCTTGCAAGACTTCTGCCCTAGCAATACTTGTGAAGTTAGGAGGAACTCCAGCTTCTATTAATCTGCTCTTTTCCAGCGCTATGTTCTCATATGTGCTTATAACCTAGGATTAAACCTGGCCTTGCTCAGTGTCCTGGCTGGAAGCTTGATGGAAAGGAAGACTTACCATGGTGGACAGCCAAGTGCAGCCACGTGTCCCAGTATTTTCAGGGTGGATCACAGCACGCCTGTAATGAATCCTGAGTTAATTCCATTGGTCACACCATTAGAGTTCAGGACTGTCCTCAGAAAAGCTGTGTACATAACGTGCTTCTCGCTTACAAGGGAGTGAAACAAGTTAATAGAAACCTTTGAACTACCTGCCTCTGGCACCTGTAGAGAAAAAGCGTCAGTGGTTTAGGGAAAGATAACAGCCAACAAACTGTGGCTTCTGTCAGGCATCGATAGGAGAAAGTCTGTGGGTAGAGAGGTCAGACTAGAAAATCATAACAACCTCTTCTGATCTTAATATGTCTGAATCCTACCTGACTGTAGACTTCTCAAACCATCCCACCCTCCGTTACTGATAGTTTTCCTTTCATTGTTTCACAGTGACTTAACGGTAGGTTCTCACCACATGATGCTTTGCATGAATGCTTATAACCTCGTTGCTAAGTTTTATATGAAAACTTTCATAGATGAGTGTGTCTCTCCATGTCTTTTCACTCCTGCTGTTTCCCTGTAGTTGTTTCTCCCATGGGAATCTGGGAAAGAAAAGGGTCTGGTTTTTACCACTGTAGAGCAGAAGAGTAGAACTTGGGCATTATTAAAACCAGCATTGTTGGAAGAACTTTGACCAGTAGAAGACAAGTGCGTGTTATCTTTCCCTCTTCCCACTTTGAGTTTGTATTTCTTTTTCCAAGACGCAATTAAGTAATTAAAATAAGTACAACATTTTCTTCTGGCATAAATTAATCCATGATCTATAAAATAGAATTTGGTATAAGAACTTCCAGTAACAAAAAAGACTCTGATTAAAAATTTGTCAAATCTAGACAGGGCTTATAACATTATAAGAACTTGACTTCGACTTCACGTGGAAAACATGGAAATGAAGGCATGGGTAAGGATTTTTTCTATACAATAGAATTTGGTATAAGAAATTCCAGTAACAAAAAAGACTCTGATTAAAAATTTGTCAAATCTAGACAGGGCTTATAACATTATAAGAACTTGACTTCGACTTCACGTGGAAAACATGGAAATGAAGGCATGGGTAAGGATTTTTGAAGGGACAAAACAAGCGAGAAAGTAGAAGGGAGGTGGTGGTGGGCAATCTGAGTGTACCTTCCAAAGTTGGGATGGCATAGCAACACGGTCCAGCTTCGCTTGATATCTCATGAGGATGACTTACTCCGAAGATGACTTAAGACTGTTGTCTTAGTAATAAGTGGTTTCAGCTGAAATAGCTGGTAAAGATTTTCCATCTTCTGTGAAAAAAATTTGTGAAGTTCTGCACTGAATAGTCCTGTCCACGTGGAGTTCATTTAGAGGAACTTCAGCCTTGTAGAAGCTAGATAGCTAGTCCAAACTAGTAATTTCATCGTATTCTATAGGCTTCTCCAGAAATCATCATCTCACAGAACAGGTGGGATGAAATTATTTGCCCTCTGGAGATGCTTATTTATTTGGATTGACTTCACAGGGAACCTAGACAGTGCTAGCTGGGACTTGGCTAACTAGCTGTTAGATGTGTAAAACTAGGTGGCATAAATTTACCCTCACAGCAGTAAATGGTGAGGTGGTAGTTAAACTCACCATGGGGAAGGACAAAGACAGATGGGAATGCGTGCACAAAACCATCCTGGAATTTGAGTATGGCGAGGACATCTCTCATGTTGGTTACTTTAAATGCAGTGGTTGTTTTGATATAGTATATGCCCATAACAGTAATGATCTTTGTAGCATCGTCTAGGGTGCTGTCTGCTACTGGAACTCATATGCACTATAATGAGGAGGAGTTTGCTTAAATACATGCACAACCAGATGATTATGTCTGAGATTAAACTGGGGATAAAAATGGCAGACTTCTCCATTTACTCAAATAACAGAGGTGTAGCAACTGGTGTGCAAGTTTGATGATAATTTTTATTCCTTCTGGTATTACTGTGGTACCTGGAATCCTTACAGAGGAGCAGAGTCCTGAGAAGTATTTATAGAACTTGTATATATATTAGATATGTTAGATATGCTAGATATGTTGTATATATGTTCCATATAAATATGGAACACTCACTTTTCTCTGCTTACTTTGCTGAGATGGCAAACCAACCCCAGTTTAAACCAACCCCACTAAAACCCTAGCCCTCTTTATGCAACACTTCCCTCAGGCTTATTCCTCCACCATCTCCCATGGCCCATCTCCATTCAGGTTATTTCATAGAATCATAGAATGGGTTGGTTTGGAAGGGACCTTTAAAGGTCATCTAGTCCAAGCCCCCTGCAGTAAGCAGGGACATCTTTAACTAGATCACATTGCTCAGAGCCTCATCAAACCTGGCCTTGAATGTCTCTAGAGACGGGGCCTCCACCACCTCTTTGGGCAACCTGTTCCAGTGTCTCACCACCCTCATTGTAAAGAACTTCTTCCTAATGTCTAATCTAATCCTACCCTGCTCCAGTTTAAAACCATTGTCCCTTGTCTTATTGCTACGTGCCCTTGCAAACCATCCCTCCTGAGCTTTCTTGTAGGCCCCCTTCAGGTATAGGATGGCTGCTATAACATCTCCCCGGAGCCTTCTCTTCTCCAGGCTGAACCTGTGGACTTCAGTTTTCTGTGATTTTGAAGGGATGGGGGAGAGGGTCATAGAATGATTCGGGTTGGAAGGTACTTTAAAGATCATCGAGTTCCAATCCCCTTGCCGTGGGCAGGGACACCTCCCACCAGACCAGGTTGCTCAAAGCCCCATCCAGCCTGGCCTTGAACTTCCAGGGAAGGGGTGTCCACAACTTTTCTGGGTCCCAGCCTGCAAAGAGCATAAACTTATATGCTATGGTCAGAAATAAGTCAAGGGTCTTCCTTGTTCTTACGTGGCCCCTGAGTAGGAGGTGTACCAGTTTTTTTTCTTCTCGAGGAATTGCCCAACTGGCATCACACCCAGCTGCCTTTGGTTACCTGTCTCAGATAAAGCAGATATCCATTTACAGATTAATTGATTCACAATGGCTTTGGGCTTCACCTAGAACAAGGCTTACATGTCTACCTCTAGGTTTGTAGCTATTCAGCACAGCCACTTTGCAAAGGGCTGGTTTTACCGAAGATCCAATTTAGCATTTGTAAGGTGGTCACAAGTAATAGTACAGTCTGACAAACAGCGTAGTCAATAAAATAGTGCAGTCCCTCTATGTACTGCAGTTCTCTGCTCTGGATGAGGTGCAGAGTCCAATTTTGGAGTTATTAGGTCTGAAGCTTCTCTTGTTCACTAACCTGTAAATTCAGAAAAATAGTTTTGTGGAAGGCAGCAGGACACAGGCAGCATTTAAGACCTGCTGCTACGGAGTCTGGGCCAGAGAGTGTTGGTCCTGACTATGAATGGTATATAGAGAGATTTTTATATTTATTTTTTTTAGCTCATAATAGTGTCCTGTTTTCTGCTACTGAAAGATACTGGACTTTTTTTTAGTGGAGTTACTGCTGAAAACATGAAAAGTTTGAATAAATAATGAAATACGAGGCCAGTCTGTTATCTTCAGTGCATTCCTCGCTATCTCTGTTGCATCTCCAGATACGTAGTTTTGCAGACTGACTAGATCTTTCTCCTCTCCCTGTTCCCTTATCCATCAAACCGTGTCCAGATTGCTACAATTCTGAGGTTTCCTGTTGTTGCTTGGTTTGGTTTTGTTTGTTTTTTATTTTCTTTATTTTTACTTTTTTTAAAATTGGGACAAGTCCATATTTTCTGTAACAAATACCCTGATGCCCAGCCAACACAAGTATAGAGCTGGCTACTAGTTATTTTTCATTTGTTGTAAACTATTCTTCATGAAGCTCTCTCACTAGATCCACGGTTCCTGAAGAGAACAACTTGGGGCTAATCCAGCGAGCAGAAAGGGTGCAGAGAAGGTGCTGCAGCCTTTGACCAGCAGCAAGCAGTCTTGATAGCATCTGTTGTGCAAGGATAAGGCTTGGAAATGGCAAGGCCAGTTTTGGAACAACTGTATCCTTGTTTCTCTACCCTGGAGGACGAGGGGGACAAGTGCCTACATGTGTTGGATTTTGTTAGCTGGATCCAGTTGCTGTGTTGAGTTAATGAAGGTCATGTTAGTCTGTGGAATGCTGGGAAAGCAGGAGAAGCCGAAACCGAGCTGGCCCATCCCCAGGCAAACTGGTTTTAACCAGGAAAAAGTCAGAGAATGCGAAGAAACTTCTTGTACATCACCTCAGGCGGTTATGTATTCTGTTTCCTAGTTACATTTTTTTTTCCTGGTATCAATTCCAAAACAAACAAATGGAGAGAGAGAGAGAGGAGGAAAAAAAAAAAAAACATTCCTTAAAATAACCCTTTAACATCTTGGGCCAAATTCTCTTCTCAGGCCTGAAGATACAGCCTGTCTGTGCTGACATATGTGTAGAGAGCACCCCAGATATATTCTGCAATAATTGTGAAATGAGACTGATCTCTTTTTATTCATTCAGAAGTGGAATCATAGGACTGTGGCACTACAATAAATAACAGCATAGATAAATGGGCACTGCTGGTACAGACCTCCTGACTTCTTGCTGTTGCACCTTTTTCTTATGCTGGGTAAAATAGAGCGCTGGGCAGGAAGGGACCCTGGCATCGTTTGGGGTCTGTAGGCACAGCTCTGATGGAAGGGACAGTAGTAAGTCTGTTCAAACAGTAACTTGGGTGTGTAGACGTGGTAGTTGAGCACAAGTGTTTCCTGTTGGGCTTACTGGGAGAAACAACACAGGCGAATGCAGTGCTTGAGTTAGCTGACCTACCTTGTGAACACTGGAACTTCAGGCCTCCAGTACTGCCTGCAAACTTGAACTTCACTGGGGCATTTGCCGTGCACGGTCGTCATACTGCAATGCTTGAATAAACCTTCTTTTTTTGTATGTGGGTGATCACATCCACTTTCCCTTCCTCCTGTGTGTTATTCTAGTCCTTCAACTAACTTCTGACTCCAAAAATTTAGGGAGTTCATCATTCACCACTTTGGAGCTGACCATTTGATCTGCTTGACAGCCGAAGTAGAAGACATTTCTCAACTTCCCTGCACCACTGCCCTCTATGTCATCCTGTTTCGAGCTCCTCTATACGGCTCTTAAAGGGCTATATAAGGTTCTGAAAAGTATCACGTTGCTTGGCTCGGCGCTTAAGGCAATAGGGCACACAGCCTCTTTGGCGTGCTCCAGCAGCCGGTGGAAACAAGGGTAAGCCAGCTCGTGTACATCTTAGCTTTGGCAAGGATGATCAGAGCCATAGCTCAGCAAGAAATCAGCATTCCCTCTGCAAGTGAAAGGTCAGGAATGCAGAAAGCTCACTGCCTTTTTAAGAAGGTTGAAAGTTTGCCGTCCCTTTTTAACAAAAAGAGGGCAAATAGGAGGAAAACAATCCCATTTTCTGGTTTGCGTTTGGCTGAGAATGTGTCATCTAACCTATTTAAGGGATGGTCACGTGTAATATTTTGAAAGGTTGCTAACCTCTGGGTCAAATCCGTTCCATTCAGTCCTGCCATTTGCTTAACTCACCAGTGGCTGATGATGTTTGGTGTCCAGCTGACATCCACGTTTTTTCCTGTGCCTAAATTCTCCAGCCAGTAGGTAAAGATGTGGTAGAAACAAAAATCCATTAAAGCCTGTGGTTTAATTTTCCATTAAAACCTCTAAGGTGGACGGTATTCTGATGAGTTCAGGAGGCTGTGATGTTTTTCAAGCAAAAACATCCAAACCCAAGCTAAGAGAGTATAGCTTCGCCAGCAGAAGCACATGTGTGTACATATATGTGTGTGTACTTTTTCTATCCAAAAGCACAGGCACAAATGTACTGTTATCAGTCTTGCTGCAAGAGTGGGTGGGAAAACTATTCAGAGAAGCTTTTTTCCCCGCTGGAAGCCTTTGGTGTCTGGAAATCAAAGCTCTCTGCAGATGTGTGCAAGTCTTGATGAGATCTAAATTGAGAAGATTTCTAAAATCCAGATGGAATTTCTGATGAAAACGGAGGCGTGATCAACACCTTTGCCAGCTTAGAAGGCAGAGGCTGTAGCAGTGCCATGGAGAGCCTGGGCTTGGTCAACCTGAGCAAGTACTCGAAGTGTCGCTGTAGACCCCAAAAGGGTAGGATTCTTCCCTCTGCTTGAGTCAGTCTACCTTGTCTTCATGACTTTCTCAATGATAGCCTTGACATTTTCTGTATAATGCAACCCCTCTCTAAAGCCAGCACTTGTCATGCGCTGTGTTTACAGAGGGAAAGAATAATATGTATTAAATACTAGATAAGATTTTGTTTGTGTCTCTTCAAGTAGATACTATTTTAGCAGATGTAGTTATTTTTCATTCCAAATTACTATTAATGACCTTAATTTTTGCCTTAATTTAACAGCCTGTGTTTTTTTTTTTAAATCAATTTATTCTGTTTGCAATATAAGAAAAACTTACTGTAGAGATACAAATTAATTTTCCTTCTTAGCATAGTATCCAGCCATGCTTTTCTTTTAGCATTGGAAATAATGAGTCATGGAATCAACAGCACGTGATGTGGTCTTTGTGAAAGACATCTCAACTGGCATGGGGTCATGTTATATGACATTAGCGTTAGAAATTTCTTCCCACTCGCTTGAACAATTTCTCTTTTGTGCAAACATATGCAAAGCCCTACGTGCCTTTCTTTTTCTTGCAGCCTGTGTTAAACTTCAGTTGTCACTTGAATTTACATTCCAAGCTTTTTCTGCATCAATTTCATTGAACCCGACAGTAGAGAACTTAAAGGATGTACAGAGATATTTTTTCTGAAGGGCTCATAAGAGACAGGCTGCTACTACTAGCTTGAGCCAAAATATACGGGGTGAAAATTGTGCAAGTTTCTTTGCAAGCAGATGTATCTCGTCCCTGATAGAGAAGGCACTGGCTTTACAAATGCTGGGATTCCCGTAAGCAGTGTATGCCACTTAGGCTGAATTAGGATTTGTTTCTGCTTCCATTGACTTCAGCACATGAACATTAATCTCCAACATTAATCAATTTATTGTCGCTGAACCCCCATAAGATAAAGAATTACAACTTCTATTTTGTAGATGAACTGAGTTGCAAAGAGATTTAGATTCCTGTTTAAATGTGTGTTCAGGCACCTAAGGATGCAACTAGATGCCAAGTAAGATTTATGAAAGTGCCTTAACTGATTTTGAGTGGAAGTTTAGGGCCCAGAGAAGTGAGGGGCTTTTATAAATTCAGCCCAGCACTGGAGTATCTATTGCAGCCTTGTGCTGACTTCCATGGTCTCACCTGCTTTTGGGAGCAGAGCTGACTGCGGAGTTCCTATATCCCTGCCATGGCTGGGCAACCAGGAACCCAGTGAAGGCTTCTGAACTGAGCATCTGTGCCAAAGAAAGGGATAAGAGGCACAGCTGGTTTGTTCTTTCAAATATTGCATAGCTATGCCATCCTACATTTAAGCACGTATAGAGGTTTCAAATGTTTGGGGGGGTTATTTTATTATTTTTTTTTTTGAGTTAGTTTTAAACAACGCCTGTTCCAGAAATTCCTTGATTTAAATGAGTTCAGTGCTTCCCTAGTTCCTGATGCAGAAGACTAGCTCAAGACTGGTTTGCATCCTTAGAGCCTGCTGGGAACGAGCTTGCTGTGGAAATCGCTAGGTGGAAATGACAAGTAATAAATTTGTTGAAAAAGGCAGCTTGTGAGCAGGACCAGAATGAAATTTGAGTCAAGTTAGATGAAAATGTAGGGGGAGAAAACACTTCAGCAACACTGAAATGCCTTTTGATGTTTGAAAGTAGAAAACATTTCCATGTTTGTTTCAAAATGATGTATTTCAGCTCAAAAAGGCCAGCACTTGAAAGGGGAAGGTTATACAACTTCAGAAATGTTTTATTTTCCTTTTGCTCAAATAAACGTCTCGAGTCAACTCAAATTATTTTCATAGCAAATGAAATTATTCTGTTTGTTTGACCCATATGATTATTTCTTTCTTTTTGTCTTTAGTAGTCACTGCAAAAACTCTATTTGCCTTATGTTTCCCACCAGAACTGAAAGTTGGAGACTGGAATATTCCACCTCCATGTGTGCGGGGTGCAGCTGCCTAAAATAAATCTCCAAGCTTTAAGCATCTCAGGCTCTGCCTCATGGAGGATGCTTTATTCTTACCCTAGACTGAGAATCCCCTGTTGATAATATCTTTAAGGAAGCCAATGATCCCAAAGCCCAGGTCAGAAACTTGACAACAGAGTAGTAACGAGGGATTGCTTATATGCATAAGTCACTTTCTGCAAAGCCTGCTTAGCATATATGCATGAATAATGGTGGTTTTAAATGTTCAGGAACATTAAAGGAAATCAATGGATCCACTATGCACATGAAAGCAGATAAATGAAGCATCACATGTGATATATAAAATTATATGTCCTACCTGGGAGCATGCATACTGCCTTCCTGAACCCTTCGGATCAAATTTGGCACCAGGGTAGTTGAATCTGACTCAGTTCTGATCGTAACCTTTGCAACTAGAACTGTGCGGGTACATACACTTGATAAGAGTGTGACAAGAGAAAATTGAATGTTAAGTCTGCTAGACAGCCAATAAATTTGGTTTATAGCTTTATCTTTTCCTTGCCTGGCAATTATTTCAGCAGGTGCTGAACTACTTTCTGCTTGCGAGGGTGCTCGAATGACCTACTGTAAATTCTTGATATTTCCTGTACTTACGAGAATAGATAATCATCCAAGGAACTTGTATAGTTAGTGTGCATTAAGACAATTTCTTCAATAATGCTTTTTTTAAAAAGATTGGTCATAACTAGTGGTAGTTTAGTATCACTACTATGTAACTGAAATGTGTTCATATTGTCACCAAATCCCTGCTATCTATTTTTAAAATAGTGGGGTGGAGTTGTTGCTCAGGTCCTTCTACATTATTTGTTGTAATTCAGCAGACTGTTAATGACAGCATATCGTTATTAGGTTATAGCCCTCCTAGGTTATGATTTTTAGAACCGTAAAGCAAGCGTTGCAGGGTTTCGGAGGTTGATTACAGAGATAAGTTTATTGTTATTTCTTACACTTAAATCTGCCAAGTAAGTTAAAACAGCCAAGTAGGAGATCTGGAATAGAAATGATGTGCAGTTAAACACTGAAAAAATCTCTGCTTCTTCTATACAGGAGAGCTATTAAACTACTCATCATCGTACATTTAGTATTCTGCATTTGTTACCCAAAAAGCTCCTACAGGCAGTAGTTTGAGCAGGCCATTACCATTTCTACCTTCATGCTACAGCGTTCTCGCTTGTCTGCACAGTTGACCCGATCCTGTATGTCATCAGGGAGGAGATGTTTAACTTGTGACACTACTAATCCTTTCCTGAAGGCTTTTCGTTCTTCCTGCACGTTGTCCTTTCATTGCTTTTGTGAGCTGGAACATGCTTGCTCAGCCCAATGATGAATTCATGTAATTACCTATGTACGTACCGAAGTCCTGTTGACTTTAACGTTAAAGATCAGTGATTGCTTAAGTATTGCTCTGAATCAGGACCCCCAGGCGTTTTCACATGCACAAGCTAACTTGGAAATTGATGTGTCTTATTGTAGTTCTCCACCGATGGGAACAAACAGCAGGTTTGGGACACTCCCAGAGCCTGGCTGTCACTGCAAGCTCCTGGCTGTGTCCAGGGACAGCCGGGGAGCACGGCAGATCATCTCCCCCCAGGTAAACCTGCAGCCCACAGTGTGCCTGTATGCCTTTGGGTTAGCATAGGTGGGATATGTGGAAAACAAATCATGACGTTAGAGAAAGTTCAGAGGGTATCGGGTTAATCCAGTTCTAGAAAGCCTCAGTAGTCTGTGTGTGGGTATGAGTTACGCAAAAGCACATCTGTGCCAGGTATCTGCATCCCCGTGTAGTTCTGTGTGTACCTCTGCAGAAACCCTGTTTGCAGGAGCTCATGGTGCAAAGTCCTTGCTTTTTCAGCTAAGTTCTCACACATGGAGATGGATGATTTCCTTTGTGCCTCTTCAAAATGTGCTTGTCTCCACATTTTTATTTGGGTGGTCCAAATACACCTAATTCGTTGTGGTAGTGCTGTGTTTTACGGAGAATGCTGAACTGCTGTCAAGCCCAAAGAGTTGAGGTTGGTCTTTGTGTACGTAGGCATTAAGCCTTCAGAGAATATGATTGTCCTCAGCTGGAATGACTGACAGCCCCAGGAATCACATCTGAATTACAAAACAACGTGGGTCTCCGGTTCATACGTAGTCATAACCCAGCAGACACCGTATATATTCCCTGTAGAGGCTCATTTGTGATCCTTGCTCTGAGAATAGCGTCAGCCCTTTGACAAGAGGGGAGATGTTGCTGTTAGAGCAGTTCAGGCTGGGCTTCTGCCAGAGCTCTGTGGCATTGCTTTCCCAGGTTGGTGATGAAGGAGTGGACTTTTGCTTTCTCCATCCCTTCAGAAGCCATCCGTGCTGCTTCCTCAGTGCTTTGATATTCTGCCAGCTGAGGGAGGGAAGAGCCATTTATAAATATTTCTGGTAATACAGTAAGTACTCTTACATGTTTTGCTCACTCATTTTCCGTATCCAGAAATCTATCCGACCAGAATCGGTTCACTCTCTTTTATTAGCAGAAATAGATCCACGACAATTAAAATTGATTTAAAAAAGAAAAAGAAAAAAAGAGAAGCAGCAGCAAGCACAACATCATATTGACTGACTGTGTGTATATTCACACTGGCTTCCAATCCATGGATAATTACCCCTCAGAGATTGTGTGCTATGTACAGTACAGTGATGGAATTATGCACTTTGAAGAGCTTTAGTGAAGCTCTTACGATGCCAAATTATTTCCTTTTTTTTTTTTCTTCTTTTTTTCATTGCAGTGAGTAATGATTTTTAAATGCATATGACCCATCCTCAAAAACAAAGTAAGGCATGTCAGTGATATTTTGCCTCTCTGGGGTTAGCATAGGTGGGATATGTGGAAAACAAATCATGACGTTAGAGAAAGTTCAGAGGGTATCGGGTTAATCCAGTTCTAGAAAGCCTCAGTAGTCTGTGTGTGGGTATGAGTTACGCAAAAGCACATCTGTGCCAGGTATCTGCATCCCCGTGTAGTTCTGTGTGTACCTCTGCAGAAACCCTGTTTGCAGGAGCTCATGGTGCAAAGTCCTTGCTTTTTCAGCTAAGTTCTCACACATGGAGATGGATGATTTCCTTTGTGCCTCTTGAAAATGTGCTTGTCTCCACATTTTTATTTGGGTGGTCCAAATACACCTAATTCGTTGTGGTAGTGCTGTGTTTTACGGAGAATGCTGAACTGCTGTCAAGCCCAAAGAGTTGAGGTTGGTCTTTGTGTACGTAGGCATTAAGCCTTCAGAGAATATGATTGTCCTCAGCTGGAATGACTGACAGCCCCAGGAATCACATCTGAATTACAAAACAACGTGGGTCTCCGGTTCATACGTAGTCATAACCCAGCAGACACCGTATATATTCCCTGTAGAGGCTCATTTGTGATCCTTTCTAATACGGTTTGCTCTGAGAATAGCGTCAGCCCTTTGACAAGAGGGGAGATGTTGCTGTTAGAGCAGTTCAGGCTGGGCTTCTGCCAGAGCTCTGTGGCATTGCTTTCCCAGGTTGGTGATGAAGGAGTGGACTTTTGCTTTCTCCATCCCTTCAGAAGCCATCCGTGCTGCTTCCTCAGTGCTTTGATATTCTGCCAGCTGAGGGAGGGAAGAGCCATTTATAAATATTTCTGGTAATACAGTAAGTACTCTTACATGTTTTGCTCACTCATTTTCCGTATCCAGAAATCTATCCGACCAGAATCGGTTCACTCTCTTTTATTAGCAGAAATAGATCCACGACAATTAAAATTGATTTAAAAAAGAAAAAGAAAAAAAGAGAAGCAGCAGCAAGCACAACATCATATTGACTGACTGTGTGTATATTCACACTGGCTTCCAATCCATGGATAATTACCCCTCAGAGATTGTGTGCTATGTACAGTACAGTGATGGAATTATGCACTTTGAAGAGCTTTAGTGAAGCTCTTACGATGCCAAATTATTTCCTTTTTTTTTTTTTTCTTCTTTTTTTCATTGCAGTGAGTAATGATTTTTAAATGCATATGACCCATCCTCAAAAACAAAGTAAGGCATGTCAGTGATATTTTGCCTCTCTGGGTCTCGCTTTTCTCGAACTGACACGATCGAAGGAGCGTGCCCATGAGATGAAATTTGGGGCATGGTTAGAAGATCTTGGGATTGCTGGCCTTCGTTAGTGAGGAGAAAGGCAAGCGGAACTCAGATCTAACTCATTCTGTTTGGCAGCAGGTAACTCAATGGGGATTATTGTGAGGAAAAGGGACTTGAAAGAGACTTGAAGGTACAAATCTGTACAAAAGCAGGCTTTAGTTTGGACTGTCATGGATCACCTTACTTGAACTCTAAGAACCAGCGGTGGTGGCTTCTCCGACCTCTTTGTCAGAGTCAGTTGGACTGCTTTGATTTGCAGTTTCACATAAAAAAATTAAAATACTGCCCACAAATTTCAGCCTAAATTGTTTTTGGCGAAATGATAAGCAAGTAAAAAACAGGGCCTTATCGTAGGAAGTGTCAAGCAATCTTAATTTTAGGCAGAGATACCAGCTCCTCCTAGAGGAAAAAAGCCAGTACGTAAATAGCACCCAACAGATCCTTTACTCAAGGAGACAAAAGGTTGACATGCAGAAGTTGCTGCTAATGCCAAATTTAAGCTTTCCAATGGGAATGTGTTGTGTACACGAGGGTTCGATTTGTCTACAAGATGTGACTTGATGTTCAGGCAGGAGTGTTTCTGGATACTCTGTGATATTTTGGAGGTATTACCAGCTCTCCAGATCTGTTGGAGCTCTTTGGAGAGTATCTCCAAAGGTACTGTACCCTCCAGAGATTTGAAAAAGGAGGTACATTTTGAAACATAGCAATTGGGAATGAAGTTGCAGGACTGCTGTGGCAGGCCCTTGTTCTTTGACCATCCCTGTGGCTACGTTTATGGATTTTCATCTTTTGCTGCATCCCTTTCCACCAGCCTTGACCAGTGGGCTGTTGTGTTAAAGAGTGGGCTCCTAAAGACAATTTGTTGCCCAAAAAGTATCGTAGCAGCCACAAGGTCCCTGCAGCTGCCCTGCTCCTGCTCAAGGATGCATGAAGGTGGACCTGGGAGTGTTCCCAGGGTAGGTCTGTATGCACAAGGCATACAAGCCAGTCCTCTTCCCCTCCCATCCCACCTTCCTTGTGGCCCTGTGCCTCAGGAGGAGCAGTGTCCCTGCTCTCCCTGTGTAACCCGGGCTGCAGAAGCTAGAACAAGGCAAACAAGGACCTTCCTTGATGCTGCCCAGTCTCAGCCCCTTAATAAAACAAAGGACACACGCTGCTTTCCAGCTAACCCAAGACAAACAAATGCAATAGTTCTGCCATCCATCGGGGCTGCGTGCACGGCTTTATGTGGTGGTTGAGCATGTGGTTTCCAAGGAGTATCTGAGTTTATGGGGTGAGTTCAGGAGAGCGCTTTCTCTATCTGCTGAAGAAGTATCTATCAGATGCTTCAGTCTATGAATCTGTTATGTCTCCATCTTCTTGACTCTTCCGGAGTAATACCGAGTGGTGCTCAAAGCCACTTGCAGTATCTTTCAGCTCGTTCAGGGATGTTGCATCGTACAATCTCCTCAGCAGTCTGAAATGTTTCAGCTTGGGGTTCGGTCCTGCGATCCCAAGTCCTTTCTTGTTTGAGCAGTCGATGGGGGTGTCTGCTCAGTGCACTTGGGTCCTGTGGTGAAAAAGTGGTAGGTGCTTTCGGGGTTTAAGTTGTTGATATAAGAAAATGCGTGTCGTTGTCCCCCCCCATGTTTTAATCTAACTTGAGGAAGCATTCCTTACTTGTTAGATATGTCAATTTTTTTACGTACCTAATTATGTGCTTTACTTGCTAACTCCCTCCAGCCCCTTTCTTCCCCGATCCCACCACCCTCTTTCTTTTTCGTTCCCTTAAATATGTGTAGACGATGAATAGCAAATCTTCTCATAGAATTCTTCAGGAATATTTACTGTAGGGTTTTGCTTTTGTTTGCTTTTCTGGTGACTTGGAGATGGCATGGTGAGAAAAGAAACATGTGAGCTAAACCTGTTGGTTTGAACATTGTGTCAGAAAATATCCATAAATTGCAAGTTACTACACAGATGTATAGATTTAATGAGACTGTGTAATGCCATTTATTTATGCTAAAGAATCTGACACATACGGTACTGAAAAAAAGTTAATACTCTAAGAGTTATTTTATATTTTTCCATTGCCATCTGTCACTGCCTACATAATAATGATACAGGTGAAAGCCTAGCGTTGCTTAAAAAAAAAATAATCAGAATGAATAGTCATTTAAATATCTTGCTGCTTTAATAGCTGGTGTGTTTTAAATTGTGGGAAGGAGGCAACAGAGATACCCTCCCCCCGTTTTTAGTATGTTAGATTTTGGGTTTAAACAGATTTAGTTTCTTGAAGTGACTTCTGAAAGCAGAAAATGATTATAAACTGTTCTGTCTTTTAAATTTGGAAAAGCTAAGGGACTAAACCAGATTCTGCCATCCTTGTAACATACCGTCAGTGTCTGGTTTTCAGAGTGGCCCTTTGATGTGCATCGTTAGATGTAGGTGAATTTTTTTTGCTCTAAGTCCTACCTTAATGTGCTGAACCCGGTACTGCTGGGATCTCTGAACTGTGAGCACGTCTCTCTAGATCCCAGACCCCCAAATCCTGCTCCCCGTTGGCCATCGGAAATCAGTAAAGGGAAAAAAAAAATATCAATGTAAGGCAAATAGACTTTTTCAGCTGTCTTAAGTAAAAATACATGTCTCAAAGCAGCACCGTGCTGACAGAACCCGGCATTCTCAAAGACACTGGCTTTTAAGAGCTTTTCTTCAACTTTATGCAGTCATACCGTGGTTAGGCAAAACTGCTTTTCCTTTTTGGTTTTGATCACGGTGGAGTCCAATGGAGCAGTGACTGTGAAGTGCATGGTGAGAAGTCCCTGTGCTCAGATGTTTGCAGTGATCCAGGGCTGCAAATGGTCCTGTACCTGGGGATCTGCCCATTGCTTTGCATCAGCCACCTGCCTCCAAGGGTGCAGACAAGGCTTTGACTCAAATAAATAAACAAAACAGGTTTTATAATGAATCTCCTTTTACAATGTCCTGACAAAGACAGAAAATATTTTTGTGGCAGGTGCTTATCCTAAAGTTTTCCATGGGTTGATGAGTCAGGGGAGGTGCCTCCCTTTAGAGGAGGTGGAGGACATGGCTAGGTCAGCTTGTGTTAAGATGATTTAGAATTTATATAATTAAAAATAAATACATCTTTTCCTGAAAGCTGTGAATGATCCAAAGGTGCACCTTTGTAATGAAAGCCTTTCACTTAATTAAAACAATGTCTAATGATAATCTCTAATGATAAAATTGCGAGAAAATGAAACAAAGTACCTGGTCTGGACCCAGGGAAGTCATTCCATTGGCTTCAACGCCTTTATCGGGTGTATTTTCAAATATAGTGCACATCCCTAATGGAAAGTTCCTTATAAATGAAATAATCATTACTGTTATAATTATTACTCTTTGCGTACCTTGGAAAGCATTTTAGGAAGTCATGCACTTTTTAAGAAGCAGAGATGACAATGAGTGAGCAATGAGGTTTCGGTCACTTTAAATGGATGTTATAAATCACTTTATTTTTGTTTATAAGAGATGATCCATATATAGCTGTAGTTTGTCAGCATTTTCCATTGCAAACTTCTAGTTTTGGGTACCATATAGAGCTCTCAGCAGCCTCTTAGAAAATCCCCGTAGAGGTGAATGTTGTGTCATTGCTCAATGCGCGTCTGTTTCATCTGCTCCCTTGTTAGAATTTGAACTGGTTTTAAAAATAAAAAGGTGTTAATGGTTTAATGTTTTGAGAGACAGAGCGTTTCGTTACAGGACTGAGCCTGATTTTATTTTTCCTCCTCTCTACCTTCCGGTGTGCATCAGAAATAACTCTATTGAAGTGAAAAAGAGCTGTGGTAGGAGAGGAGACTGACAGTATTTAATGTACGTGTTGCAGACGGTAAGAGACTTGCTTTAGATTGGAAAGGGACGGGGCTGTGCAAGACCACCCACGTCACTGAACCCTGCCTCCTGCAGTTCACGGTAGCTGTGAAATAAAAGTTTACAATGAAAAGGGGCCCTGGAGAACACCTGCTACACCACAGCCCCCCCCAGCATCACCTGCCTGTCTGTAACAAGCGTAATGTCATTAAGACAAAGGCAGAAAATCTTAGTGATTATGGCATGCGGCAGGAGAGAGCAGGGGAGCACATGGGCTGACCAGATGTTGCATAAAGGTAGAAAGTTTGCTAGATTAGGTTTGCCCAGAAAAGCACGTTTCATGCAACAGAAAAAAAGAGAGGAAAAAGAAGAGCTCTGCTCCCTCGCACCCCGTCAAAACAGCCCAAAAAGCAGCAGAACAAATAAAGAGGTATCCAACAATTGCTCCTAATTTGACATTAGGGGAAAATCCGTGAGTCCAAGCCTAATAACTGGCTTAGCTTGAGCATCAGCAGAGGGGTCAGCAGCTAGGAGTCCAGTACTACTGCCTCCTACTCATCTTTAGCTGCAACCAGGTTCTGATATTGCAAATGGATAGGGGGACATCGGGGTGAGAAAGCCCTTCCTCGCACTTACAGGGAATCAGCAGAAACTTGTATTATGTTAAGCACAATGCTTGTTGCACCATAATTACTTTGTTAAGTATGGGCAAAAAAAGGAGGGGGAGGATGGGTCATCCAGAGTACTTTTCCTACCCTGGGATATGAATACATGACTCTCACTTGTGTAAATACAAGTTGCATGGATGCATTATGCATTTGTGGGTGAAATTTGGCCTGAGGTCCTTCTGAAAAGGAATCTTGCGACACTGAGCAATCATATATATTCAATTAGGAGTTCTTGCTCTTGCCAGATGGAGGTATGCAGCGTGGGTAACTTGTGGTGAGCAAACAATTGTGCCTAAAGGCTGGGCATCTGGGGCAAATTCTGGTCTAGATACGACCATCCTTACTTATGCCAAGGTACTCCTGGCTCAGCGTCTCAGCCTTTGGACTTCAGCAGGGTTCTCACTGAATGCGGCTCAGAAATCATTGAAAACATCAGAGTTTGGTCCTGTGATAGAAAAGGAATTTCACATCTAAATGCTGTCCTTGCTGGGATGCTGCGTGCTTAAATCAGAGCCCTTCCAACTGTAACCGTGGTCTTTGCAGTTTAATATTTGTATAAGCTTGTATAGCAATTTGAGCACAAAAGTTGTTCCACAGGTTTCACGGCTGCAGTCTTCATTCCTTGTGTCTGGCCGTGGACAGCCGGGTTGGGAGAAGCCGCCTGGTAATTTAAAACCATCGCTTCTGAAAGTATGCAGTGACATCCAGGGTGCTGCTTGCCCACAGCAGCCAGAGCTGGTCCTTGTGAGGGCACAGTACGCCTTGTCAGGGGCCTGATCCACCTGAAAAGGGTTGATTTTTTTCTCAGGAAGGTCAGTTTTCAACCAGATTGGTTTACCACCCTGTTCCACGAGTGCTGGTGCCGGTATAAAAGATGGAAGGGGTGGGGAACGAGAGGATGGCAACCATGGTTTGTGTCAGCTAAAACCTGACTGAAGCTTGGCTTAGCTGTGCAACCACATCCTAATATAAACTAAACTTGGGTGTAACAGACCTGTTAGTCTACACTTACTGCACACACCACCTCCAGAAGATATGAAGTATTCTTTTGCATTTAGTGAGAGTTTAAATTGACTTCAGAGGGAGCAGGCTTAAACTGAGATTCTTCAATGTGAAAACTAAAAATTTCAAAGTATGCCCAAATAAGCTGATCATTTCTCACTGAATTTCTGGCGTATTAACTACCTCCGTGTGGGCTTGAAGCATCCCGTTTGTAGCAAGCAGACAAGGACTCAGCACAAAGCTTCTAAATCTTTCCTTTTCCTCCTCCTTTTTATTAGTTATGAAATATTTGATTTCATTTAACTGCTACGAAGGCACATAACCCTGCTGAGGTCACCATGACAACATGGTGTCACCGTCTAAGATTCACACTTGCTCAGTGGCCAAAAGCTAAATCTTTGGCAGCTTGCGATAAACAAATTTGACACCCAGCATCGGGGATGTCCATGTGTAATGTAGGAGGCCCTGCTTAGGCTTTTGTCACTTGACTCGAGAAAGGCGTTGGGTAATTCCCCTTTCTTTGCAGGTGACATTCACCCTCATTTGCTCCATCCAGATACAGCTTCACTTCTCTCTAAGCCTCCAGAAAGCCTCAATCTACTGTGAAAGCAGAACTGGCTCCCTTGAAATACACCTTTTTTAACCCCCAACTGAAACATTTTCCATTACGGTGTTGTTAAGGCAGCCTTGCCCACAGGTGTCATTTAAGAGACATCTTCACCATCTTCAAGATCACGGTTTTCAACCCCGAAGGAGCAGATCTGCTGCCAGTGCCTTGAGCAGACCTGACTCTCCTTATTCCTCAGCATCACACCTACGCAGCTTTGGAGCGATACCTGCCTCGCACCAGCGCGGCACAAGGAGAAGGGGAGGCCTGTTCGTTTCTCAGGAACTAAATATAATTTCCAGCTAATTTGCTTTTTAATGTTAACTTGTTTGCCGAGTACTTTGTGGCTCTGAGGCGACAACAGAGCAGATTCCTTGCCCGGATCTGCTGCTGCTCTGCTGGCATTCTCATCCTTTTTTTTCCCCTCCTTTTTAAAAAAGGAAGATTTGTCGGTGCTCCCTTGTTTACACATTTAATAGTTCGCAATTAAGCCAAAATGGACTTGGAAAGCCTGGTTAATTAAGAGCCAAATTCTACCAGCAACAAGAAACTCAAAGATGAAGTTTTCTTTTCACTAAGACCCCTTTGTACTATTCCAGGAGGAAAGTATGTTTAAACATGCATTAAAGTCTCACTACACTTCTGGAGTGGTGTAAACACCCTCTTTAAGGACCCTTTTTGCTACCAGAGTGCTCTTAGACTGAACAAGAGTAAGGGCTGATTGTTTCCAGCTTTTGGCATTCCTTACCTTGAGTTTTCAAAATCTGTCAAGATGGAAGAGTTCTGCCTCCCCCGTCCTTAATTTTCATTTTACAAAACACTTACTGGTTTGCCATTCCAGCTCTGAAAATGAACTGTATTACACTCACCATTACTGAGTGCTTTTAATAGTCTAGAAACGGGGCATTTAATAGCATAGAAGCACTCCACATCCGAGTCTTGTGATGTGTAAGAACTAGGTACCCAGGTTCAAAACATGCGAGGAGCTGGGTCATTTTCTATTTGTCTTTAGCTGCCAATTAGCAATGTCATTAATCCACTGCCTAGGAGAAGTTCATGATTAAAATAGACGGTGCCACTGACCATTGACAAGACGATAGGCAGAAGGTCGTGCCGTAGCTGCCTGTCACTGTGCTGTGGTAGTTAAGAGCTTGGCCTGATTTTCCAGAGGGAAGTAACAATTTCTTTGTGTTCTGGGGTAAAGACAGACACGTTATCCAGGCTTTCAATATCACATTAGGTTGTGTTCTGGACAGGGAATCTGCTGCAGACCCCAGGAGAGCTAATGTACCACCTGCCCCCTCTTATCAGACGAGTTTGGTTAGAGAACACATTGTGTCTGTGGTGGCTTCGAAATGTCCTTTGCCGTGTTCGCCCACAGAGCCACCCCAAGGCTCTTTGGGGGCGGCAGATTTGAATTTTGCCTCCTCAAGGATGAGTGTCTGAAGCTGGGCCAAAGCTTTGTTTCCTGCTGAGGAGAGAAGAGGGCTGGGGGAAGAGGAGCGGGAGGGCTTGAGGGGTCAGGCTGGCTTTTTCTGCTCCTCCGGGGGCAGCAGGAAGAGGCTTGGTGGTGCATGGCTGCTGCCAGGAAAGGCTAACCTCTAGCTGGAGACCACAAACCCTTGGTGACAGTGGCCAGCCGGCTTTCCAAGGCCGCAGATAAAATAAGCAACAACCTAGGACAGCAGACAGTGGAGGAGACAGAGGGGCACAGTGCTGCTGCTTGCTCTCCGCTACGTCGGACAGATGGATTTTTGTTCTCTGGTGGCAACTGCACTCACTTGCTTAAGAAAAAGATGAGCAGTGCTTTAATTTACACACCACTTGGGGACCAAATCTCTCAGCAAGACAGGAGATTTTTTTTTTTCTTCCCC
>NW_015090948.1:1523163-1583305 GCF_001431845.1 Calidris pugnax
CCCCCAGATCTCACTTTTGAGGGCAACAAATTTCCATGACAGAGGATGAAATACTAGGAATGTTTTTCTTAGGTGGATCTTCCAACTTCTGGTTTGTAGCTACGCTAATTTGTGGGTGAAGGAACTATTCTGGTACTGAAAACATGCCAAAATGCTGTTTAACAGAGAATTGCAGTTTAATTAGCACTTATGAGACATTAACAATAATTGTATTCAATTTGACCACTCAGGATAAAGTATGATTCAGGATCAGCTGTTTGGTGCTCTGGAGAAAAAAAAATAGGAAAGAAACCTTGCTGTTTGGTCTGCTGAACATCTGCTTTTAGCTTTGTGTTCACAGGTAGAAGCTTTTGTGGCCTCTTCTCTCTTTTTCCCACAAAGGTGTTGTTCTGGACTGGGAAAAAGTAGAAGGAACTTGTATGAGCTGGAGGGAAACGGTTTGACTTTCATGCTTTTGCAGTGAGCTGGCTTACAGTTTATTCCTGCTATCTCTTTTGCTGTGATTTTTAGGAAAAATGCCAAAACCTTCAAATTTTTCCATTTACTTATTTATGCTTTGCTTTGCCAGGGAATGAGAGAGCCTGCCACTTTTAGCAAGCGTGTGAACGAGAGAGGCGAGGGAACCCAGAGTGAAATTTGACGTGTACGTGTACGATGCAGGGTAGCCATAAACATCCCTTGAATATTTCTCTTTTCTTTGCAGCAGAGTTCATTTACGCTCTCCCGAGTTTGTGGCTGTAGGTGAAAAGCACAGACAGTGTGCCACAAAAATGATTGTAGTTTCAAAGGCTGGCTGAGAACAGAGAAAAACAAACGGTATGCAATTTAAGTGCCTGTTTGTATGCAGGCTACCACACCAGCCTCATATATACACCGGTATGATGTAAGGCGACAGAGATGACCTGATTAGCAAAGCCCTCGCAACGAGCCGAGGAGATCCCTGCTGCACCAGTGCTCTCCTCCTTGGAGACCTGTGACTAGTCCCAGCTGAAGGAAACCTTCCTGCAGCAACAAGAGCTAGCGGAGGGTTTCCAAAAAACTGCAACAAGGGCGCTCTGTGCGTGTGAAGGTGAGGGAAGCAAGAAGAGTAAACAGCCCGCGTAACTGCGGAATAGCTAGGATTGTGCAGAAGATGCACCATGAATTAACTGGGGCTTTGTGAGCCCCATTAGTGGGAGTTCGGGAGCCTGCTCTGTTGCGCGTGGAGGTGAGGGAAGCAAGAAGAGTAAACAGCCCGCGTAACTGCGGAATAGCTAGGATCGCTCTGTGCGTGTGAAGGTGAGGGAAGCAAGAAGAGTAAACAGCCCGCGTAACTGCGGAATAGCTAGGATTGTGCAGAAGATGCACCATGAATTAACTGGGGCTTTGTGAGCCCCATTAGTGGGAGTTCGGGAGCCCTGTGTGTTTTGGAAGGTTGCATTTCAGCAAACAGCTCGCTCTGTTTTTGTTGTGCTGTTTATGCTGTTGGATGAAAGCCATCATTCAGCAGAAAGAAATGCTTGGGCAAGACAGCAAGTAAGTGATCTTCCAATTTGTAAGCTCTTGCAGCCTGACTTTTCGCATGTGTTGAGCCGGCAGAGGTCCACGGACTTGAATGGGAACTCATGGTGCTCAGCACTTACTGCAGTCGAGTGATTATTATTCCATGTCAGAGAAAAAGCAACAAAAATTTCTATATGTAAGAAAACACCTAAGACAGGAGGCTTTCTCTCTCTCTTGTTAGTACGTATATGCCATTAGTCATTAGTATAAGGGTTTTTTTGGTTATTTTCTGCATTACTGTGTGTGGAGAGTGTGCAGGCTTGTGGCAGCAACCTGGGGCTTTAGGTGAGGAGCTCAGGGCACTAATTCTGGCTCTACCCTAGCTACTTGTGTGGCCAAGTGTATTAAATCCTGCTCCTGAAGACAGCAAACCATTTATTCAGGCTTCATTCTTAGACTTGCTGAATACCCCAAAAGGCTGCTATTATTAAAGGGAACTGCCATTCCTTAGCTCTGAAAGTGGGCTGTCCATAAATCACCAACATGTGCTTTCCACGGGGAGGTGGGACTAGGACCTCGGCTTTCTCCCTGCCAGCCCGTGGAGCTGGCAGAGCTCCCACTCTTCCTCCCTTCTGCTCAGCCTGTCCACCGAGGGTGCATCCTCCTGGTCGCAGAGGCTGTGCCACCCACTGTCCTTGGGCTCCGCATGAGTGTAGGATGGCTTCCCATTGCTTCTCTTGTTGCCTTGGTGGGGCAGGCCCTCTTGCACTTGCAATGCAGCCTCCAGTTGACCTCTTTCTGCCTTTCTTCCTCCCCTTGTTGAGACGGTGGTGGGCTCACAGAAGCAGCTATTGAGAAAAATCTATCTTGTCCTTGGGAGATAATTTGCAATTACATAAAGTTTACGGCGTCTTTTTCAAGAGGTCACTTTCACCCATCTGTTTCCCTGTGCGTGCCATTGGTGCTGGGGTTAGCACTGTGGAAGAGAGAGTCCCCAGGGGACTATGCTCTTCCACCACACTGGGTGTAGGTGGAGATGGCCATCCTGCACCCAGGCCAGCGCAGCCACACGCTGCCCCTCAGGCAATCAGCTGGTCACGGTCAAGCTTTCAGTCTGTGCTGTTGTTTGGGGTTTTCTTTTTAAACAATAAATGCATCTCCGTAGCAATAAAAATATTAATTCCCTTCTATAAATGCAGAGCTCAAATATTTTAGTAGTTACAGACCATTTCGGTGCCGGTGCTGATACTGGTCTGGTGTGATCTGATCTGGCTGTGTTCTTGCTGTGGATGGGCTTTGCCATAATAGTACTTTCATTTCTTAGCTCCCATTAGTGCCTTGATGAATAGTGGAAGGTGTGTTTCAACAACTTGATGACTAAAAAGCAACATCTTGCCATTGTTTTGTCTCTGGTACCTTTGCCCTGTTTATTATGCTTTGCTTAGGAGTAACAGCAGTGATTTAGAGTTTCAACACTGACATCAGTCTCTGAAACTTGTGTTTTCTTTAACCATAAATTCTGGGGAAGGAGGAGAAAGGAGGAAGCCTAAGGAGTAGGGTTTGTTCTTCTACCTTTTCCAGGTCTTCTGTTTCAAACTGATGCCTCACAGCAATCAGACACGTTTACTCCTAACTCTCTCATTGGATTCCTGGAGTTCAGAGACACCAGCCAAGCCCAGGGCACACAGTTGCACTCCAGGTCCACTGCTGTCACCGACACTCACGCTAATGGCCTTAGTACAGAGGTCAAAGACTGCTTAGATATGAAGGCTGAATCACCTCCTTTTTAAACCCCTCAGCAGGATCAAGGCTTAGGGAAGCAGACACGTGGGCTTGCCTTCTGGCTGACTGTGGATGGAGAGTGTGACTCTGGGACAGGCCTTTCAGCAGTTTCAGTCAACCATTGAGGCACTGAAACAGGGGTGTCTGGTGATTAAAACACTCCTGCACCAACACCCCTACGCGAAAAAGCCTGATTAATTCATTTTCTTTAAAGATTTGTTGATTCCCCCAAGCTCTTGCTAGTTAGAGAGGTTTGTCCTGTGACCCGAGCATCACAGCAATCAGCTGTGAGCCCATCAGTCTAGCCGTGCAAATGTGAAATATCTTCAACTGCACTTATTTAATTGGCAAATATAAATAAGCCAGCAGTGTAGGTCTCTCTTCAGACCTGTTTGCCTTGGCAGTGTCCCATTTATGTGAATCAGAAGATGGTAACAAAAAAAAACCACTGGAGGCTCATCCAGAGGTTGGTCTCCTGTCCATCAGGAAACCTGCCGGTACAGGCAGGATGATTTGGAGATTGCCCACACAGCTCACAAGCCCAGCAGCACTAGGTCCCTGCATTTTGAACAATCCTGCCCGCAAAGGGTACTTGTTTCTGTGAATCTGTGGCAGTGAAGAGTCCTATCTTTGGACACCCTATGTCTTGGTGCACTAGTCAGGAGAGACCTGGAGGAAGCAGCTTTGGCTGTGTCCTTTGCTCTTGTGACTTGAGCTTCTTGAAAGAAAGGGGGCTCCTGTGTTTCAAGCTGAGAAGCAGGAGGTGAGTTCTTAAGCCTGCTGCATCTCTGCCACTTTTGGTAGGTCTCTGGATCACGCCATGCCTTAGTTTCCAAGCTGTAAAATAGGAGTAGAAATTAGGAATAAAATAAAGAAAAAAAAAAAGCCATGAAGAAATATGTAGTTATAACTTGTGGTGTCATCGCCATGAAGGCCTCATCTTGGTTTGAGCTTCGTGGCTGTGCTTTAGTATTGATAATAGTAGAAATTTATCATGCTATTAGCAAATGGGAATTTAGCAAATACACACTTTTAATTATTTTTTATTTATTTTTATTTCAGCAAATTCAGTAAAGCTAGAAATGCAAAGTGATGAGGAATGTGACAGGAAGCCCCTGGGTCAGGAAGATGAGATCAGGGCTCATGATGAAGGAAGCAGCCTGGAAGAGCCCCTCACTGAGAGTAACGAGATGGCGGATAACAGAAAGATCCAGGAGCTATCGAGCGAGGGAGGAATCCGGCTTCCGAATGGTAAACTGAAATGTGACGTCTGTGGCATGGTTTGCATTGGGCCCAATGTGCTAATGGTACATAAAAGGAGCCACACTGGTAAGCAGCTGAAAGAAAACCTCATGACTGCCTGTGGCGTCTGATGTTGATATTACCTGACAACTCCTTCTCTCTTCCCTTTTTATTCCTGGGGTAGCAGGAGACTGGGGAGGGCTGAGATGGGTTTTGTTGTTTTGCATCTCCCTCTGCTCCCCAAATTCTGGTGATGCTGTTTTTCTGGCAAGCATGCTGCTTCCTTGACCTTGATTTCCAGCCTTTTGTTCTTAAAAACAGCACAAAAGTCTGGAAATTGCCTTTTTTTATAATTTTTTTTATTGTTCCTGCTCAGGGGCAAGATGGTGAGAGTCATTCTTTGGCATGGTGTGTGTGTGTGCACGTGCAAGGCTTTTGAGGCTTTAAAGTGGGTCTTAGATGGTGTTCCCTTTGAAGTGCTCAAGGTGAACAACGTCAGCAGCTTCTTGGATTTCTCACACATCCTTTGCAAGTGGGTCCAGCAAACCTGAGCTTAGCAAACCCCACACATTACCCAGTCATCCTGATGCCAGGGTGGGCTTGCTGCTCATCACCTGACAGCTCCATGAGGGAAACCTCACCTGAACCGCTCTTGTGGGCTAGTCCTTGACTCCTCCCTCACCATCCAGATACCTTTTTATGGCACCTTTCAATGCTTGCACTCTCCAATCATTTATTTTTATTACAATTTGTATTACTGCTGGTTGGAGACCAAACCAGCTTGTTAGGCTTACGGATTTGAGAATTCAACAAAACCTTTGCCATTTGTTGATTGAGCAGGTCTTTGGGGTCTCAAAGAGGAAGCCTCGAGTTCAAAACAGGGAATTTCAGGGGGCTTTTGGCTAATGTGACAAACTGGGGTGCCCAAGAGGCTGGTGCTCGCTCACCTCTGCTGCTTCTCAAGTGGGAGTGAGTTACCTCCCACAGGATAAAAGTCTAGATGGTGCCAGAAGACAATGCTCTCCAGTCTTGCCAAGGTCTACCTGGCAGAGCCTTTGATTCAAAAAACCACTTAAGCTTGTGCTTAACTTTTACGAGATTCAAGCACATATAAGTCACCTGAAGTGCTACAATATATGCTTAACTTAAGATACACACTTAAATCTTATTAAGGTTAAGTACAGGTTTCTGTGTTGGAGCCTCAGTGGGTGTTTGTTCTTTATATTTTTTGGACAAAATGAAAGATATTTTGTTTTTTATCTTCCTCTGCTGTTATTTAATGGGGTGAGAGACTCACACTGACTGTGAGATATCTGCTAGGATATAAAAAGAAAAGTGGGGGTTTAAGGTAGAGTAAGAAAGATTTTGTGTAATCCCTTTGTAAACCCGGTAGTTTGCAGTCAAGTAGCGTGTGCTGGATGGGAAAAAAAATCAATAGAATTTCTGTACAGAGGAATAATAAATATATATTACATAGTTAATGCTCTGTATATAAGTTGTATTGATAATAACTTAATATAAATGTATAATGCAAAGCATTGCAGAGTCGTTTATGATGCAGTCATGATTTTAGACAGCAATTACGGCAGGGGAAAAGCATTAGCTGGAGAACTGAAATCTTGATTAACAATTTGACATCCTATTACTGAGAAAGGGAAGGAGAATAGAGAGTGTAACAGGCTGAGTCCCCAGCTTTCAACCTCCCTAAAAGTTTTCACTGGCACTTGCACATATCTGAGCTTATGTATTGTAGGTGCATCGGCGTCCATTTATTTGAACTTGAACAGCGAAATTAGACCTGCTAAATTTAGATTTAGGTACTTAATTAAATGGTCGGCGTTTTTTGAGGCACTGAATAGCGAGTGCATCTTTTAAATATACAGGCAAGCTGCCTTTTTTTGTGTTAAAGACAACATGCAAATTGGAAGGGAACGGAACAGAATCTCCTCTGCGTGCGGGCGAGAGGGCTGGATGCACGTGTACTATGGGGAGGAATTGCATAACCGGTAGCTTTTTTCCCTTCAGGCTACTGCTGGTTCCTCGGAGAGCTCTGACTCTTTTTTTTTCCCATCTGAGCAGAGGAGCTGTGATGTATTGCTCTATACAGATGATTTCAAGCATATAGAAATGGCATTCCTTTTAACGTGCAGCTCGGTGCTCTGCTCTCACTAAACCAGTTGGCAAATTTTGCGGGGGATATTTTTTATTCTTTTTTTTTTTTTCACCCCCGCTTTGTTTGTTTGTTTTTTAATACATGCTGCTACTTCACTGTCCACAACAGAAGGAGAAGTTTGCTTGGATTTCCACATCCTTGATTTTAAGGGGTATTTTTAACATACTGGTATCTGTCTTTTAAAGTGCAGTATTTTCAAATGTATTGCCACTTCCTTGGCAGCGGGGTGCGATGGGCTGGCCCCAGCTCTGGAATGAGCCCTGACCTGTGGCTAGTCTGGTTTTGCAGCCCAAGGGAGAATGGTGGAGGGAAGGGAGGTTGTCCCTAGTGAGTGGAAACAGATTATATTCTTTATCAGCTAACGCAACTAGCATGTAAATCCTTACCTCTCGTAGCCAATTTAAGTATGTTTTGGGAGCCGGATCCTGCCTTACTCTCTTCTTTGTCTGTACAAAACCAAAGCATGGTCTGGACAGCTGTTTGCATTGGCAAAAACTAAAGTCTTTTTCTCTTTCCCAAAAAACTGACAGCATTCTCTGTAAATCACCCGAAATGCTGCGGTCCATAGCAGAGGCTGTAATTTGCGTGCACGCTGGGATGAGAGTGTGGCTTTCCTTACACTGGGGACCCAGACGTTGCAAGAAGCTGTGCCATATGGCTTTGGCTGCATGATGCACATAAAGGGGTGCAGTTTTTCTCCAGCCATTATTTATCCATTCCCGAGGAGCCTCTGTCTTCCCCTGCCACGTTATGGTAGTTCGGTCAAACGGATATAGGGACGGGGGAAATACTCTGTGCTGGGGATCAGGCCAGAGTAGATGAGCTCAAGGTCCTGTCTCTTCATCCTCATGTGCTGCAGTGTCCACTTCCTCTGCTGCCTGTGGTCACCCCTTCCCGTGATGGAGCGAGCTGGGGATTTCCAGTTCATCCTTCAGGTCGTGCACGTGGTGCGAGCGATGCTTTGGTCCGTGGCCCCTCCATCACGGAGCCCGTGGCCCTGCTCGTCTGATACCACGGAACACAACATTCCTCTAAAACATTTGATAATTCAGGTGTAGCCTTTTTGTCATCCACCAGGGCATCAGGAGAAGGCCTTTCTATTTATTCGTCGTCGCTGACAGAAAATAAATAAAATAATCAACGTGGGAATTAAGTACTCTGCTTTAGTGAGCAGGGTAAGCCCCCACCCTCTCTCTCGTGTGCCACATCCTCGTGGCAGAAAAATAGCACGTGTCAGGTTTGATTTCTTTTCCCTTCTCCAAAGGGAGGTCCAAACTTCATATTCCCCAGCGCGTGCCCCAAGTTGCAGCATCTTTATCAGAGTTTTTTGTTACTGCAGGAGATGACTGGTAACATAATATTGCCACTGGATACTCAGGGAGTTTGTGCTTGGGGATGTTGAGGGATGGGGAGAGGAAGAAGATAAGGTCAATAATCCAATTTGTCTGAGGTAATGAAAAGGAACTCCAGTGATTTCTCACCTCTTTAGGCTTTCTGCTAGTGGCCCTGAATTAAAATTTCCTTGCTCCTCACTTTTGGTAAAGCAGAAACTATTTGCTGCTACAGGCGTGCTGCTGCCTCTGTGGTCTGTGGGGTCCACATGTTGTTCTCCCTTGTGCTGTGAATTGTGATTTTTTTTTTTTTTTAATATTTTTTTTTTTTTCTCTATCATAACGTCCAGTCCTTTATCTAGTCCACTGCTGGTTTCTGACACACTTCTTATTTTTAAGGGAGGGTTGTGATTATCCTCGCTGTTTTAAGAACGCCCAGAGGTTAAATGCTTTCTTTGTGGGGATGCAGAGGGACAGTGGCAGGGCAAAGCCGCGTCCCTGGGTACCAGGCACAATGCAGCAGGGATAGCAATCTTGCCCCACTCTCTCTTTGGGCTGCTGGTAGGTTATTTTTAGGCTTTCTTGGGGTGCTAATGGCAGGAGGGTCTCAGATCTTTGCTTGTGCTTCACATGCATTTTTAGTACCATCAAGTCAGTGAAATGAGATACATTATGTGCCCATGAGGAAAAGCCTTAAGTTCTGCTTTAGCATCCATAACATTATAATTGAACATATGCAACACTGGGACTCTGAATGCCATTTAATTTTTGTTTTGCATGCAGAGTTCAAGTTTTTGGGACACAATTAATTAATGAGGAAAAACTCAATCATGCTGTTCAGTATAAAAGACTTTTACGCCTAAAGCAGCTAACGAGGAACAAATTTAACCAAATGGTCATATTAACACTTTACAATTAACTCCATTGGACTGCCTGTCTTATTTTTCTAGTAAAAAGGTTCTATTTGGTTTGCTTTGTAATTTGTAACCTCGTGCAGGCTAGGTACCTCTTGCAATATGAATTGATTTGGCACCGAACCAAAAATTGTAGGGCCAAAGTTCTGAAGGTGATGATTTCTACTTAGGTTCCTAAATCTAACTTTTCCAAAAGTTTCATTTTCTACTTAAGCATAAGGAACGAGAGCTTAGATTTTCAAAATTGCTCTCTGCATAAGGATGTCTTTTACTCACAGTACTTAATGGCTAAAGTTTGCTGATGCTTGTGCCAGTTCCCTTAAAGGATTTCTCCCTCTGAAGGATATGTTCATAAATTTGTATACAGAGGACACTTGGAAATCACCCAGGATTTCCTAGGAATTTTTCATGAGAGACTTGTCACTACTGTTTTATAATAAATTGCCCAATTTGGAAGTAGGTTTTTTCCAACAAAAAACCCTAGTAAAAATCACTGATTTTAAGTGATGTGCAGCCAGTTAAGTGAATCTGATGGAACAGTAAGTAGGTATGCAGACTAGATAGTCCCCAGAATAAAAAATACAGAAATGGAGCAAAGTCTGCTGTTGTATTTTGCTCGGGTAAAGGCAGGTTGCAACTCACTGCCTGTCGGTACGGTGGTAGCACAGCTAATATTTCATTTGTGCTCCTGGGACAGAGCAGAATGAGAGCAGTTGCAGCACCTGATGAATCAGGAGAAATGTTTCATTTCAACTGAATATTAACAAAAAGCCTACTAGAGAACGGTGAAAATCAATATTATTAGTTTGAGCTAACACTTTCTGATGGCAGCATGGGCACAGTAATTTTGCAATGAGGTTTAAAAAAAAAAATATCCTGTTTGAGAAGTACCTAAACTGTCCTTTGCATATCAAAAGTATGTGCCAAACAAAAAAAGGCTGAGATCTTAGATATACATTTAACTAGGACAGATATTAAATGTGGTCCCAGTGGACTTGGTTCTTACATTTAGAAGGACTATGTCCAGGCTTTTCTTGTTACTGTGAAGAGACACTAAAATCAGGGTGGTGGGTTTTTTTGTTTTTTTTTTTTTTTTTTTAAAAAAAAAAAAAAGTAATTAAACATTCCCAAGAAAAGACTTGAGCAGTAGAAATTACTAGGCCTCACTGTTAATAAGAACTTTACTATTTTGTGAGTGGCTCCATTTTATTTCAAAGGGACAGAAGTTAGCAGCCAAGGGTTATGAAAATCTGAAGTCTCTTTGGTTGCGAGGTCTGCGGGCTCTTTATCCTCAGTTAAATTTCTGTTTTGATACAGAAAATATCAGTGCTGTATTTTGCAGCAGTATGAAATTCGAAGAAGGATAACTCATACCGAAACTTCTGCGCAGCACTTCCGTGCTGAGGTGGTAAAGGAGAGTTATTGTGCGGGGAAGCTTCCAATTAAGCAGAAAAAGGAGTTGGTTTGCTTTTTGAAATAACATTTGACATGTACACGGTAAAATCTGAAAGCTGTTTGTAGGAAGTTAATCAGTTCATTCGCCTGGTTTCAGGTTGTATCAGCTACACGGCGTTCGTAGTTTGTGCTTTGAAGCCTCCAGCCAGCTGCCATATATTAAAGATACTTATAAAATGACCGTGTCTTGCTAATAACCCTGACTCAGACCCTCCACTTCACCTTTCATCTCAGTATTTGTTTACACAACAGCAAGTTAACTTATGTACTTTAGATAGTGGTGTAGCTAAAGAGCAGTAATATTTCATTATTATTTTTCCTGGAGGAGACGTAGCTGTAATGGATGCATGTTAAAAAATGAACTGTGAAGTTTCAGCAGTATTTAGCTGTGATTTAGAGGTAAATAATTCAAATCTTACCTTTTAATTTATACTTTAATTGTGAAATGATAAAACCCCATGGATGTATTTATTTATTAATTTAATTTAATTATCAGGGCTGTTCCCTGGCACAAGCCCGTCTTACTGAGCCTTTATGAAAGGTAATACTTTGCAGCTCCAGCTTACCTTGCCTCGTCCATTCCTGAAGTAACTTTAGATAATTAAATTCCCTGTGCTGGAGAAAAAGGCTTTTTAGACATTCTTGGTTTTGTCTGGCTTTAGATCTTAGATCTGGAGTTGAAAAGAAACATCTTTTTTGTTTGGTTAGCTGTTCCTCCCCCTCTCCCCACTCAGAAACTCTTTATTTATTTATTTTTCTAATCACTAAGGTTTGAGGTTTTGCTGCCCTGATTTAGCTCTAAAATACAGAAAAGGTTTGATAAAGTAGACTAAAAATACTTTGCAGCCACATAGTTTCCAGTGTTGCAAAGCAAAACGTCATATTTTGGTACATGTCCTTCTAATAAGGAGTTCTTATTTTAATAAATCAGTGTAAGTTCGTTAGAGTCCAAGAGTAAATACTTAGGTAGCTATAATTGTGAAATGCACACTGTGCGTATTATTATCAGTAGCCACTTGTAGTTGTGTAAGCCACTTGTTTAATAGGTTTATAGTTTCTGGTACGTCTTTGCTGCCGTCACCCCTAAAGATAGGAAAACATTTTAAACACACTCGGAGACTGATGTGTAGAGAAGAAATGTATTTAGGTAAAGACTTTTCATGAATGGATGTTTAGTTTGAAGTGTGATTAATTTTAGCCCATCAATAAAAACCTTTTTCTTTTCACTGAAGTGTAAGGGAAGCGAATAAGGATGTCAGGGTTGTTATTTTTTTATTAGGAAGTAATGATACGGAGAAGTGCTTACAAACGTACTAGGAAAAGGCAGGAGGAGAAATAATTGGAAAACAGTCTTCTCACGGCGCTGAAGTGATAAAGCAAGCTGGTTTGCTACTATCTGGAGTAGGCATCAGACAGCAGAGTTCTTGGAAAACCAGCAAAATCATCTTATTATGCAGTTTGTACTTTTTTTTGGTGCACCCTCCTATTGGATAATTGTCTCTCAGATTAGCTGTGCTACATGTAAAAGCTGCTAATCAATAGTGTGAAGGTGTGACTGAAATTATGGTCATCCCACAAGCCTGCAGCCTAAACAAGGAGGAGGAATCAAATGATTGGACAAAAGTATAATAAGCAGATGAAAGGAGTTATTTACCCAGAATTAACCCAGTAGGAAAAATGAATTCATGCTAGCTTTAAATAGATCAAAGGTTATTTAAGGTGAGACGTGCTATTGTAGCAGATTCTGGCTTTTGCAAGAGAGGAGCAGACTGTTGGTGACTTTGTGGTGAATCTTTTCATGTCGTCTTTGCCACTGAACTGTAGTGCAGTGACTACTTGAATTCCTGACCAAAGGCTTTCAGCATCTCTTCAGCTGCCAGTTTATTGAGGAATAATAACTGCTCATATGTGGCTTCCAAAATATCAAACATAAGTGGGTGATGCAGTGGGCAAAACATATTAACTGCATAGTTTTAGGTACAGCAGGAATAAAAGGAAAGACTTGAGACTTGGTAAGAAACTCGCTAACATGCTTTAATGTTGTCATCCTGAAACTGAAGCTATCATTCCTGACTACTGAGAAACATGTCAAAGGAAGGGGTTTTGCCTGTTTTCTCAAGACAGCGAAAACAAAACAGAAAAGAAAAAAAACCCATATATTTTTCTACTGCAGTCTCTTTACATATCTCTGCTATGGACATTTTGAAATGATAGAAAAGAAGATAATGGCTAATCAGATCCTTTAAGTATAGTGTGGGAGTTTAAAAGGGAAACCACAAACTCTTTATCAATTCCAATGAGCTCATGTTCAGAAGAGCTTTATGCCCTGATTTTTTTCACCATTACTCTGTAGCGTTCTTGGCAAGACTGTAGGAACCTTAGTGTATTTTTCAGTGCTTCTACAAGTGGTTTCAGGTGTAATTGCCGCTCACATGCGTGAAGTTGCAGAGGTATGGCTTATATGTGGCACACCTACCTTCTGCTGACCTCCTGGCAGGACCGAAATGCTGGCAGTGATTTCAACCACAGAAGCAAGAATTGCTAGTGGACATTTGTAAGAGGTCTCTTCCTCCCTTTTTCCATTTGAGTGGACAGACATGTGTTGGACTTCACTAGACACATGAACTACTTTGATAAAAACATAATGTTGATTGGGTCCAGCAAGGGAGTAATCATTTCAAAGCACTTGAAAAAGGCTTTGGAAAGATGTGGCAGATCACAGAACGTGTTTGTTTTTCATGAGAACTGTGCTTCAGGCCAATTAATTCAACCTCAGAAAGTCCCACCACGCATTGACCAAGGCGTCAATAGGTGATAACACTAAAAAATGAATGAGACTGCATACGTCTCAAATCTGATGTTCAAGACCTTGTTGAACTGGGGCCATAGCTGGTAAAAACACTTCAACATCTAGAGCCCAGTTGCAGTCAAGTGCTTGGGTGAGTGGCCAGCACAATTAGATGCTTGTGCCCTCTTGATTTGCACTGTACCTGGTGGGACAGAAGTAGATGATTAGAGCTGACTGCCTGCCCAAGAATGCTGGAACAGACTGAGTATCCTCAACAAATGTTAACATAGAATATGGTTTGGAGAATATTTCACAAAACCTGTGTGAGTTTGTCAGGGGTTTTCCTCTAAATAATATTTTTTTTTAAAAAAAAGGGCATTTGTCTTTATGGACCCAATTCCCCCTGTCCAGGGCAAATATGAAGGATTAGCATCAAAACAAGTTCTGCGTGTGTGTGTGTGAATGCATGGAGTGAAGGGAAGAGGGTAATATGTCAATTTTCTGATAATATTTTCTTTTTCATCAAATAGTCTTTTCAGTTAGTTGTACTTAAACACAAGTTTGTTCATTTCACAGTTTAATGGTGTAAGATTTTTCTTAGTGTGTGCTACTGCCCAAAGTTTGAGCCTGATCCTCACTTGCATTGATTCCCTTCGTACCACTCTAGCAACACAAAGCAGCCTTTAAAAAGGGATTTCAATTAAAGTAAATGTAAGAAAAAGGTCTGGTTTGAAGCAAAGACCTTACCTTCTGAGTCCAATTGTTACGATGAATTCTAAATACTCATGTGGATTGGACCTATACTAAAAATAAGTAGAAAACCGTAGAGAGAAATACTACAAAACCACAATGATGGATCTAAATTTTGGGCAGAGCTCATGTTTTATGATGGATAAAACCTCTGGGGTGGAGAGCTTTATGAAAATCTGGCTGTTAATCACCTCAAGCTGATGCTGCAGAAATCAAGAGCCCCAAATCACTATTGGAGGCTTTGCCTTTTGCACAAAAGAAACAGCCTCTGACTTTAGCAAGTGCTGTGAGATGATGGTGGGTGGGGACCTTGCCTATGTTAGAAAGAGTGGGATAACAGCTTCCATGCATCTTCCAGTGTTTCTTGACAGCTCTCTTCCATCCATTTCCCTTCCAGGTGAACGCCCCTTCCACTGTAACCAATGTGGAGCTTCTTTTACCCAAAAGGGGAATCTGTTGAGGCACATCAAGTTGCACTCTGGGGAGAAACCGTTCAAATGTCCCTTCTGCAGCTACGCCTGCCGACGGAGGGACGCCCTCACAGGACACCTCAGGACGCACTCTGGTGAGCCCACCTTGTCTTCTCTTACCTCTTGTTTTTTCCTTTGTTGTTACTGTTCAAGGGAAGCAGGTTGTGAAAATAACTGTGTTCCTGGTGGCTCTGGGTCTGTACCATCCTCTTCAGATACCGAAGCTCTGAACTTTGGGAAAGCCTTGATATGAATCAGAAAAGTTGTGGTTCAGCCACACCTCTCCTTTTGTGTAACTGAACTCCTCTGCTGATGCTATCGCATTTCCCTTTGAATGTCTCCTTGGGTGTATCCAGGCTTCACTGGCAGATTGTTTTGACACTCTCAGCCCCAAAGTGGCTGTGAAATTCCAAAGATTGAAAAGAATAACTGTGTGCTCTTGGAAGCCTGCTTTGCAGTTCATACCCATTTCTTCATCTAACAAATGCCATATGCTGGTGGAGTTCATACTTGTTCACCTTTCAAAAACCTTCTAATTGCACTTTTGGTTCAGTTACATCTTGCTGTGAAGTCCTAATTCATGGCAGCCACAGCATTCACCCTAGAGCAGAAGGTGGCCAAGAGAAATTGGGTTGCTTTGCTACTTGATAGTATCACGTATCAAGTCTTCTTGATATGTTCTAAAGAAATGCCCATCGTGTAACTGCACGTTAGTAGTCACATTGGTAGCCCTGATGATCAGGATCAGATGTGTTTCTGGTCCCTGTAAGCTACACCAAGGGGCTGCATTCTGCCCACCAACTCATTTGTGTAGGACTCTGGAGCAAGATCTTAACTTCCTGCGCTTTTTATCTCCTAGGATGTTCAACTCTGTGTCCAGGCCATTTATAGGAGACTGTGTTTTTCATTGTTGAATGAGCAGAGATAATTGGGCTGCATACAAGTGACAGCATTACAGATGAACTTTTTCGAGGTGTTAACAAATGTGTGACTGCTGAAACACAGTGGTTGAAGTGCAGCCACAGACAGAAACTCTGCATGTGAAAATGTAATTATGGAGCTTCCTGGCTCTTTGTACTCATTTCTTCTTTCAGTAGAGGTTTCTGTTTTATGAGCATTAGGTTGGTCTTAGGATATTGGAGTTGCCTTGACATTTCCAGGAATGAAAAAGGATAAGCTTCTCCGGGTCAACTTTGGAGTAGGCAGGAGGTTGTATTTCTGCAAAAGTACTGCTGACAGAAAGCATGAGCTTCCAAGGGAGTGTGCAAGTGTGGGACTAGGCTGAGAGAGAACTGCTTGAGAGTTGTCAGCTGGGAAGATTAGATCTGAAAGTCAGAAGGGAAAATGTCTGTGGAACTGTGAGTTGTAATTTTCACATATCTGACCATAGCTGTAGTTTCAACTTGAAATTTCGTAAAAAAGAAAACACAATAAAAATATTCACAATTAAAATACAAAAGAGAGTTGTGACATAAAGTAGCCCACATCACAATACACGAACATTGTGGTTAAAGATTGTTTTCATAATATGAATATGGATTTTGTTACCTAGATACAGTCATTGGTAGAGATTGTTCGTTCTTCCTGTGTGGAAAGTACATGACTGTTTCTGCTTTTTGCATGGAGATGAAATGGAAAGGTGTGGGACTTTCAGAAGGCACCTAAGCTGCTTAAACACACGGGTTCCTCTGGAGCTCCTTCCCAAACTGACTTAAAATTTGTAATTTTACATTTTGTTTTCAGGGGGGAAAGTTTCACCCCTCTAAGCGGTCAGTTACAACAGTTTTCAGCAGAGGGCTCCCACAATACTCTCCAAGAAAATTCTTGGGGTAGCACTCACAGATGAAGAATTAACCTGAAATATTGCCCTAAAATCTGGCTCCCACCTACACGAAGGTGAAATGCCAATCTGAACGTGAGTATGGGAGCTACGGTGACTTTCTGTCCCTGTCACGTAGGCGAGCTTGGTTGGTTTATGCATACGTACATGAATGTGCTTCATGGAGAAGATGGGTAGATGTTAGAGATTTTAAATGGTTTCGTATCAGTGTAATAGGCAAGCATGTTCTGCTTTAATAAAGCACGCATCGAAGTCCATGAGTAGACCATGAAGGTCTAGCAAATCTAGTAGACTTCATCAAACATTCACATCTTCTGCTAGTTTTGACAGTAAAACAGGATTTCGTATAAAATATGCAAAGAAGGGGTTGAAAACTATTTCGAAATATAAGACTTCAACCCAGTTTCATTCTGGTACACTTAATGTCTAAACTGAGGTGAGTCTGTGTATTTTTTTATATTTAGAAGAGGAAAGCTCTTCAGATCATATCGTCAGCTGGAATAGGTTGGAATTACACCCATCCCCTAAGCAAGGAAAGCACTGCTGGTTTGCACCATCTGAGAATCTGGCACATGATTTCATAAATGCAAGACCAATTTCCTTTTTCATGTTGTATGTCCTTTTCCTCCTTAAATAAGAGAGTGCTGTTAATCAAAAAAATCCACTCTTTTTTCCTTCCAAAGAAGGTTTTAAAGTACTATTTTTTTTTTATGGAAGGCAGAGTATGCAAGAAAGAAATTGAAGAATTTTTTAATATCTTTTTTTTTTCCCCTCCAAGATAGTTTGATCTATGGATTTGAAAGCACTTTGTGTCACCACTTAGTCAGTTACACTTTCTCACTACAGCCAGTTAGTCAATTTTTCTTGCGCTTCTGTGCAGAGTTTTTATACAGTAAGACAGGAAAGGTGAAAAAATAAGGAAATGTAACTGCAAAGAGAAATTAGCAGAAGCATCTCGGAGATACTTGAAATAGCTGAAACTACTATTAACTTTAAAAAATAATAATTTGTGACAGCTTCTTTCTTTTTTTTTTTTTTTTTTCTTTGGATAGATGTTTTTTCTTCATGCTTTTAAATATTATTTCCTACTTATTTGAAAATGTTTCCAAGCATCACAATCCACATTTTGCCTTCCTTTCTTGTGCAGAATAATATCTTTCTATATAAGTGTTCCCAGGGTGACTGGTTAACAAAATATTACTTCGCATCTGTAATGCTGCTGCTGTTTAACCCTAAATAATTAAGGACTTATCTTGCAGTGATTTACTCCTGTGATTATTTACCTTTTACTGACATATGGAGTTCTAATGAACTTTGTGTCTATATTTTCCTCCCACATGCAGCTTCTTTGATTTCAGGAATATAATGATGCCTTCAGGACATCAGTAGGATAACGCCTGGGGAGAAATTCATGCACAGAATTACACTAAGAGTGGGCATGAGCCTCAAGGTACTTACAGGACTTTCAGATGTTGTTTTCAGAATTAACTCCATAGTTCTGCAACACAGATTATACAGTGGATGTGTCCAAGTGGGCTTCTAGGACATGAGTATAGGAATAGGCTGTGGAGGGCTGAGGCAAAAGTTGGTAGCCCCCTCCTGCAGGATGCACTTGACAAACCAGGAGGGCTTGGCTTCACCTTGCCTAGCTTTTGCTGTTTTTTAAAGAGGAAAACATGCAGACACAACCCAATCTCCTGACGGCAGGCACAGAGTACCTGCTGTCTCACCTTGAGACGTGCCCATCTTCTCCAGCATCTCTAGAATTGCACAATGAGACAAAGGCAGATAGAAAACAGATGAGAGGAATTCTACTGTAGGCAATTAATGAACAAAACCCAGGAGTTTTAAGGTTGATCTGATAGACAAATCTGATAGTTGATGTTGACCTTCATACTCTGAAAGATATGACGTACAACCTGGTGCTGTTTTACCCTGAAAAGCCAGGCATCCTCAAATGAGCACGTAAAATTGGCAGTTCTGTTTTGACATGAATTTCTCCTGTGTCTAAAATGGAGCCAAGTCAGCCCTCCTCTCATAATGCTATTGTAAACATAAATGCTTTGATAGTTCTTAAAAAAGTCAAGGCTGCAATGATGAGTAATCTGGAAGAGCCCATAGAAAACATTAGTGCATTAGTTTTCCGAGCGGGCCTTGGGCAGTAAGCCGTAAATGAGGGATAGGATCACTTGCTAAGGGGAAAACAAAGCACAGAATGGGTTTTCATTAAGTGAGCACCATCCATCCATTCTTTGCACTAAGCAAGAATGGCCCTGTGAGCAAATTATTTTGTGATTAAAAGACTGTCTCATCATGCATACACACAAACTGGCTACGAGAAGCCTTCTCAGGCAACCTTAATTCTGGAACTTCCTGATTTTTCTCTTTATCTTGGCAACTTCAATCATGTTCCCTTGCTGTGGGAGTATGTAAGTGTTATTCATATACGAAAGCAGTTTTACTGTTTATTTCTTCCTTAAAAATGGGTAGTCAGATCATTATTTTTTCCTGTCACGGAAGCTTTTCCTCACAACACATTTTAAAATTTGCTTCCAAGCTACTTCTTTCCTGGTTAGAAAATGCTTTTTCTTCCCTTTTCTGCTTTTAACAAATACTTGCTTTTTCCTCCCCCTCTTCTTCTTGCATTGCTGCTGCACATTGTTTGTTACTGCCCAGCTCTTCAATAGCATTGAACTAATGGCATCATTTTATTTGCAAAAGAAGAGCAGTGAAGCATTTGTTTTGAAAAGAAAGGCTTAGGCAAAAACTCCCAAAAGCACAATCTTAGCAAACTATGTACAGTGCACAAGATAAAAGGCATGTATAATTAAAAAGGAAAATGCCCCGTTCATGGAAAGGTAGTTTGGTAACTCTTTCTGTGTTTCTTCATTTGAGAGTCTTTCTTTCTTATCTCTTCTTCTCTGTAAGGACTTTATCCTCAGCTCCTCTTGAGAGGTAGTGAGCCATTCGAGATGTCCTACACGCCTGCAATCGAATGGCTGTGTCAGCAGAACTGACAGGAGATATCTGTGTTCCCAACTGTGCTCAGAGGCAGAAGGAACCTGGATCCAAACTCTGACGACGTGCCTGAGTCAGGACACGTTTGGGAGAGTCATTCCACCCGTGAGGGTCTAGGTCCAGGTGAAAAATTGGATGAGCGAGCACAGTGCTAAAAACACAACGCTGTGCCTGTCAAAAGCCAGAGAGAGTCATTGAAACAGCAGCAAGGATGGTTATTAAAAATAATAAAGAGTCAATGTTTTAAACTGCTTTTTTCACCTTGAAGACACTTTGACCACTATTAACATCTCTCCTCTCAAAAGGCCCGGTATCTGCTCTGTAACCGTTTTTGAAGGTGGGAACATCATAATTAGAAGAATCTTGGGACCTGAAATTCTCATTACACTCTGAGCTGGACTGACTCAAATGCATTGTGAACAGGGGGGAAAAAAAATGTAAATGTGAACAAGTAGGATACTGTCTGTGAAAAATGAAGCAAGTATGTGAAGGGGTGGAGGGGATGTTTTGCATACAAATCCCAGTCCTGCAAATAGGTTAGCAAACAGCATCTTCCCTCGGTCGTGATGAGCCGGTGGGCATTTATTCTGTTGATCTGATACTTAGAGCTCTGTTTAATCAGGCAGACTGGCTCTTCCTCCCAGGTTTTCTTATGCTGTTTCAGTTAAACTCAGTGGAATTAACCTCGTCACAAAATCATTTTGTGTTTTTTCTTATCGGACTCCAGGTTCCAAACTGTTATTAGCATGTACACAGTTCTGCAGCAGCTCTGCTTTCTCATTAAAGCTTCCAGTACCTAGAGGCCTTCGCTCTGTGTTGTAGAGTGTCTAAAACCTCTGGTATTCTGCTTTCCATATTGTTTGTCTGTGCATTTTTGGAAGGTAAGATCAAAATGTGTACAAGGGTAGGAGTTTGGTATGCCAGATCTTTCATCCCCTAGGCATCCTTATTTAAAATTTAATCCTCTGTAGAGCCAACTTGCATCCCATGCTTCACTAAAGCCCCATCTGAACCTGATCCTTGAAGTGGTGGGGTCCTCTTCATCTCCAGAGCACTACTGTGACAAGCATTAGCATCAGCTATATGAAAAGATCATCTCTTACGTGCTCAGAATTATCTCAGTGTACAAGCTCAGTCATGCTAAGCCTTTTCTACAGACAATAATTATCACTGAGAAACCATCTTTGATTTAAAGATTCTGTAGGATTACGATCTTTCCAGAAAAAGTACATTTGGGTTTTGCTTTCGGGGGGAACTCATGAAAAGTTATAGTTCCACCCAAAGCAGCGTGTGTTCACTTTTTCCTTGTTGGACTTTTAGAAGCCTTGAAATTCCATAAAGATTCCTATTCTTATCTGCGGCAGTTATGGATCAATCTTTGACTGCTCAGCCCAGGAGATCTGTTTCCAACAGATAAGACGGAGTAACAGGAGAAGTGGTTCTGGCGAGATGTGCTGTGTACCAGCCTCATGAATCTCTCTCAGGACTGGGCATCATCTTTTTCCCCCCAACCTCTTTCTTTTTTTTCTTTTCTTTTTTTTTCTTTTTTTTTCTTTTTTTTTCTTTTTTTTTCTTTTTTTTTCTTTTTTTTTCTTTTTTTTTCTTTTTTTTTCTTTTTTTTTCTTTTTTTTTCTTTTTTTTTCTTTTTTTTTCTTTTTTTTTCTTTTTTTTTCTTTTTTTTTCTTTTTTTTTCTTTTTTTTTCTTTTTTTTTCTTTTTTTTTCTTTTTTTTTCTTTTTTTTTCTTTTTTTTTCTTTTTTTTTCTTTTTTTTTCTTTTTTTTTCTTTTTTTTTCTTTTTTTTTCTTTTTTTTTCTTTTTTTTTCTTTTTTTTTCTTTTTTTTTCTTTTTTTTTTTCTTCTTTTTTTTTTCTGACTCCTGACAAAGACAAGTCTTGTGTTAAGACGAGAGATCCTGCACCCCAAAATGGGGAAGAGTACTAACAGCCCAACACTGCAGCTTCACCGTGAGGGAAAGTTTCCCCAGGGCAGATTTCAGTTCTGCAATGTTACGTGGTGCTCACAAAAAGATGTCAGGGTGTCCTTTGCCCTTTCCTGAACCTGGTGTCACCTCATCCAGGTGGTGATATAGCACCCCAATACTTAAGGGTAGCAAGGTTCTTGCTTAGACAGTGTCAGCATGCTGTCAGATACACAGGGGAATGCCCCTCATTAATTTTGACCAGTTCTTTTCTTCTGCATGGGCTTCTTCTGCGACAAGATGGAAGTGTGTGTTTGGGACAGGACTGCTGATGTCCAGTTTTCTGCATGTTTTCTGTCTCCCCTCCACATTAGCGATTCACATCCTGGCATCATCAGCCAGATTCTGTCCCTCTTTGTGTAGCCTCAGGCCACCTACAACCAGAACAAAGCACCTGGGATGCTATTTGGAGAGAAAATGGACTGACTTCTCCACTGCTGGGTGATGCCAGTTCTTATGCCAGCCATCCTGCTTTGGAGGAGCAAATGAGACAGTGACTTCTTCCTCTGGGCTTTTATTCTGCCACAGTGCTATATGAGGGATTTCTCTGGCATCAAAAAAAAAAACCAGATGAATGTGCCTAAGACTGCTGCATATAGAGGAGCAGTCCTTCTAAACAGCATGCCTAACCTGTTTTTTAAACAGAGAGACTGTTTTTCTCTCGCCTCCCTAGGGAGACAGTTCCACTTCCCATCTGCTTTTTATCGCTGTAACTCTCATCCTGATATTTAACCTAAACTGTCCTTTCTTTTGCTGCAGATTATTGCTCTTCCTAACACTGTCTTCTGTGACTGGGAGTAGTTCCTGTGCTCAGTTTACACCGTGATAGGCTGTAGTCATACGTCTGGTGTTGATTCTGTTCTAGTCTGTCTTTATCTTCCAGTCCTCTCATCTCTTTTTATATTATGAATTTTGAATTTTTTGCTACTCGTATTCACTCATTCATGAGGGACGTAAATTGTAAAAGTCATATCATGATTTGGAAACGTGGGGCAGTACAGATGCAGACTCCTTAACCTCATCTCTGCCTCAGTTGCCTGTCAGTGAAATGGAAATAAGAGCACTTCTCGATCTTGTCATGATGGCAGGATGCACGTATGATCGAAGGCACACGCGTGTTGCCGCGATGAGGGTCGTGTGAGTACGTAGCAGAGTATTCCAGCACTGCTGGTGCCCCTGCTGCACAGCGTTGCATATTATCTCCTTAGTTTTACTTAGCCTTTGTGCAGTAGTGAAATGAGATAATTACCAAGTGGAAGGAATAATAACTTTGTATTGTTACGGTAACCACTGAGGTATTATACCCTGATACCGGCGTGATTATCTTAGACACAATAGTGAGGTGATTATTAATAATGCTAAAAGACTTACTACTTAGCCTGCAATTTTTGCATCTTGTTTTTTTTATGAACCCTATCTTATTTCATCAGCCCAAATCCTGTGTGAAGTGGGTTTGTGTTGTTGCCTCGTTATCCGTTTTTCAGTGATGGGGAAACGAAATAGGGAAAAAACCCTATGAGGCCCAATTTGCAAATTCAGATCCCTGAGCACCAAGGTAGCTTTGTGTGAATCACTTGTCTTTATCAACCAGAACTACTAGTAGCTTAGATATTTAAAGATGTGTAGTCCTTTGCTCCTTTAAGTTCAAGCTATAGAGGCCTCTTTTGGTCTTGTTTTCCTTGTTGTCAGGGGTTGTTTCACAAATCCAGTATTTTTATGCTCGTACATACAAATATGTACATAGAAAACCAGAATTTAAGGAGCAGCTGTAAACATAGGCGTTGCAGAGCCAGGCTCCAGACCGTCTTTGGGAGGTGGGTGTCTCATTGCGACAGAATAACCTTGAGGGACGTGGAGTCCTCAGTTCTCCTGCTGCAGAGGCAGCCTTCTGAGGTAGCTGCAGTGGTTTTTGTAGAACAGAGAGCCAAGAGGTGACTGAGAGCTTTCTTCTGCACTTGAGATGAAAACATGGGTTTGACTTGATGAAGCTGTGTCTCAGAAAAATCAAGACCACTTCTTGCACGTACTCGGTTTGAGCAGCAAAATACCACAGCAGCTCTAAGGAGGAAAAACATATTTATTTTTTTCTCCTGAGAAAATTCTTTTCAAGGGCAAAAAGCTTTTGCATAGTGCCTCTGAGGAAAGGAGATCTAGCATTTGGAGCTGGCCTCTGTCGGTTCTTGAAGGAGTATGTGAAACCTTTCAGCTTGAGAAAGTTTGAGCTTGGAATCAAACGGTGGTTTAAGGCCATCTTTCACTGCTATCTCCGAGCTGGTTTATGGGGCAGTGCGAAATGGAGAACAGCCACTGACGTTTTTGATAATATATGAGTGCTTTAAGGTGCAAGAGAGGTATTTTTGCCATCTGGAAAGGAAGTCAAGAGAAACTAAAGGGGGAAAAAATAACCCAGTTAACACCATGCCATAGCAGAGCTGAAGAAAGCTGCTGCTGATGTATTCTCCTGAGCTCTCAGCAACCTGTAATTATGAATTGGCTTACAGCTAAGATATTGATGGATATCACTCAAGAAGGAAAATGAGAACGTCTAGATTTTTATTTTTTTTTTTTTTACAGTGAACCTGTACTGAACTCTGTGTGACTCTCCTCCTATTTATAACCCTGTATGAAGTTCAAGGAAACTTGTCCTGGAGGTTTCCCATGAGAGGGAACCGTGTTTTTACCTGACTAAAGCTCTCTGGATATTTTCCCATTTTCTATTTGATCTAAGTGTGAACTTTCTCCACCCTCTGCCCCTCCTTCCTTTCTGGAGAGGTTGATTACAGCCAGGATTACACAAGAGATGCCAGTTGCACACATGTTTTGCATAACTTGCCCTGTGTTGATTTCAGACAGGGTGCCCCAAGTTCCCTCTGTGCCTTGCAACAGAGACACCAGATCTCTATCTTCATTCCTGAAGCTGGAGAAATGCTGGTGAGGCCCTGCCTATTGAAACTTTGACAAAGAGCACCTGGCTGGGACGTTCCCCATCCACACAGTTATCTGTGCGCTGCGGAAAAGCCTCTACCTAAAGGCTGTTCATTCTTTTTATATTAAATATGCAAGAGTCGCTGTGCCTCTGTGGGAAGCACTGAAGGACCAGTGGGGCAGTTTAATTCAGTAGGATTTTCCATGTCAGGCAACAGAGTTCCCTGGGATGCTGCTGCCCTGAGATGACTCCTGCCCAGAGAGGCAGCTACTCTGTATTAAAGATGGGAGAATGTGCTCTCCAAGCACGTGTCCCTCTCTTCCAGCCAGACCGACGTGAATGCTTTCATGGGCTCTGAAATGGTCAAGAGCCCGTGGTGAGGATCCTGACCAGAAAATTAAGATCAGCTCATCCCAGTGCTGGTTTGGGACCAGTTCACTGTGGCCCTTATCTCCAAAAGCATTGAGGACTGCTTGATTTCAGTGAGAATTAGGGGCTTTGACAGCCTGGGCGTTAGCCTGCGTTTCTATTCCTTTTACTGGGAAACGTGGACTTTGTTCCTCCTGCCTCTTCAGTTTGGAGTGGAGGTCTGGGACAGGACAGAGTCTCCCCCAGCCAAAGAGGACCAGGGCTGTTCTGAGCTGCCTGTGACATGGTACTGCGTCCTGGGATACAGCTGGTCTCACGGGTAGGCAGAGCCCAGGCAATTGAAGGGCTTTAAGCTCTTTCTAGAAAATAAATCACATGCAAAGGATACACAGCGAGAATCTGATGATGAAATTTTTATATAGAGAAGTGACACGGGCCATAGACTCTCTCTCACTTGGATACCCTTCGTGTGCATGCATTTTGCTCGTCTCCTTGGAGACAGTGGCTTGTCTGAGAGCAGCTAGCCTTGGCTAGGAAAGGCCTGACGTTTCTGCTTTGTGGGATGAAGCTGTGCCACTGAATTTTCCAGCAACCACAGAGGCACGATTTGATACGAGCATGAGGAGTTCTGTACAAGGTTATCGAGGGAGCACCTCTCTCTGATACCTCTTCGGGGACACCGCTTGAGTCCCTGGTGCGAAAGGCAGGTTCGAAAATCCTCGAGGAGAGCCCAGCTATCCCCGTCCCTCGGATGTCAGAAACATTTGTTGAAATTTCTCCCTTCCTTTTCCTTCTTCCGAAGAGCTGAGTCAGCTGGACTGGCATGTCTGGAACTCTGTGGCACCGCGAGCAGGCGGGCTGCCAGCTGCATTACACACCGCATCCAAAGGAACACGTCACTCCTCGCTCTCCCCCAGCCACCCTCCCCCAATCTCCACCCTCTCCCTTTTATTTTTCCTTCTTGATCCGTGTAGGTGAGTCAGAGAAACCTGCTCATCCACAACCTGTTCCTTCTTGCCAAATCCTGGAGCAGCACTCCCAGTTCTTGTTAGGTGTCAGGAATAGGTTATGAAAACAAAAACTGATACAGGCAGCGTACTGGGTATAGAATACATACTGTAAATGAAAATTAAATGCACATTGAACGTGCCACTTAGAATGTGCTCCTAATAGAGTGATGTCTTTTGTAGAAGGCTCTTTATTCTGTAATTCGTATCTAATATTTGCTTTCTTCCTATGAACCACCAGGATGGAACAATGAGATGATTTAAGGCATAAGTAAGAACACTTTTAGGGAGAAACTCATCTTAACTCCACTGGATTTTTAAAACAGCAGGAGAGTGGGAAATCTCCAGTAGAAAAATAGGTGATTCATGAAGGTGTTTTTGAACAAAATGACCGAGCTTTTCATACCAATTTTAGTTGTACTAATGTGAAGAAATGCCATTGATGTTGGCATGATTCCTCAGAATTTACCCTATTGATGTGTTTCTAACCCCAGAAATAAAAAATCATGAATCTGGATCCACCAGATTATAAACACTTCCAAATGAGGACATTGAAAGGCGATAAATTGGTCTTTTTATTTACCTTATGATTTTTATTTCATGAGTGAGGGAGAAAACAAGGAAGGTTGACTTTTCTCTCTGGTCAACTGACTTCAGGAGCTGGAGATGAAGGAAAGCATAGCATCGTATCTGATGTGGGGTCAGATAACACTGTTGGATCAGGTCTGTCTCAGTATCCATAGCTGCATTTTCATTGAGCAGCATCAAAGGATGGATTTTTGGCGTGTTTTCTTGGAATAAAGCTGCTCAGCTTCAACAAATAGATCATCTACCAAGAAAAGTGCTTTGTTTGACTTTTATGTGCCACAGTAAAATGTCGACGTTAGCTATATTGTGAAAAATGTATCCATTATGTTCATATCATTAGTCTTCTACAAGCAATGCGTTTGTCCCAAGGGCTAACGATGAGCCAACTTCATCTGCAAGTACCATTTTGGTTGAGATGCATGAGATTTCTGCCTTGATCAACGTGAAGTCCAGGACTAGTTCAACCTGGCTGGTGTACAGTTCCTTGCATAGGATGGCACCATTGGTGAAAGGAAGGTAATATATAACTTATCATGAGAGACAGTAATTTCTCAGATTGTCCAAGACAAGAAGACAAGCGAGGTTTACTGCCCAACCGCCTTCTGCAGAGGATAAACCTGGAATATTGACAAAAAATGACTTGTCAAAGGCATTCAAGTCATCAGTGTTCCAGATAGAAATGAATGCAGATGTACTAAATCCCTGTCTGCTGACTCAGTTACAACACTCTACACACAAAGGAAAAAAAGATATATGTAAGAAAATTAGAAAAAGGGTTTTCTTCTCTTAGATATTGAGAATTGAGTTGTTTTACGCTCTTCCACTCTTGATTCAGAGCTCTGAGACCTCCTTTGAATAGCCTAGTGGAACCTTCAATATGAATTTTTGGTTTGTTTCTTTTTTCTGTCAGGGAATGGAGTTAAATATGTTCAGACTTTCCGAAATTCCCTGTTTTCACAGGAAACCTTTTTAAAGTACTTCTTGATGTTTAGAGTCCTCTGTTTTGTGTTCTCCAGCTTTTCTGTCTTTACTTTCAGCCCAAGCAGTTGCTTTTTCTTTCCGTCTTTTCTTTTTTTTCCTTTTGGTTTAATTTCACACCCATATTTAATTTCCTTTCATTTTGTCTGCCTCCCTTTCAGCCATGATAACAGTTTCTCAATCTATCCAGGGCTTATAGTGCGAAACTAATCGCACCAAAAAACCCTCCATCCTAAACCCCCAAATCTTTCCCTCCCTCCCTGCCTTCTCATTCTCCTCACTGAGCAAACCTAAAAAATCCTGGGTTTTTAGAAGTGCTCTGGAAGTGCCATTATTTATGTTTTGTGTTACAAAAAATCCCCCCAAAAAACGAAAAACCCATACAGCTAGGAAAGATTTTGAGTCTAACAAGAATTACTGCATTTTATTACCCAGAAAAAATTGATCTAGCTTCGGTGTCAGACATAGACACTTGATGTAGAGGTTTGCTCTAGAACAGAAGCTGTCCGGTATCTCAGATTGATCTCTTGGAGAGTTAAGGGATCCCATCACCTTTAAAAATATATCTTTACTGTTAATTTTTGTTGTGCTAAGAGTTGTTTTCATATAAAATGGTCCTCCTGACTTCCCTTGCCAAATACTGTGGCTAGTTTTGAACATAGAGCAATGAACACCGCAAGTGTGATGAGCATGGTGGGGAAAGGAGGTGTTTGTCCAGCCCTGATATAGACACTTGATGTAGAGGTTTGCTCTAGAACAGAAGCTGTCCAGTATCTCAGATTCATGTCTTGGAGAGTTAAGGGATCCCATCACCTTTAAAAATATAGCTTTACTGTTAATTTTTGTTGTGCTAAGAGTTGTTTTTGTATAAAATGGTCCTCCTGACTTGCCTTGCCAAATACTGTGGCTAGTTTTGAACATAGAGCAATGAGTGTTCGTGATGAGTATGGTGGGGAAAGGAGGTGTGTGTCCAGCCCTGATGGTAGAAGGTTTATTTGCCTTGAATGAAGCTGGTGTAAGAGCTCTGGGTGTCAGGAAAAGCATTTGGGATCAGTGAGCTGGCCCAAAAAAGCTTCATCCTGGAGGAGCCTTTAGCATATGAGATTTTCCGAAGTACGTGGCACAGCTTGGCCTAGCACTGTCTGATTGAGAAAAGTCCCACCCTTATTTCGAGCTCCTCTGTATTATGAGATTTTCTGAAATACATGGCACAGCTTGGCCCAGCACTGTCTGATTGAGAAGTCCCACCCTTATTTCGAGCTCCTCTGTAATGTAAATATATATGTTGTCAGGCAGAGAGCAACAGGAGAAGATAGGAGAACTGCATAGGTAAAAGGAGTCAGTCAGCTCTTTTCCTGCTTGACCTCATTTGACATCTCTGCAAGACGAGACAAGACCACATGCTTGAACAAGCAGATCTTTACGAGGGGAACGCAAAGGCAAGGGCCACGCTGATTCTTGGGCAGTGAGGGAAGTATGTATAAAAATTTTCATGTCCCAAAGGAGCCCATTAGTTTCACAGCCTGACCTGTTTTTGGAAACAAGGTTCCCTTCACTTGCTAGCCTTGATCAAAGTAAGTGAAACCTCCCAACTTCAGTGGTTGGGAAAAGAGGAGCTGTCAATATTATTCCTCCCGTGTTGCTATTATCTTTATGACAGCTTGCTCTTAATAGTCGGTTTCCAAAACTTTTTTTTCTGATAGTGACAAGAAAAGGGAAATCTTAATTACGTGAAGGGAAACTGGAGCAGGTTCTTCGTGTCTCCTAATATTAGACGTAAAATTGAAAGATGCCAAGCTAAATAGTTTTTCTTGTGCAGGAGGAGGTAGTTGGGACGGTAGAACACATTGCCACGGGACAAGAAGAAACGAGCTAGAGTTAAGGGGGGTTGTTTGGTGTTTCTATGCAGAAGGATAGGATCTAGTGCTGTAGTGAAAGTTAAATGTCATGTATTCTCTCTGTCTCCTGTTTATATGGTATAAAATAACTGGTAAGACTATGTTTGGCACTGCTTGCTTCAAATAACTCATAGATTCTATTGGGTTTATAATGCTAAGGGGCTTCTGCAAGCTATGCAAGGGAGCTGTGCTTGGAATAAATATAAACTGTAAGCAGCTGATATAAATTGATTTAAGATATTACTTCCATTGATACTACCTACCGATCTGGCCCAACATCCAGATTTGTTTTACCCAAAGAAGGGAAGAAAAAAAAAAAACCCAACAAAAAACAGCCCAAACCAAACAAAAGCTCTTCTCAAGGGAGTGTTTGTCCAGCAGCATTCCTGATCTGCACCGAGGTACCCACACCCTGCGCTGCCTGTGTGAGCTGTTTCTCTCTCCATCGGCAGGCGGTTGCTGCGGAGCTTGGCTTGCCATGATGTGTGAATCTCCAGTCACCTCCTTAAATTCCTGCTGAGCCGTGGCACTGACAGGGAGCAGGCAGAACAGGGAAGAGAGGAGTAGCAGACCAACCTAAACTGCCTTTTGTTTTTCCCTCCTCGCTGTGTCTGTGGGGAAGAGTTAAAATTAAGAGAAGCCAACAAGCAGGTTTTGGAAGGTTTGTTGTGTGAACCAACTAACGCTCCACTTATCAAGTCGCCTTTAATATAATGTAAAAAGGTCTGAAGTGGAGTGGAAAGTACAGAGCTGGTACATAAGAGTTAAGGTTTAACCTCCGTCCTAACCTGGTTCCCACTCCCATCCAGATAGTGTGGAGGCATCACCATGAAGGGGGCTCCTTTCCAAAGTCCCCTCTCTACTACTCATTGCGGGGCTTCTCCTCCTTTAAAAGTAAGTTGCTGTAAATCTGGCTGCCTTTAAGCAATTTTTGAAGCTAGCCAGGTGATAAAACACCCGGTTATTTTGTGGACTTCCCGTTTTTTGTTAGTTTATTTCACCACCAGAGTGCTGTTTAATCAGAGTCCTTTTTTAATAGTACTTGAATAGTACTTAACTGTTTGGAGTCAGTGTGAAATTCCACCAAGGGTGGCTGGAGGACTGGGACACCTTGGTGTGGGACAAGGACAGCATGCCCGGGTCAGTGGCCTCGCAGAGCAAATGCACAAATTTTGCACTTGAAATTTTCAAATATATATGGGGAGGGCGGGATATGAAAGCACTATTGCCATTAATATAAACTAAAAAACGAGTGTCAGGTGCCTTTTGCCAGCTTTGAAGCTCTTATATTGAAGGAAATAAAGGTAAGCCAAGAGAAATATATGAGGAGAGCTTTGATGTGGTGCAATGTATGTTTCTTGGGACACAGAATTGGAGCAGGTAACCGTGAATTTAATCTTTTTCAGAACTAAATGCAATGTCAGTGCCCATATCTGTGTTTTCGTTGATTTAGTAAGTAATTTATTTGCATGGATTCACATAGACAGGTGCTTTTTCCTTCATTTTTCATGTGTACATAGATACAACGCACAAACCTACAAAGTGCACTGTTTGTATTCTGTGAACTGTTTGTGTTCTGTGCTGCAAAGGAAGAAAATGAGGTTTAAGGTTGTCGCTTTTCTGTTTTTAATTCTGTAATGGGTGCTGCAAGACGTGGCAGGAGTCCTGCAAGTATCTGGATGGTTAGAGAAATTACAGTAATTCTATGACTCTGCCAAAGAAACAGGAGTTTGTTTGTTTGTTTGTTAAACTTCTGGCACAAAAACGCCACCTACTTATTTATAACCCTTGTGGCAGATTGGAACATTGTTTTATCTGTAAAATCCTGCAGATCAGTTAATAAATAAACACAGTCTGATGAATCAGATTAAATAACAGAGCCACCAGTAGCTGCAAGATAAATGGCAATGAACTACTAAAGTAATAAAAGGCTGCAGGCAGAAACATCTTGAAGGTACAAATAAGGACCCCGATCTCTTAGCTGTTGTGCACGAGCACTAATATTTACTAATTTACACTAGATTCCAGCGGTGTGCTTTATACATAAAGGATGTATAGATGCTTGAAAGTTCCTCCCGACTAGTGTATTTACTTGTTCTCCATGTGTGTGTTTGTGGGGCTGTTCCAGCCGAGATGTAGCACGGATGAAGTCCTCAGAGTTTATATACAATCTGATGTTCAGTGCTGCTTGTGGCAGGAGGACGGAACGCTGGTACAATATTTCACTGCGAGCCGCTTATTTGACAATACCCTAAACAACTGGCAGGTGGATGCAGGTGTCTGAGCTGCTGGTTTGTGCCCTGGAGATATTTGTAGGAAAGGCAGGTGTGTCTAGAAAACAAAGGGTGCGGAGGTGCAGCGTTTTGCTGTTGTTTTACGGCGTGCTGATGTACCACAAGTATCCAGTGGTGGTTGGCTGCTCGCTCCATAGGGCTCCCGCAGTCGCACGTCGTAGCTGTCGACAGAAATAACTTATCATTGAGTGCCACTGTGCAAAAAGTCAGGACAAGCCAAGGTTTCTCATTTGCTGGGAGGCTCACAAAATCTCGAACTGCCTTATATATATCAATAGGCAATTGATAATAGTGTTTGCTAAGAGATATTGGGCCACGAGGTCATGAAGTGAGACAAGTCCTCTATTTCAAGCTCCAAGTCAAGAAAGTACTAGTTGCTTAATAGAGTGTGTGTAAGCTTCTCCTGTCGTAATGCTGCATTTTGTTTTTTTGAACTTTTTGAGGTCTCCAGAGTGTCCAGAAACCTTTATAAGCACAGATCTAGCCGTGTGGTCTCCTACAGCACAGGATCTAGTGAACCTGTCCTTTACCACATGACCTCACGAACCCTAACACTTGGCCAAAAATACGTTAATCAAAAAAGTGCTTTTAGAGTGGAGACATCAGAACTTCATGAGGTCCAGAAATGTGGCTCCATCCCATGAAATGTACCCCACGTTTTGCTGCCTCCGCTGGGACTGGCAAGTGTTAAAAGATTAAGGCAAAGTTTTCACAATGTGATCAGAGATTTTTGTTCTTTCTGAAAACGGGACTACTTTAAGATGTCACACGTTGGGCCCGCAGAAGTGGAGGTACTTGACACCGTGTGTCACAAGCCTGTGTGTTTGTGTGCTCCAGCAGCCGGGAGCCTTATTTTAGATGCTTATATGTTGTGACTTCTGCATGCAGGTTGTCTTGGACAATCTCCTGTTCGCTGAAGGACTTGCTGTTATTTCTGAACTCTGGTGTGTACTGATTTGTGTATGTGTGTGTGTAATCTTCCAGGCAAAAAAAAAAAAAGGGGAAAAAAAAAAAAAAAAACAAATCAAAGAGCCCCCATGAATTTAAATGAACACATTTACAGTCATTAAGCACAGCAGCAAGGTACAGCATCAGAGTGGGAGGCAGTTTCCTTTGCAAAGCTACGTGCTGCTCGGAGCCAGCATGGGCTTAGGTTGCACTTCACATTTTTTTTGTGTGATTAATTCATTCAGGGGTCTATTATTCATGTAAATATTTTTGTGTGTGACGCTTTGAGGTAGGAAGCTCTAGAAAGCCAAAGCGTGCTATTTAATTACAGTAGTGAACTGGAGGGACCGCGTGTCGCCTCTTGGCAGCCTCAGCCCTCCTGCCGAAACCTCAGCGCTGCCTTGGCCCTCCTCAGCTCAGGGAAGCTGGAGGTGGGAAGGACCACAGCAAGTATGATATCCACATTTTTGCGACTATTGCACACTCTCTTTTTTTGTCCTGTGCAGTGTTAAATGTCACCAAGCTCAGGGGTATTTTACCTTTCCCTGGGCTGTTTCACAGCCTGAAAGGACACCACACCGGCAGATTGCCTCATGTGCCATCTATTATTCTTTTTTTCTGATTTGATTTTCTTATTCCTGTTTGATCCTCTACTCTGTGCCATCCTAAATATCATTCCCATATCTAATAAAATCACAGTGTATTATTAAGTCCTTAATTTCTCAGTAGAGATACGGGCCATATTTTTCTGTGTCTGCCTACTTGTGCGAGCTTCACCCAATGAGCCTCTGCGCATCTCGCAAAGTGCATGAATTCATTTACATGCTGTGAGGAAGGGAATTATTACCTTAATCATACGTATGAATAATTGAAGCACAGGAAATCGGAATAAGTTGCCTGCAGCCACAAAATTTGTAGCGTAACTAAGAGCTGAACCCTACGCTCCCTGGTCCCAGCCCAGCACCTTCATGGTATTGCTTACCTCTGCGGTAAAACTGATCTTACTGTGATAAGTCCTGCTCAAGGCAAAGGGCTGCTTTGTGGCAGGCACTGTGGGACTGCAGACCTGCTCCCCTCTCCCCTGCAGCTTCCAGATTTAGGGAAGAAGGAAGAAATAATGTGTTAATACTGGCTCTGATCATGAGGGACAATTCTGCAACCTCACCGATAGGTGCAAGTATCAGCCCAAAAGGATGTGGTGGGGTGTTGTGTTTTTAGTTTTGGTGGTAGTGTGGGGTGTTTTTTCTCAGTTTGGTTTTTTTTTTAAGGCTGGACTTGATGATCTCAGAGGTCCCTTCCAACCATGGTGATTCTGTGATTCTGTGACATTGCATTAATGCTTATGACTACCTAAAGGGCGGTTTGAGGGAGGATGGAAACGGACTCTTTTCAGTGGTTCCCAGTGACAGGACAAGGGGCAACGGGCACAAGCTGGAACATGGGAAGTTCCACTCCAATCTGAGGAAGAACTTTTTTGGGGTGAGGGTGGCAGAGCCCTGGCAGAGGCTGCCCAGGGAGGGTGTGGAGTCCCCTTCTCTGGAGATCTTCAAGCCCCACCTGGATGCTCCTGAGTGATGTGCTCTGGGCAACCCTGCTTTGGCAGGGGAGTTGGACTGGATGATCTCTAGAAGGTCCCTTCCAACTCCAACAATTCCGTGATTCTGTGAATCTTCAGTGTTGCTTCAGAAAGCTTCAGTTGGAGAGTACTGAGGTTTCCTCCAGCCCCAGGATGCTCGGGGCTGAGTGGGAGTTCAGATTTCACAGGAACGTGCTTGGTGTGCTGCTGCTGCTATCAGAGGGACTTCCACAGACCGAAAGTAGCTGTGTCAGATGGCAACTTAGTTCAGACATCTTGGCTGCTTTCCCTTCCAAGGCCTTGATGGGGCAATAACGCAAAAATAATAAAAGTCTGGTACAAAGCTCAGCGCAAAGTCTCTAGTCCTTCGATTGGGCTGACGTACGTCACGCGGGTGTCGTAATGCCCGTTCCTGTATGAGCTGGTAGCCTCAGTGGTTGAGCTGTTTCAGGGGCAGGGGATGTGGGCAGATGGACAGGAAGATGTTCTGCTCTGGGCTGCTGCAGAGAAGAGCGTGGTACCTGGAATAAGAAAATGTGGGAGTAGTTAATGCCGACCGCTGAAACGGGTACATGTTTTGTCATTGGTCTTAATGGAGGCAGGATTTTATCTCATCCAAGTGTATCATTGCTCTTAACCTGGTCTCTAAGCCTTTCTCACGTTATACGCTTATGGCAAGGTATTACCTGGGATGCCTTGTTATTTCCCTTTGACTTACTTCATATTCTGCTGTGCACTTACCATCTCTTTTGAGAACAAAACGCTGCGCAAATGCCTCATGGGCTCTTTCTCTTTCACTGACCTTTTTTTATGACTTTAAAGAAGTTTCCCTAGGCCCAAGTCTGCTTTCTGTCTTGAATATTGACCTTAGAGTTACACCGGCTCGTTGTCACTGCACGCGGACTTCTCGGCTATCAAAGCTTACCCACAGGACTCAAAGTATTCCTACCTCAGAAGCACCTTGCCTTTTATGTCCTCATCCTTTTCCCCCTCCTCCCTCCACACGAGCATTTTAATTTCACAAGCAAACTCCATTTCTCTGTGAATTTTGACGAGTGGTTTACCTGTTTCATGGTAAAAATGGTTCTTCAAATTTAAATGTCTTTTTTCACTGTGACTGTCATAATATTTTCCATTTGAGGCTGAGACTCCACTGTGGGTTTTCTGTGCCACATTGTCATCTGTACGAATCTGAGCTTAAATGCGTGGAAATTCCGACATTTCAGTAAGAAATATAAAGTGTTTTTTTTATATTCTCCAAGTTAGCTGTTTCATAGGTATGGCCGCTGGGTTTTGCCCAGTACCTCGGTCTTTCCCAGTTCGACAACAGATTGAAAATTTCTCAAGAGCTTGGGCTTGTTTGCATTCACTATATCGTGTCATTTCTGTGAGAATGAGTGATGGTGATTTTTTTACCAGATTACTTAGCCTGAAAAGACGATAAAGGAATAATTACCCCAAACCAGGGATTTCCAAACTGACTTTGCTTGGGTGCCACTGCCACTGGTGGAGGTGGTTATGTACCGTGCCGAATGTCGTGTCCCTGTACCATGGTCTTCAGTGAGGATCTCAGAGAAGGCAGCTTCATACCGAGCAAGCTGAGCCAAACTTTTGAGTGGCTTCACGGTGGAAATGGCTCTGAGGTGGAAAGAGTTGCCTCCAGTGGCAACCTGGAGAGGGTTTTGGTAGGCTTATAGCACTGTTGAACTCTTTACCTTCAAGTCAGTGGCCTATAGACCAAGACTGCTCATGCCCAGTAGTGCAAGCCAGATGTTTTGGGGGTAAATTTTGACTATTAACATTTACCTACTATACAGTATTCAATAAATCTCTCTTGGCATTTATGTGGTTTCATACGGTGCTTTGTTATATGGAACAAAGTACGCTGTTAAGGAGATCACCGAAATTGAGTTCTCTTCTACAGTTTTACATCTTTCTATTGGGTAATATGAAATATGGAAAAATGTACACCCACTGGCAACGTTCATATCCACAAATATATATATATTTTTTTGTCATGAGTTACTTTGAGAATGTGAGGGGAAATTTGCAGCTATTGCAATGACTTGACATTTGTCACGACGACAAGGTTTCTAAAATCCAGAGCGTAATTGCTACCTTGGCTGGCTGTACCTCTTGCCAAATGGTTTGTGAGAATTGCTGGTGACACAAGCTGCTGCTATCGGAACCAATTCCGTTGTGGTCTGACCTGATCAATTGTGCTGCAACCCGAGTCACAGTCACTTTGTATAAATTTTATAGTATAAATCAGATTTTTACACTTGTGGGGCTATGATGTGATTGCATCTGTAGAGCAGGAGGGACTGAATTGGGAAATGACCCCGAGGGAGTTGTATTCAGTTCCACTCAACTGGAGTTCACAAACTTCATTCTTCACAGTTGTGTCTGAGTAGCTTCCAGTTGTGTATTAGGCAACACAACTAACATTTGTCACATGTTGTTTATTCTCTTATCTTCTCTCCAGAGGAAGGAGCATGTGTGCTGGAGGATTTCTTTCTTTTGGGAATTATGTTTAACTCCCCTATTGAATGTAGAAGTAGCGCCTTTATCATCATCACCTTTTATCATCTCTATGAACCTTGAAATTTGGTGGAATTTGGATAGTTGACCATCATTGGGAAAGCTCAGTCTTGTTGTGCGTGAATACTTTGTGAAACCGTTGCAATGCAGGCAGCAACCATTTGAGAAGGTGTAATAACAACTTTTTTTTTTTTTTTGATCATTTAATCAATTTTTCGTGCTGTGACCTTGTAGGGAAATATGTTTCTCTGTCCTAAATGATAATATAGTTAGTTAATTGTAGCTACCTCTGGAATAGTTGAAAGCAATCATCCCTTTCCCTTGTATGTTACTGTGTGTCTAAGTTGGTTGATAACTTGGTGTAGCCAGATCAAGTGGGCTAATTCAGCCCTTCTTCAGCTCAGTCAATTGTGTTGTTTGGTGGGTTTTTTTGTTTGTTTGTTTGTTGTTTTTATTAAATAGCAACTTAGCTTCTAATAAAGGTGTCAGACTGGCAGGCATTGTTGCCATCTAGATGCATGATGAAGCATTGTAATGGAGATGATAAAAGTCTTTCCATTGAAGGGAGCTGCCAGTATGTTTTCCTGAAGGTGCTTCCAGGAGGAGACAGCCAGTTTAAGTTTAAGAGCTGAGGCTTGATCCAGATCGTTTGCATCAAGGGCAATTACTCTGGGAATGATAATAAGCATCGCACTGGGCTTCCACTGAGATTCCCAGTACCGGTGTCAGTTACAGCAAAAGTGTAAGATAGCGAGCAAAATAAAATAAAGACCACAACTGTTTGGTTGAAGACATAATACTTTCCTGGGGATAAGCCTTATCTCTAAATAAAGAGAAATAAATCCACAGTTTGGACATTTATTAAAAGCAGCTTTTTTTTTCCCCCGGTGGAAAACTCAGTTGTGTCACTGAACTGCACAAAGAAACACACTTTTTGAGAAAAACAGAAACTTTCTGCAAGTGTATTCACTTCATCAAAACCCTTCTGCTCTGAGACAAAAACAGTTGAAACTTTTTGACTGGCACCGATACCGAGGCTCAGGCTTTTTCATCTTCTGTCCCACCTGCCCACACAGGTGATGTGGGGCACACGCTGGGGTATGTACTAGTCCTGCAGAGACCCCAGAGCATTTTCCTCTCTCCGATGTCTTAGATGTTTGGGGCTCCAGCCCCAATGCAAGAAGTCCTCTGCTTGGCTTCTTGGTGGCTACGAGTGTCCTCCCCACAGTTTCCTCACGTTTTCTCACCCCAGTGGTGATGGTGCATTTGGGCTGCGGTTAGGACAGCTTGGATTTCATTAAGTAAATGACCATGAAAAGCTTTCAATATTGGGACAAACCCAATAGAAACATGTATATTATCCAACAGAGGATGTTCTCAATTTCTTTGGCCAGAAACCCAAATTCTTACCTAAGATTTTCAAAACTCTGTAAGAAGTTTGACTTTCCCCATCCCTCAGCCAGCTCTGAAAATCACAGCCGGTGATGTTTTACTAGACTTGCGGTACTGACTTAATAGCTCTTTAGTTATTAGAGAATAAATGTTCATGTTCTACAAGTTTAAATTATATTAAAAACCTTTATTAGCATGCCTTGGCAAAATACACTTCTGGCTAGCTTTCTGACCTTGGATTAGACCATTCTTGTGGTTTCTTAATGACGTGCTACGAAAGGGATATACTTTATGAGGACCTGGTGCCAGGTTTTGCATGTATTAAGAGGCATTTGCCATTTGTTCATAATGCTTCAGAGTGAAACAAACAAAATATTAAAAAGTGAGTTTTACATCTTGCATTCATCTGGTTTGATTTTCATTGTACATGTCCTCTTATAGTTTTTTATATACCTATATTTATATTACGAATTACTGGTGGCAGCTCAGTTCTGGCATGTAACAGTGCTGTTACCAAAGTTACTTTCTGTTGCCTTTTGTTTTCCAAACTTCCCTTAGCAATTTTGGCAAAGATGTCTCAATGAAAGAAGAACTCCTCTTGGCCACGTCATGGGTTTCCCCAGAGTTGGGAGCGGAATTAGGCCACTGGGGCAGCCCGTTTTTGTGAAGGCAACTCTTCGTACCATGGGCAAAATGTCTCAGAAGTTTCATTCCCATGAGACTGGGTGACACGCAGGCAGTGCTGGGGTGTGATTCAGCTGTTGGGTTTGTTTTCCCCTCTTGTCGTCTGTTTATTTGCTTTGTGACCGACAAGTCTGCCTCTTTTTTTCCTCCTGCTGATGCTGTGCATTAGTGTGAAAAACGGATGGGGCAAAGTACCTGAGGGGTGGGAGGAAGCGCGTGCGGTGGGAAAATGGGGCTGGGAACAAAGCTCTGGGACTCGAGTAACCTTTCTTAGGTGTCTTTCCATCGTTGCGAAGGTGTGATCTGTGATAACAAGAAGTGGGTTGCAGTGGATTTGACCCCACGCTCTCGTTCTTTCCGCAGTGGGGAAGCCTCACAAGTGCAACTACTGCGGCCGGAGCTACAAGCAGCGCAGTTCGCTGGAGGAGCACAAGGAACGCTGCCACAACTATCTGCAGAATGTCAGTATGGAGGCTGCCGGGCAGGTCATGAGTCACCATGGTGGGTGGAAACTGCCTTTTGAGGTCTCTTGGACTTGGAGTATCTCTTGCGGGGTTGTTTTTGTTTTTTTTTCCTTGCTGTCTGTTTTTCTTCCTTCCTTTCAGCTTTGCATCACTTCCGTCTGAGAGCTTGCTTGTACTCAGATAGGGCTAAAATCCTCACTCTGTCCAACTTAACAGCACTCGTTTTGCTGATTTTTTTTTTTTTTTTAAAGATCAGTCTGTCACTTTTTAGTATGTATAAATATGCAGACAGGAAAATAAAGCAGTCATCCGTGCAAAGTCACCCTAAAAATGATCTAAGCCATGTATAAAATGTGTGATTCCCCTGCCCTTCCTTTCTGATAGTGGCTGATAATTATAAGACATAAGGATGGCCAGAAGACATTCTACTCCATATAATATTCTCTTATATCCCCCCAAAAAGGAGAGCTAGATATAAAAATCTAGACAAAAATGGAATTCAACAGTGTTGATAAAAGTAATTGTAACAAAAAAAAATGTTTATATGCATTTACATGTGTTAGTATTAATATGTTAACTAACACTGCATGTGTTAATATACATAAAGACTGGAGATTGCCAAAAAGATTGTTGGAAGTGAGAAATGTCAAACTCCCTGAATTTCTTTTCAAAAAATTCTGTAGCTATTAGTATGGATAATGAGCACAATATCTCAGACTGCAGGCTTGTAGGCTTATCTGAAACACTAAATACTAAATGGTAGCTGTCCAAAAATTTCATTCAAAGTCGCCGTTTCAGAAACTCTTCTAAAACTGAACATCTTTTAACCTTTAAAAGCTGTCATTAGATGTTTGGTACTTGAGTATTTAAAATTTCTCACTAATCAGAATATATAAAAACTAAATGTTTTCCATTTTGATTAAAAATTGCCTTATGCCTAAGAATACCAAAAAGTTAGATTGTAGGTGAATGAAAAGGCAAAAGAACGTTTCCTCTTTTTTATTTTTTCCATTTTGCTTTTCATTGTTGAGTGGAGTCATATGGCTTCACTTGGAAATTAATTATGTAAAAGTTCTGAAAGGTCATTTCTAAAAACACAAGTTGAAATAAAATCTATTCTGTGTTTCTAATGTGGACTATTTTTTGGTGAAAGAAGTCACCAAAAAATTTTGAAGAGTGCTTTTCCATGAACAATTTAATCCTTTAAAGGCATTCTAAATGTGTTTAGTGTGTATTGCCAAAATGTTCGTACAGCTCTATTAAGTAATTACTGTCTTTGTAGATACCCTGGAGACTAAAATCAACATTTAAAATGTAATCGGTGACTTCAAAGATATGGAAGTTAGTGATTATCTGCTCTAGGCCTGATTTTACACTTGTAAAAGTCAGTGAAAAGACAGATTTTCAGGGCTTTGCTCTTTGCAGGTACCTGTTGTGTCTGTTAGATGGAGTGCTGGATGCTCTTTGGAGTTGGTAATAGGATTTTAATCGCTGACTCCATTCCCAAAAAAATACACGCTCTTCAGTCTACCAGGGTGTGCCTGTGTTATTAACCAGCCGGGTGATGATTTCAGTCAGAATAACAATAGGCTGATATCGTCATGACAGCCAGGATGTTTCGGAGATCTTCCCAAATTCCACTCAACTTCTGCATTTATTATTCAGTTATTTATTAAAATTGGCTTTACTCTTGTCGATAGCACACTTCTGAGGAAATCTAGAGCTTTTTCTAAGCTGCTTAATGCTATGACAAGAAGGGTAAGTCCTTAACCTTGTCTACCCAAAGAAGCTGGAATGGTTGACCTTCATTGATTTTTCTACCAACTGAAGTTAAACCAGTGCAAACCCCATGTGGACAGTTCTTTTATTTACAGCCTGGCTGACTTCACTTGGGCTTAAAATAGCAATGTTCACACAACCGCTTTACTTTTCTCAACCAAATTAGCTTAAAACAGCACTTTGAATTCAACTAGTGCCTCTTCCTCCTCTGGGCAAATATGCCTATATCTCCCCTGGTGAACGTTTAGGGGATGTTTGATCCACTGTCTTCATTGCGCTGTTTAGCGAGGGCATAACGAGGACAGGCAGCGACAGGGAGCTCCAAATTCAGCTGGAACCAGTCATAAATCTCATCTCGCATCCCAGCATCGCTCCCACCCGTGAAGCTCAGCATGGGAGTGAGGGTCATGAGCCACCACCCTGTAGAAGTCTGCGGCAAAGTCCTTCCTACTGGTTCTCTAAAGACACCAGGGAAGAGTATGCAAATGATTACTCAGCTTAAAGCCAGGTCTTAGTCTAACCCTGAAAAATGAATTCATTCCCTTTTCTCCCATCTCACACGTGGAAAGGGTATTGCTGAGGATGGGTGACTGCATCCTTTGGAGCTTTTCATCGCTGGTTTATTTCACATCACGTTTGGGTTAATTTTTCTTGACTCTTTCCGAATACTTTGAAGTATTTTGTTCTTGCTGAGTGTTTTGAAGCATCTGAATGCATTTTGGTTTGACTCCTGGTCAAAACTTCACCCTTATGCGCAGAATAGGTAGAGGTGGGGATTTTCTTATGCCTACCAGCATCCTGCTTTAAGGACACGGGTGTCTGTGCTGGGTCTCAACCAATATGGCCAACATTTAACATCGGTCGAAATTATTTCTACAGAGATTAATTGTTCCAGAAAACTGGAGGCAGCCTGTAGAGAGTTTGGATTTTTCCCAAGCACTGTGCTCAAGTTGATCAGTTTATAGGCATGCTACAGACATTTACTTGGATGGTTTTGCCATGGACTGCTGAGGCCTTTAATTTCAATTACATTTGTCTTGCAGATGGCCAGATCCCCTGACTAAAGCCACAAGGGGAAGCAAGAGGAGGGGAAGAAGGGCTAGTTTTGGTGCTTGGGTAGGAAGGTACGGGTCTCTGGGTCTCTCCCCATCCTCTAGCAGGGTGCTGGTTGCTTGGCCCTCCTTTTGGCTAGGTCCTGTCCCCTCCTCAGCAGGACAGCTGCTGTGAGAGAGCTCCCATGACTTTGTTGTTGGCAATTCTCAGCTAAGCTCTACTGGCCCCGGGGGTAAAAATTAGTCTGCAGGTTCCTAGCTAGTGAGGTGGTGGGGATGACAAAAGTGACAGTCTCTGAATGCCAAGAACATGACCCTTGTGGGAGCAAACAGGGGCAGATGTTGAAGGCTAGCTATGGCTTACACCTGGTTATACGTTCTTTTCCACATCCACAAGCAAAAACTCCGGGGAAGTTCTTAAAGTGGAGTAGAGAAGGGTACTCTCTTTAGGAGAAGTAGAAAAAAGCCTAATCCTAGGCTGTGTGAGGCTCAAAGGGCAGCCCCACATAAAACACACAATGGAATTGTGTCCTTCCCTCTTACATAGTTGCTTAAAACATCATTAAAAGGCTGGTCCCACAGGAGGCTTCACACCAGGGTCCATGGGAATATTTCCTGTCATTTCTCTGCACACACAAACTTTTTTAAAATAGCAATATTGTGAGCTTAGGAAAGGAAATTGAGGCTGATGGAGTAATACTAATTTATACCAGCTGAGACTTAGCCCAGTGTCTGTTGACTGCCCACAAAATATTTATCAGCAAGACACACAGTGGGTAATTTTTCTACTTCTTCCTATTCTTTCCTCACTGGAACAGCATAATTTTTCTTAATAGTGTATGTAGTTTCTTACAATTTAAGAAGCAAAACCTAAAAGTTAGCCACTTTGACCGCTATGATTGAAAGACCAGTGTCTTCAAGAAAATAAAGGCTTTGTTCTGAAGACCATCCAGGTTTGTCTATTGAGACTTTGGGCTTAGAAACAGCGTTTGGTGTTAACTGCAATTGAGGACATTAACAGAGTCAGAGATGGTGAACGTTTGCATGGGCAGTCCAAGAGCACACCCTGATAGCTGATTAAGAACATCCATGAACAGAAACATACTCAAGCATGGGCTTTTCATGGACTAGACTCTTGATTTTTCGAATAAAAAGCCTTCCTGTGCTGCAACCGTAAGTTCACAGCATAAAATGAGTCGCTGAATCAAAGCTGGTTATAACACGTCAGCTGTTCTTCACTACCTTCCACTACCAAGGTAATGAAGTACAATGAAATACAACAAAAAAAGGAATTTTATTTACTGCAGAGTAAACATCTGCACGTGAGCTTCTGCCACAGAGCAGCTGATTTGTGCTAATTGTTGGTTGTGAGTGATCAGTTTGTTTTTCCAATTTAAAAACATTTTTTTTTCAAGTGAAATGAATGTATATTTTTAAATTGAAATGAAAATTAATATTTAGAATTGACAATGTGATATTTAGCTTAACTCTTTGGGTTTCTAAAATGTGGCATGTCCAGTTTTACATGCTATTTAAATGATTTCAGAAACTAGGCTATTTCCATCTCTTTCTTCTCCCAAGAAATCTAGGTAACAAAATGCATCCTGGTTACTTATTCCCCTCATAACACAAATATTGGTGTGATTCAGTGATTCTGCTGCAAAAGACCTGCGCCCTGGATTATAGAGTTGGGTTCTAAGGTGGGAAAAAGAGCTTGCAGCATGAAAGATAGAAAAGAAAATGCTTTTATTGGTGAAGATTTTACTTTTAGAAGAAGTCCAAGCAGAATTTTTGCCTGACTTAGAGAAGAGAAGGTGTCTTTTTCATTGCCATTCATTTTTTGTGGAAGAAAGGTTTCAAATTCCATCTAGGAAATCTTACACACAAATGCCCAACAGTAGAAATATTTAATTATTACTTATTTGTTGTAAGACATAGAAATGTCGTTTGGGGTTTAATCAGATGGCTGTTCAAGTAATCAGGAGGTTTTCAACTGATTTTCTGGGCAAGTACAGTCCTATAAAGCCACCATACTTTTAGGAAGTCTTCCTAGGAAGGATTTAGAGACCTCTGCACCTCTCTAGGTCCTCACCAACAGCCTTGTGTGCCCTGTACACCAATGTCAGGAAGTTTTTGAAGTGTCACTCATGTAGAAACCTGGCTCGTTCCAGTGAGGATGGGTGTGTGTTCATGTGCACGCATCTGCTGATTTTTTTGGTAAGCCAAAAGGACAGTCAGATGCCAGTTTCCAGTGAAAATCCACAGACATAATCTTTCCTTTCTTCCAAAATCTCCCCATTAAGTACTCCATAACTCCTGACCAAGCACAGTATTTAAATAGCCTTAAAAACTGAGCCTTAGCTGTTGAAGTATTCCAGACCTCCCAGTCTGCAGTGGGCATTAATTAGGTCACTGGAACACTGCATCCCATTTTGTTGCAACATTAGATTCATTTCATATTTATGCTCATTCTTCCTCTCTTTCATTGATGCCAGCAGGACTGCCTTGTAAATGAGAAGCCATTGTGTTTCTCAGGGGGAGCATCCTGTACAAATAAAAAAGCAGCAGAGTAAATCATTATATAGCATATGGTAGATTCGAAGCCTCAAAGTACTCAGCTTTCCGTAGCAGCAGAGGCACAAATGGAATCAAATGAATAAATTGCTATGTTTTCTTATTATGAATGTCTGAATTGAGAAGTTCACCTGCGCAGATACTTGGGTTTGTAATTGCCTGGTATTTGCTGTTCCTTACTAGAAAGAAGGCAAAGACAAGGCTTTTATCACTCCATTTTTCATATATTATGTGCTAACAAACAGCTGCGTGTTTAAGAACCTCGGATTGATTATTCCATATTAGGATCCTGCAGGTAGTGAAGTTACATGGAAGGAAAGTAGGCTGGTGGTGTTCATCTATGGCACAGTTTCAGGGAGAAGGAAAGGCTGCTATGGTGAGAGACCAGAGAAGGACTAGGAGAAAATGTGGGTTTGAGTCCTTCTCTACTGCCTCTGCAATGCCACCCATGACTTCTCTGGAAGAATTATCCAATGCAGAGAATGCAACGGGTTGCTCACAGTTTACAACTTGTAGGAACTCTTTGCAAGATCATCCCAGTTTCTATTTCTACTTCTGCGCCATCCATTATTTTCCTCAAATAATTTTTCACACCTCGACCATCCCATTAGCCATGGTCAGTAGCCCATGCATTTCCTATACTTCTTTTGCTGTAGCACTTTATTCCCTAACCCAACAAGGAACAAAGAGTGAAGTGAGTAAAGACAGAAGGGGGGTCGTTAATTTCTTGTTATTGTCTCGAAGACAGTGTATGAGCATTCCTCTAAAGTAGTTAGCACTAGAATGCTCCCTGCTGATCCCAAGAAGTGAGAAGACAGATACAGAAGACTTGCATTCACCAGTTGTTAGGGATAAAATATTAAGAGAAAAATGGATGGTTTCTGTGACTGATTCTGAAGGGAATTTCCATACGATGTTAAACCTGTAATTCCAGTACGGCGTTTGTTGATTTTTGCAATCTCACGTATAGAAAGAAGAAACACACTTTAACAAACACATTCTTCATTCTGGAAACCTTTGTCTTGGGGAACACGCATCCAGGCCCAGGAAACACGGGTCGTCAATGTCTTGTATGTTTTTTTAGTCGTTGAGATTAGAGTGAAAAGAAAATAGGAACCGTAAGCATGCCATGTGATAAGTGTGAAGTTAAGGGATATGTAAAGAGTGATAACTAAAAAGTTACACTGGCAACAGGTGACCATACTGAAGAGAGAATAACAAAAAATGTGATCTACAGAGCGAGTTTTCAAAAGTGTCCCCTACTCACTGGGGATTTTGAGTATTCAGAGCAAAACAAGTCCTTTAATAAATGCTTAAAGTTGGGCTTCTGCTAAATAAAATGGTCTCAAAGAGAGACATTTTGAAAATGTGGCTCTCCTTAAAGGTGGTTGGTATCTTGATGCCCAGTGTGTTCCTACACCTTGCTTTATTTTGTGTTGCACTTGTTGCACGATCAGCAGGGCTCAAATGATATGTGTTGTCTGTGAAGTGTAGACCCGACTTACCTGATACGATTTTTTGGTTTTATGTAGTACCTCCTATGGAAGATTGTAAGGAACAAGAGCCTGTGATGGACAACAATATTTCTCTGGTGCCTTTTGAGAGACCTGCTGTTATAGAGAAGCTGACAAGCAACATGGGAAAGCGTAAAAGCTCCACCCCACAGAAGTTTGTGGGTAAGCTTGAAATACGCCTTTTATTATTTTTAGTGCATAGGTATAGGTTACTTGTAATTTGTACTAGCCAAAAGAACAAGGGGAGAAGTAGCACTCTCAGAACTTGATTGTGATGGGGAGGGACAACAGTGGAGGTGGTTAAACCACAGCGAGAAATCCTGAAAGCTATTGACTTAATTTTACCAACCCAGAGAATTCAAAAGTGAACTCCCCTGAATCGTGAAAATGACTTAGAAAATCTTTGGCTTTTTACTGTGCCTTAAGGCTGGTTTGTTTTTTTTTAATCTTTTCTGTGTCCCTTTTAAGATTTAGACTCGTCATCCTTCCCTCTCCTTGCCCCAGCAAATGCAAACTAAGACTCTCATATAATTATCTGACTCCATATGTGTGTGCGTCAAAAAAAAAAAACCACCAAAAAAACCCCCCAACAAGTATCTCAAGACTTGTATTAAATTCTTGAGAGTTGGCAACAACTGGTCTGATAATACCAGCATGAGGAAGTAAAATCACATCACTTCTGTTGGAAGAAGTGCTTGCTCCATGTGCAGCATTCTGCACACAATAAACTTATTAATGCATGAATATAAAACAGCATTGGATGACTTTTGATTACCAAATTTAGAATCGTAGGCCCAGAATTCATATTTTGCTTTGTATCTTGACATCTTTCAATTGTTCAGCTTGTAACAGGAGGCAGAATGGGGAATTTTACTTGGTTTGAGCTGTGGCTTAAAGCTTCTTTTTACTGCTACTGAGGAAGTGCAAAACTTCTTGGCCGAGGAGCTGGGACAGAGAATTATTTGGGGTGGGTGTATGTGGCTGGACTCTAGAGTCGTGTAATACACATTTGCCACACTCACTCCCTGGAAGGACAGTTGTGCAGATTTTAAGAGTGTCATATACTTATTCTGCCTACACAGAGGACACTTACAGAGAGAGGATCAGAGAGTGTAAGCAATTAACACAGACATTTAGAAAAGTCATTGCCCCTCAGCTAAATGCAGGTTGAGATGGATTTGTTAAATCACCACTGAAGGTGATTTTAAGCTAACCCAGGCAGTTTTCAATAGTAGGGGGCTAGCAGCATGCAGCAGCTCACCTGGGGGACACTGACACACTGACCTGGCTGCTCTCAGTCAGTGACCATTCCCAAATATCCGTGCTAAGCCAAGATGAGGTCAGGAACCATCCAACCCCCATGAGGAATGCTGGGAGGTATCACTATTTCCTATATGGTTATTAGTCCTTCTGAGATATAAGTTTATTTCTTAGACTGTTGTTTTTAAGAGTGGACTGAAATTAATTACTGTATAGCTGATAAGAACTGGAGTATTTATACTCTGATTTAATTTACTCCAATGATAACAGCTGGGGTTGAAGAGGGTGGAAATGGGAGCAGAACTCTCTACTGACAAGCCAAATACAGCTTTATGAGATTGTAAACATGACCCCATCATAGCAGGTTTCCCTAGTGTTGTCTCAGCAAGTGCTGTGCTTTCTTGCAAGCTGTGATCAACAGTGAAATAGTTAACTATGCTGACACTTAAACTGGTGTGTGTAGACCTCAGAAACATTACAGCCTCAAAAAAAACCAAAACAAGGGCAGTTCACACCTCTTGCTCTTTTTCCACCAGCTTGTCCACAGATTTGAACAGAATTGTATGTGCAATACCTCTCAGAGGTTATCTTTGCAGGGGCTAGAGACTTTATCGGAGAGGGCTGGAGACCTTGCTCCTTTCCCTGAAGTTCTGGTGTACCCACACCTGCTTTCAAAGCAGTGTAGATTACTGATTGCAAGTGTACCTCACAACTGGGGCAACCCACCTTTTGAATGGTATAAATGGAATCAATTTTTGGAAGCTATAGATGATGGTCTCTTTTTTTTTTAGACCAGGATGGTTATTTCACCTGTCCATTCATGTGTAATTAGCCCTATGTTGTTATTGTTTTCAAGGGCAGATTCACTGATTGGAAATCCTTGCCTGAGATACAACTAGCAGATTATTATTATTCTCTTCAGTAGGATATACTACTTTGTTGTTAGATAAACCAGTTTCTTCTATAGGTGAAACAGATCATTTTGGTATTCCATTATTCTGGGACTAGGAATTCAGGGTTTTATATCGAATGCAGTTTTTCCATCCAGATCCGGCTGGAAGGAAAAGTGTCCTCTTTCATATTTACTGTGTCTTATTTTCCTGCCTTTTCTGATCTTTTATGGCACCACAGTGTTTGGATTGAAAAATAGCAGTCTCTGCTTTGCTACCTTTCTTTTTGTTTTTCACCATGACCTCACTTTTCTTCCTGTTTTCTCCCCAATGAAATATTGTTCAACTCTATCAGGAAGAACTTGTAATGGTTCTCTTGCTTGCAGGAAATCTTCCTGTGCATACTGCAAGCGTGGCACCTGTCCAAAACAACTTAATGGTGTTTATGAGAAGGTCATGTAAGCATAAGCTAAAATCTTTGCATGCTACATCTATCAATGCTTTACTGCTCTTTCTGATCAGCAATCTCCAAGGGACCTCGGTTATGGACCGCAGTCTCTACTCTGGCTGAAATTTCGGGAGGAAAGGAAGCAGCGTACAGCAAATTGAGCTAAGTTCTGGGTTGAGCGACTTGATTATATATATGTGCTATTGAGGTACTGGTCTTGCCAAACCTGGTGAAATAGCAGAGGCAGAAAGTATTAACTTCTGATGCACAGGAGTCCGAGTACTTGTTTTTGCCTCTACTTCAATGAAGGGAGAAGCTGATACTAGTGACATTGAAAGCAGCCATTTTCAAGCTGATCACATGAAGCAGATTCACGTATTTTCAGTTTGAACATGGTGCTCCCTCTCACAGAGTGTCACTGAGGTTGAGAATCAGCAGGATACAAAAGGGAGACATTTATGTGGCTTACGATAAGATCCCGGTTGTTACAGTAAAAGTCAAAATACACGGGCATCTCAGGACAGATGAAGATCAACTGGCTTCAAAATTAGAGTGAACTTATACTTAATGGGGGTCAGGAAGAAATTTACCCAGTGGTACATTCTGCAACTGCTTTCTTCAAGATTTCTTGCAGCTATCTCCTAAGTGTCCAGTGTTGCAGATGTTTTAGATACTTGACAAGAGCGGTTTAAGGTACCACAGGACAGCTGTGTCTGTGTGCTTCAATCTAGCTTTGATAAGGTGACCACAGTGAACAATGTTTCTTCTACTACTCTAATGTAGGGCAAAATCAAACAGAATTTCAGCCTAATTTTGCATGAAAATTCAAATTGTGAATCTGAATAGTTAGTTTTAAGTACAGATTTGGCTAAAGAGGAATGAAAATTTAAACCCATGTTGGACTGGTTTCTTAATGTTTCTTCTGAGCTTTGTGTTTTATGCCCTCTCCTCCCCATGTTATCATTTATTTTATTTTTTTTTGTGTCACACTCCATTTCTAAGGCTCTGACATCTTTGGAACTGGTTCATAATTAAAGGAATGAATAATTCAGGTTACTGGCAATTTACAGTCTTCTCTGCTGTCTGCAGTGGAGTAACTAAATGGGGAAGATTAAAGGAATCAAAATAAGGTTTGCGCCATTCATCTAAGCAGTCCACAAAGAATAGGTATCATTTCTTGACCTGTCTAGCCTACAAAGGACAGCGTGTTTGGAGGCTGGATCACACTCTCACCAGAGCCACTTCTTTATTCAAACACAGGAATGATGCAGGTGAAAGGGACCAATAAGCTTTTCCATTTTCATTTCGTTGTTCCCACTGTGGCAAAGACACCACATGCCTCCTGGAGCTCTCCTCCAGTCCCACTTTGGTCCCACCTGGGAAGGAGCCACCTCCCATTAAAGAGTTGTCCATCCTGCCCAGTGTGAGGACAGACAAGCCAGCCCACAGCAGAAATACCAAAAAGAGGAAATTTGATGGCAAGACTCATCCCTTGGGTCATGTTAGATTGCCAAGGCCATGGTTGTAGCACTGTTTGCTTCTTCCTTCCTTCCCTATTTTTCTCTAAAAGTCTAGTGTGTAGCAAAGGAACAATTTTCTACATTATGCTTTCTTTCAGTAAGCCATAAGCGTAACACAGCCAGCCGTAGGGAAACATATTGAGGTACATGAACAAGGTGTCTAATCAGAAGCATGTGAGCAGCACTGCTGAAGAAAGTAGGACTATTCACGTGCTTCACTTCAGACTTGCCTTTAATTACCTTGTGAATCAGGACTCAGTTCCCGAGCAAAAGGGATGCATCATCTCCAAGGATAACCCGATTGTTCCATGGGTAATGTGAAATTGTTTCTCTCTCTTTGTATCGCTTTAAGGTAAGCCACGCTAAGCAGAATGAATTATTATAGTGAAAAATAAAACGCCGAGTGATAGATATGTTGAAATGTACTAATGCTATTTGGAACAGATTTGGGATTACAGTTCTGTTTCTTTCTTATGGTGGTTTATACTCATTTTGTTCCAAGCAATTTTGGCAAAAGGTGATACAAGATTCTTGAGTTCTTTAATTCTTGGATAGCCAAACTAGTTGTATGTAGTGAATCCTTGAGTTTATTAGCTCACACTATTGAAGAAAAGTCTGGTTTTATATACCAAAGCAGTGAAATATAACAAAGACAAGGAAAACCAACCCAAATTATCAGACTTTGTAAAATCAGCTTCAAAAGTTAAGTGTTAACAACTAGCTAATATTTGTGTGTGTGAACACATATGAGCATGTGTGTCTTGTGTCTTACACATATACATATTACATATGTTACATATAACCTTTTCTATTTGGGAATAAGAGTTATTTTATGAACTTTCCCTGTACTTGCACTCTGAAGCCATCATTGGAAAAGCACTGTTGCTGAGCTGAGCTCTGATGTAAGTTATCATAAATTTGTTAGCTTCAAAGGAGAGCTGCAGTATGCAACTTGCCCTGTGCCTCGCATCATTTACCAGTGTGTGGTTCAGGTTTCGGATAGCTGTAATGCAATTGATTTCAAAAGGTTACAAGGATGTAAATTTGGATTCCCATAGTGTTGAATCGGCTGGCTTCGTCGTCATTATATATTTATTTGTCCTGTGTCAATGAAAGTTATTTTTGTCTTTTACCAAATGAAACTAAGCTATACCTGTGGTTTCTCTATCTTGTTTTCTTTACTAAATAGACACTGAGGAGTGTGGGTGGTTTTTTTCTCAGTCCAAAACATCGGGGTAGGATTTTATTATTTTTTTTGAGGGGGTGAAATCCAAAAATACTCAAGCCTGAACACAAGACAGCAGGTCAGCCCCTTATGCTCCTGTTACTTGCCCTGTTATGCAGTTTTATATTTTGTCTGCTGGTTGAAAGGTTTACATACTGTGGCTCTAAAGGTGTTAGGTCACCACCGTACCAACCCTCTGTACCTGTTGGTTAAATTTCTCACTATGCAGCCCCATTATAAGGTATGTATGAGGCACCTTGGAGTGTGTGGGACACGTCGTACCACCTCCTTTAATTTTAAGAGAGTATGTCTAATGGTATAAACCAGCAGAGCTTCATGGACCCCGGTGGTTCAATCCCATTTTCTACCAGTTAACGTGTATCTCCTAACTTGAAGTGCTGGCACAGTCAGGCCCAGTGGAAGGTTTGGAACCGGCGTGGAGGTCGCTGCAGCCACATGCTTCACCTGGAATTTAAAAAAAAAAAAAAAAAAGGCAGTTGGTGAAGTTGCTGTTTTGCCCATCTCAGGACGGAAATTTTGTAGGAGGTTAGTAAAAAAGTAGAATAAGGGTAACTTTGGACTCTGGAATGAATTTCACCCAGAGTCAGGGATTTTCTGTTCCTCCTCACCCTTTTTACAGTGAAACCTTGGCATGATTACATTGATTTTTCTCACTCATTTGCTCTTGTTCCTTAGGTGAAAAGCTCATGAGATTTGGCTATCCAGATATTCCCTTTGATATGAACCTAACCTACGAGAAGGAGGCTGAGCTGATGCAGTCTCACATGATGGACCAAGCCATCAACAATGCAATCACCTACCTTGGAGCTGAGGCACTTCACCCCTTGATGCAGCACACACCAAGCACAATTGCAGAGGTGGCCCCGGTCATCAGCTCAGCTTACGCTCAGGTCTATCATCCCAACAGGATAGAAAGGCCCATTAGCAGGGAAACAGCTGACAGTCACGAGAACAACATGGATGGCCCGATCTCCCTCATCAGACCAAAGAGTCGAACCCAGGATAGAGAGGGCTCCCCCAGCAATAGCTGCCTGGATTCTACTGACTCAGAGAGCAGCCACGAAGACCGCCAGTCCTACCAAGGAAACTCTGCCTTAAATCCCAAGAGAAAGCCAAGCCCGGCTTATATGAAGGAGGACGCCAAGGCTTTGGATGCCACAAAAGGTTCTAAGGGCTCTTTAAAGGATATCTACAAGGTCATCAACGGAGAAGGGGAGCAAATTAGGGCTTTCAAGTGTGAGCACTGTCGCGTCCTTTTCCTGGACCATGTCATGTACACCATCCACATGGGCTGCCACGGCTACCGGGACCCGCTAGAGTGCAACATCTGTGGCTACCGAAGCCAGGACCGCTATGAGTTCTCGTCGCACATAGTCCGAGGGGAGCACACATTCCACTAGGCCTTCTCATCCAAAGGGGACTCGTATGAAGTAGAAGAACTGCACATGAAGAAATACTGCACTTACAATCCCACTTTTCCTCAGAATTGAGACGCCTATTTTGTTGTTGTTGCTGTTGTTGTTGTTGCTGTTGTTTAATTATTATTATTAACCTTATTTTTTTTTGTGGACCCAACTTCATTTGCTCTGCCCAGCTTAAGAATGGAAAGAAGGAAGGGAAGGGATAAAAGAGGAGTTTGTTGTTGCTGTCACTTTTCGGTGAGTGACCTGCCTGGCTTTCTGTGGGAATTGAAAGGCAGTCCATTTCTGTCTCAATCAGCTGGACATCCTGTCCTTTTTTTGGATATCGCTTAACCCCCTGCTAGGTGCTTTAAAGTCCTGACGAGATGCCACTCATTTACAATTTCAGACAAACAGGTAGAAACATTTCAGAGGAGAGCCCTTTTCAAATATGTAGATACGGTGTGGGGTTTCGGTGGCCGGAGGGGAGGGGGGGGGGAGCTTTATTCTGCAAAATGAACAATTATTTTTTAAAGCAAAACTGTTAGGGATTTAGGAGCACGAATCAAAGTCGATATTCTTTTCAAAATTACCTTCTAGGGTGAGCTGGTTTCTGGGTTTCAGTGTGTATCGCCCCTCTAGAATGTTAAAAAAAAAAAGAAAAAAAAGAAATGTATGTCTTTAACACTGTACCACATCACACAGTTTAGTTTCATAAGTCTGAGGGCCTTCTGTGGTAAGTCTGAGGCTTTGTATTTTTATTTTCCTTAACTTATGAAGCACCTTTTTTACAATTGTTGATTTGCTGTTACTCCATGCCTATGTGTTGACTCACTGGCTTCTTAGAGACCCTTGGGAGCCTTACTTATTTAGTTGCACCCTATGTTTTAAGAAATAGCATTTAGAAATAACATTTAAACTTGCTTCTAGGACAGTAAGTGGCCTAGGAGTGGGTACGAGAGTCTGTAGTTTACTCAAGAGGTTCTGCTGCTCTTCTGAAATAATTTTGATTTTAAATTACGGATTTTAAAATGACAGACGTACTAGTAGCAAAGTGTTCTTTACATATAGGTATATATAGATATATAATTATATAAATACTTTCTCATTCTATTATCACAGTGTTAACCTCTTGGCAGCAGCCTAAACTCAAACTTGCAGCTGGGAAAATGCTAGGAGCCACATCCTTGGCCAGCATTAATCCTCTTAGCTCCATTGAATTTAATGGAACTACCCCAGCTACTTCAGCTACATGAGCCTTGACCCTTTTTCCTCTTGTTGACATCTTACTTGCTAATTTGTTGAATCAGTGACTTCCTTTTGGTTTTAGGTCATCAATTCTGCTTTAATTTTGGGGCGTGTTTTGCAGGTTTTGCTGGATAGCCTTTGCTCTTGGAGAGCACAGAAGCCCCTCAAACAAACAGGTTGCATATGGCCTTCCCTACTTCTTCAGAAAATGATACAATGAGATGCAGGTGCTGTGCTTTGATTTGGATTTGCAGGTCTTGTTTTTATTCCTAATTTATTAATTTCACGGTAGGGAAAACAAATGGAGAAACTAATTCCAGAGCAAGTCCTTGAACTACAGACTGGACAAGAAAAAAACCCCACCAATCTGTTTTGTTTCCTTTCTTTCTCTCCCAATAAATAACAAGGCCAGAAACCACCCAGCAAATTGCAGGTTGCATCAGTAAAAACTGGGCTTAAACCTAAGTGACAGATTGCCATTGAAACCCAACTGTTTGTACCAATCACAATTGAAATGTTGTTGTTTGGCAACAAGAGCACAGCTTGAGAATGGAAAGATCTGCACGGGTTTAACCCCCTCTGTGCACACGGTCTCCATGCGTTTGGTGAGACCTTTTCCAAAGTATGAAGTTGCTGAAGTATAAAAGAGAGAGCAAGATCAGGGCGTAATGAATTCCCATCTGCTCACTTCAATCTGCGTACTCAACGCAGATGCCAGTTTGCTGTTCGTTTTGAGGGTATTGGGTTTTTTTTCTTCTTCTTCTCTTCCTAGACCTGGAGCATTTGAAAGTGGGAGCTGAGTGGTATTGATTGAAATCTTTTTATGGTGACATTCTTGGCAGCTAGAACCTGTGTTTAGAAAGGATACAGTAGATCATGGCCAGATTACCTGATGACTGCTTCCCAGCACTGAAATGCTATTAAGTAGGAGCTGGTAAAGTCTTGCAGTAGCCAATTAATTATAATACAATATGGAGAGAAATGTCATCTTGTGTAATGTGAGAGCTATCAAGGCTGGGAATATACGGGCTTTGGAGAGACAGATTTAAATACCTATTCCCAACATTGTTCATAATGTCATTGGGTTCCTCCCCCTCCTCCTTTCTTCATCCTAATGTAGAAGAAACTCAGGCAAATGAACTGCTGCCGTCCTCCAGACCATTCTCGTTTTCTTGTGCTCGATGCAGTCAAAGGAGTTTGTTCAGAAGAAAAAGGGGGAGATGCTGAAGGGCATCACTTTTATCCCAAATGGCTGATTCTCTGTAGCTACGAAGGTTGGCTTAGAAGGTGGCCAGCCACGTTCTGCATCAGGATGTGCTGGGAAATTGAGAAAAGGGGGGTTGCTTTTACAGCATGCCACCAAAAAAAAGAAGAAAAAGAAAAAAAAAAAGCAGTTATGATTTCTGCTGAGGCAGGAAAGGTGTTAAGCAATTATGATTTCTGCTGAGGCAGGAAAGGTGTTTTAGGAACAATGTGCAAAGGGAAAGGTGCTGGGCCTGAAGGTCACAAGGCTTGCATGGACCTCCGGAAAAGACACGTGCCTGAGCCAGAGTTGCCAGCAATCCCTCTCAGTCTCTGGGGGACTCTATTCTCCCCTCTATGGAAAGAGCATGGCCTATGGTTTCTTGGAATAGTTAAAACTAAGGAAAAGGTGTTCAAAAATTCTGCCTGTGTTTGGGAAAGCACCAGAATACGAGAAAGGCAGAGAATCTCTTCTGTATCCAGAAATAAGTTGGCTGCAATTATATCTGCAGTTCGTTAGTGTGCACTTTCATTCATTGATGATTCATCGATACCTCCTATAGTGTATATTCTGTAGATGCTTAAAAGATCTGAGGGGGGGGCTCAGTGGCTTTGTGTCTGTCTTCAGTTAAGCCCAACTTCTTGTTGCAATGGTAGCACTCAAGATCTGCATGTAAGCACTGCCGTGTCCTGGGATCACAGGCACAGGAAACTGGGGAGGCAGTGGGGATATACACAGTGGTTTAGTTATCTTCCAAAAACTGCATTTTTGGGAGACCAAAAAGCTGAGGGGGGTTGCATTAATTTTTATTATCAGTCTCCTTTTCTGAACATTCTCGTTCAAATTTTGAACAAAGTTTTGGACTTGCATTCATTTCAGCATTCACTTCCTACTGAGAATTATTGGAGAGTTTTATATAAGGCAGTTTGTCCCTACACAGAAGTGTGCAAAATGAGGCCTCAGAGATTTTTTTTTTTTGCTTGCTTGCTCTCTGCAGATTTCTAAGAACAGCTCTTGAGTTTTGTCAAGTTCATTAGTCATTCACAATGTACTAGGAATTTCAGTAGATAATCCTTGGCCAGCGGATCCATTTGTTCGAAGTATTTGGTGTTGGAAGTTGAACCTGCCTGATTTTTATTGGACTCTTTTTGAAATTCTTGGAATCAGGTTTCCAGTTAAAAACATGCGTTTGCAAATTTAGAACTGGCTTCCTGTGAGCATTCCCCATTTTCATTTAAAAAAAAAGCCTTTTCTGCACACATCCCTGCCAGTAAATCCTTCCGTTTCTTTTTAGATCAAAAAATGGCAAGATTCTGACTCAATTTAGAGTATTACACACCTATTAATTGAAATAGAAGTGTGACTGCTTGTTCTTCTCTTGGTATGATCCATATTCTTGGAGCAAAGGGCATTATCTATATATCTGCTGTTATGGCCAATGAATTTTACAGCCACCTCTCTTTGCAGTCAGTTAGGAGAGCACTTCAAAATATATAGCATTTTTCAGTAAAGCCAGCTCTTTACTCAGTAACTTCTGGGATTAAAACAATTTTATTCTCCTTAAAAAGTGCTTCCATCCATGATGCGATGTGAAAGGTTTCTGGGCATTAACATCTACTGATCTGTATTACAGACAAAAGAATCTGAATTTGTTAATTGGCCTGATTTTGGGGGGGTTTAATGGTGGTAGTTTCTATAATGTGAAGACACAGCTCACAGAATAGCCGTGTGGAGCTAAGGTGTATTTAGAAAAAGGTGAAGAAGTTTTCAGGTTTAAGAGTTCCCAAATTTCTTTCTGTTTACAAGGGTGGTCCTAAATTGAGGCTGTCGAGCAGAAGAGGAGGCCAGGAATTAATCCAAATCTTTCAAAACTGGCCTTTAATAGGACATAATTACTGTTGTCTAGGTCCTGAGCTGGCTTGTTCATGTTCAAAAGAAGCCGGAGAGCAGACTCTTCTTCCTCTAGAAAGAAACTTTGGAGATAATTTAGGGAAAGGTGCTTACTTCAGCCGAGGACAGGAGCCGCAGTCGTACAGTTCCTTCAGTAGATAATATTCATAGAATCATAGAATAGTCCAGGCCGGAAGGGACCTCCAAAGGTCATCTAGTCTGGCCTCCCCACAGTCAGGAGGGACACCCCCAACTAGACCAGGTTGCCCAGGGCCTCGTCGAGCCTCTCCTTGAATATCTCCAGGGATGGGGCCTCAACCACCTCCCTGGGCAACCTGTTCCAGTGCTCCACCACCCTCACAGTGAAGAACCCTCTCCTAATCTCCAGTCTAAATCTGTTCCCCTCCAGCTTGAAGCCATTGCCCCTCGTCCTGTCACTGCAGGCCTTTCCAAACAGGTTCTCCCCAGCCTTCCTGTAGGCTCCCTTCAGGTACTGGAAGGCTGCTATTAGGTCTCCCTGGGGCCAGGCTGAACAACCCCTTTCCTTAACCCTGGCTGTGGGTTATAATGTAATGAGGATGGAGAAGGGAGGCTGCACTGACACCTGAGTTGCCTAAACCCAGTGTGGGATCTTAGGAATAGGGCGATGAGATGAATTTTGACGCTAGAAATTTGCATCTTAGCTTGGCTTAGAATCATTTAAAAACAACAAAAAAAAAAGGATGGCAGTAATGGCCTGCAGTCTAGGGGAGCTGGAGATTTTGAGAAAGTATATTTATACGTGTGGTATTGTATAATTAGATACATGCTTTATTGTATACGTGCCTTTTTCAAATGGATTTTGGAAGTTTGTGGTGTCGTTCGTGATATCCTACCATACCTTTTCAGAATGCACGACAAAACCCCACCCAAAGTCAACATCCCTTCTCCTCCGGCACAGCCAGGCAGATCCCTCTCCCCTCCTGCACCCTTCCTTGTCCCAGAGAGAGAACCATCTCAGTACCTTGCTGTGGGATTTCCTGGACTCAGCTGGCTTTCAGGAGTGGGAAGGGCTGGAAATTATCCGAGCAAAGTGCGTTCCAGCTATCCAGCCAGAGCTGGTCCCAACCAACACAGTGGCCTTGGGACTTGCTGCCAGAGCTGCATGGTGCCCCACAGAGCGCCAGGGTGGCCACCTCCTCTTTTCCTCCCCTCCACAGCTTTATATAAAGCATGCTTGAGAATGGACTTGGCTTTTAAATTCCCATTGAGGGACGGGAAACAGACTTTAAAGCATCTGCCCACTTGCTTCAACCTGGAAAAAGCAATCCGGCAAGAACAAAAGCCCTGTGTTAAATGGTTTGTAAGTTTGACTGTTGTGCTGCTGCCACCCTAAGAGCTGATGTAGAGATGAGAGAAGCCCAACTGTGTTTGGTTTGCAGGTTTGACTGTTGTGCTGCTGCCACCCTAATAGCTGATGTAGAGATGAGAGAAGCCCAACTGTAGAAGATGTTCTTGGGGGCTGGAACACTTTGGTGAGCAGTGCAGTGTTGTTTCGGTACTTTCCTGGCAGGTTGGTGACCTAGTTTCAGATCTGCTTATTTACCCAGCACGGATGCAGCCTCTAAGCCTTGCAGGCACGGGCAGGGGAGAAGGATAGGCCAGGGTGCCTTCTGCCAGACCCTGAGCCCAGCAGCAGCCTGGTGCCATCTCCTTGGCACCTCTCTGCCGGGGTCAGGGCCACGGCGCTCACACGTGGGAGGTAGAGTTAGGAATTGGGTAGGAAAGAGGCAGAATTTGCTTCAGAGTAAATATATTCCTTTTTATCCCGTTAAGAGTTGTCTTGAAGTATCGGCCAAGGAGAACATCCCTGGTTTCTAATTCAGGTTCCTACAGGCATGCCTGGAAGTGTGGGATTACTGTCCTTGTCCACTGAGGCTCTGAGGTGGACATGGGTGCGTTGACATGCCGCACACTTGGTAGCTAAGATAATGATAAAAATTGTGTTCATTCAAATCCTCTAGCTTTTCAGTTGATCATGCAGACAAGCATTCCTGGTTCCTGTTCACTTCCAGCCTTCGGAAAGCTGGTTCTTGGTACGCTCATGTGGATCCTTGTTTGGGAGGATAATTGCCCATGCTCTCTCCTTCTATATAACAACTTTTCCTTTACATACAAATCATGGGACCTAATGAATCTCTGGACAGAAATGACCATTTCAACATACTTAACATTGCAGTAGTAAAAGCTAATGTTATTTACAGTTAGAAAAAAAATATTACCATGCTATATTTACTAGCAGTACAGGAAATATTTTAATGGAGTGAATGATGACGAAGTTAATTAGATCATGTCTTGAGAGGGGCTCGTATGATGTTGGGGAGAAAGGGGACAGCTTGACCCAAAGCTTTGGGGCTGATGCTGCTCCCTTCCTGCAGCAGGTAGCGATTGAGGCCACAGCAGTGCAGCCCAAGAAGACATTTGGGTGGGAGCTTTGCAATTAACCTTGTGCTTAATAATTACCGACCGATATTAGTCAGGTGGGGGACTCGCTGGCTAATTGGTGCTCTGGTTGGGTCCGGGTGGTCAGCACTGGGTTGTGGCAGGGCTCTGGTGTGCAGACGTGTTCCCTTACACTAGTGTAGTAGTAGCCTTAATCCCTCACACTGGGCGGTACGTGATTATACCAGTAGCCTCTGGTCTGGTTTTATCAATCACAGATAAAACACAAAATGCCTCCCCGCAAGGCGGAGCGGGGCGTGCCGCTCCGTTATTGGCACGAGGAGGCCAGTTTGCAGTAAATTGGGCCATTTAGTTTTACCTCAAGTGACATGGCATAAGAAAAGCTTCTTGAAGGGGTAGAGGTCACTGAATCCCCTACTATGCACTTACTGGGATTTGACATTGCTTACTGGAAATGGATGTTCATTTCTGAACACACTGTAACAAGGGAAGGACTTTTTTTTTCTTTTTTTTGGGGGGGGGTTATTTTTGTAGTCGTTCAGATTCTGAAACTGTGATCAATTATTTGACAAATTGTCAAGTGTCCTCAGAGCTTGAAGATGTTCACTTCCTCTGCCATGTAGCAATCTCCTCCGGCTTTCAGTGGTTTTCTCTTTTTCTCTCTCCCCCTTTTCCTTCTCGGAGCTTTAAGTCTGGGCCTGCTCTTATCTCCTGTAGCTTTGGGCTGTCTAGGGGTTGGGGGGGTTGTT
>NW_015090948.1:1583397-1640336 GCF_001431845.1 Calidris pugnax
TTTGTTCATTGGCTGTACAGTCTGTTTACATATTTTTGTACTCAAGTGTAGTTTTATATTAAAAACAGGAAAAAGAAAAAAGATAGTTGATTTGAGAAAAAAAAATAAATATTAAGGTACGTACTCTTTGTAACACTTTAAAGATCTAGGGTACCTTCCAAGATGACTCCACAGTGATGTAATTATAATACTGTATATTTGCCTTCCTTTTTAGTTGGTTTTATTTTCTGGTTGTATTATTTTTTTTTCCTAAAATGTATATCTTTTTATGAGAAACTGGAAACTTTTAATGCAAATGTTTAGAAAGATTTAAAATTGTAAAGTAAAAAAAAAAAAAGTCATATAATTTTTTTTTTTCCTGTTGGAAGAAAATGCTTTAAAAAAAGTTTTACTACTGTTGTATTCCAGGGTGGGGGTTACCAACCCCAGATTTGCTTCTTATGCTTCATTCTTGGATCCTGTTTTCTAAACGTGCTCATTGCAGACATGGTTGATTTGCTTGTATTAGTTTAAAAAAAAAAAAAAAGAAATCACCAACAAAACCACCTTTTTGGGTTATTTTTCTGTTCAAGTGCAATACTTTCCCTGACGTCTTATTAATGTACAGTGATTTATTTTTTTCTTTCCTCAGTCCACACAGCTCAGTGAAACAAAATCCTCTGTCTTAAATACATTCAAAGATAAGGTTCAAGTAACTATGTAAATTAAGATTGTAACTGACAAAAGGTGACAAACTAAGTTAAGGCTCAAGCCCATACCTTAACTCCTGCTTTTATTCGACATCAAAACACATCCAGTGTATGAATTAAGGACATACCTGTTCTTGCCTCTTTCTTCCTTTTCTTTTGTAATTGCAGCTTTCTTTTTAAGAAAAGCACTTAATATTGATGTTTATTAAAAATAACAAAAAGAAAAAAAAAATTTTTTTTTTTTTGGTCTGATCCAAAACCCACTCAGTGGAGACTCTTGTTGACTTTGATAATGGATTTTGGATTAGGCCTAATCTCTTAGCTAGGGCAAAACTGCCATTTGCTCTAATGGGAGAGATTTGCCTGCATAAGAATTACAGGACTCGTGTCCTTTATCTACCTGAGAGACCAGAAAAGCTTCTTTAGAGTTGTCCTTGTCTTATATAAGTTTAGATGGGACTCGTTTTACATATCATACATATTTATATATAGTGTATTTTTAATGCCTTTTTTTTTTCCCCCAGTAGACTGAAGCCGCTGTTCTGTAAATATGTATTTAGGTACGTAATAAAATAAAAAAAAAAAATCCCATTGAGATTTCTTTGAAAGGCAGTTACTGCGCATGCACAGTAGCCACTTTTGTCTCTTAAATCTGTATTTAAGATATTTCTTTTTAACCACAACAAAAGTGAGGAGACTGTATCCCATTCTGATTGATTGCCAAAATTATTTCCCAGCCTCTTGTGCTCGAGTTCAAGAATTAAAATACATTCAGGGGGTGACTGTCGTGGTCACCCCTGGGTTCTCACACTTCTTAGGGCCAAATTCTGGTAACCTCACGTAGGTTGTTCAGGTCCTGCCACAAACGGGGACTGCACTGAAGCAGTGGGATTGTAGCATTTTGTGAGCCTCATTTCAGGCTGTGGGGTCTGACCCATTTGTGGTGGCATCTTCCCCCACTCAAACAGAGTTGCACTCTCCCCACTTTAGTGCTGTGTTCTTGAAGCTGGCCAGGTGAGTAATCTGGCAAATGACCACTTCTCTCCCAGGTTACCATTTTTTTAGTTCTGTGACAGATGTTCTGAGCTCAAATCGAGGAATCTTTTAAATTGGAAAAAAAAAAAAAATCTAAAAATTTTTAAAATCTCGGAGTTCATTCCAAAAGCCAGTGGAGACAATGGGATATTTCCCATGGCTTTACGTGGTCATTGGAACAGGCTTTTATAAAAGGAGTTCAGAAGTGATCACTATCACAGTGGTGTATATGAGCAACCCTAATGTAAACCTGTATCCCCCCGCTAAAAAAGTTTTGCCGCTATAGACTGAACTATGGAACTTGTTATTTTTATTTTTATTTTTCTTCTTAGTATACATGCATACATATGGTTCCACATCTGTATGTGTGTACTCTGTACATGTGTGAGTGTTGTACAGCCATGTGAGAGCGTGAGTCTGTATGTGTGTATAAATAAAAGAAGCTGCAGAAACTTTGTAATACTTTGTGAAAAGGATTATATTATAAAGGTTTGTACTGTCTTGAGTGCACAGCTACTGGAATAAATGTAGGGAATCTCAGGAACAAGCATATAATTTGTCCAAGAATTATTTCTTCTCAGAAGTGTAAGTGCAGTTTTTAATTCTGTATATTATTTAATATTTTACCAATAAAAATAAACTTCTGACATGAAAGGGTTTTCCATTCAAGCTTTCTGGAAACATTGGTGTACGCATACATTTTTCTTTCTTGCAGCAGGAAACATGCATGGCAATTTGGCACCTCAAAGGAATCGCATTTCCACCTGATAACAAATCCCATTAATTAACTAGAGAGAATGAATGTGTTATGAGTTGGCGTTATGAGGATGGGTTATGAGACCGGTGAATTGGGCGCAGATCCACTTTTAATATTCATTGAAGCTAATGTCATTCTTTTCATCAGCTTCAGTGTGAAATTAGAGAAGTGTTCCCCCTAAGGTCTTACTATGTAAAATGGTGGCATCAGTCACCTGCCGCTTGGTCTACCGTGTTTTCCAAGTGAGTTAATGGCCCAAGGTCCAACTTCTTCTGGAAAGCATTTGGACCACGTAATTCTTCCGAATCCTTCCCTCAGCATGGGTTTTTGGCTGAGTTCCCCTGTTGTATCCAGAGGTGATCTTCCCAGTAGGGATTTATTGGGTAGTTCACATCACCTGACTTGTCCTTTCCTTTGTAACGCAGCTATCATTGTGGTAGCATTCATGGTGCAGACCCTTCAGAATAAAAAGCAAGATCTCATGAAGCTTTCCTAGTTGTCTGTTGTTTGTTTTAAGAATCTCTTGTAAATTCTTGGTTAAAGATTAACCAGCCTCTCCCCCTAATAAAAGTGTTCATCGTTGACATGAGAATGAAAACTCCTTCAGATATCATCTGAATAAAACTTAATCTTCCTTTAAGTCATGTTTGATATATGTTGTCTCCAAGGAATGCTTCTGTCTGATGAGCAGAAATCCCCCTGTTTTCCTTTGCTCAGGATTGCCAAATTACTGGGTTTGCTTCAAAAAGATCTGAGGTTCAGCTAATGGGATCGTCCAAATATTTAATGCATGAAGGAGAAATCATGTTGTGGTGTTGTAACAACTGGCTTGACCAGATTGAGGTCCTGTCCCAAAACTTACAGGAGATGGTGGTGCTTTTTTCATTGACTTCAGATATGGACCTGAGAAGATGAGGGGAGAGCTTATAGGCAGAAACGAAAGGACTGAGACTCGTTAAGACTGCTGAGTCATTTGCGGGAGTGCGATTCTGTGCGTGGCCTCGTGCTATTAAGGAAGAGAGTCTTAGAAATCTCCTGGCCGTGATTGAGGGGTGGTGAGTTGTTCGTGCTTGTTGAAGTGTCTGGGTGAGAGTCACACCGTGGTGTACCCATCGCCTTTTTCTCCAGATCACCCTGTCAGCAGCTGCAAGCAAAGGGCAGGTTGACCTCGCCCATTCCAGCTCTATCTAGGCAACAGGAACCGTGTCTAATCTTTCCCTTGCATCACTTTTTCTGGGAAACTCTTACTTTCTTGAAAATAGCCTTTTTGCTGCTTTATAGCAAGAGAGGCTTAAAAATTACTCCAGTGACCAGTGGCAGTGCGTGCTGTTGTTGCTGAGTCTTAATTTGGTCTATGGGAGGCAACCGGGTTAAAAATATTTAATCATTTTCTCTGATATTGGATCAAATGATTTAATTGCAGTGGGTCTTTTGAACTGCAGTGTTGCCCTTCATGTTGATTGACTGGATCAATCCAGTAGCCGGGTAAGTGATGTTTATGAAATTCCCCTCATCACTGACGGGCAGTGACAGCACAAGTGAATTTTGAGCAGCGCGTGCTCCAGTGCTTTACCAAAACCCATATAATTTTCCCAGCTAATAAAGATGAAGTGTTGGTTCCTGGCTTTCACCTCTATAGTGCTAATATTTCTATTTTTATGCGGTACTTTCAAGAAATTACTAAAGCGTTGTCTGAGGGTGAATTTGTGTTTTTGAAACGCCGTGAATCAAAGTACGTTTTTCTCCGTTTCTGTGCTCGAGTGTCCAACCCCAACCCCCCAGTGAATCATTTCCCACCAAGACACCACAGAATATCTAACAGATCCGTGTTAATGGGAGGCAATGGTAGGCCCTCAAAATCATATTATGAAACTTACAATAATCGAAGGACTATAAATAAATTTTGCTTGGATTGCACTTTTTGAACATACTTGATTTTTTATTTTTTTTCTTTTTAGTCAATCCTAATGTAGTTGTTTCCTCAATAAACCCAGCTTTACCCTTCTGCCCTTCAATGTTTATTTTTGTCTTGGTGCATCGTATAAGCATGTCATAATTTCCAGCATGCAATTACCAGAGTTTATGTTTTTTCACAGCAGAGTGCCTTAGGAGCCACAGTGACTTCGGGATTCAATGAAAAACCGAGTTGAAAGGATTACTGTGTAAGTACTTGGGTCACTTAAAATTTAAGACTAAGAACGAAAGCTCTTTTCAAAGGAATATACTTGTGAAATAGCCTCGGCGTATCCTATTAATTCTTGGTACAGAGATTAGGGATGGAGTCCCAGAATACGACATTTCCCAGGGATTTCTGTCGGTGGAGAAACGGAGCCTTTCTAATGAGACTATATAAATGCTCAATATTATCTCATTATTTTTCATTAATCCGCGCACACCAGCCCGCCTCCACACGCTGTAATTCCATGTTACCACCCATGTTCACATTAAAATAGGAACAGATTATTCAGGACTCCCACACAAATCGTGAACCTCTATCCCTTCTGATCTGTCACCCGCCGTCCCTGGGACAGAGGAACCTCTTCCCTAGGCAAGAAGTCATCTTTAACCCTGGCAGCCCGGCCCTTCAGAGCTAAATGCCTATTTTTATTCTTGGCAAATGCTCTTCTGGCATCCAGCTTCTGAGCCCGGATGAAACTACCCTGTCAAAACTGATTTTGAACAGAAAATTGCTTTTCAATGAACCCATTCTCTATGGAAAGTGTCTGCTTTTCATAGATTCGGGAGGATTTGGGGATTTTTTTCCTCAATAAGAAAGCCTGAAACTCTAAACCCTCCAAAGGTTTCTGGGTTATTTTGTTTGGTTTTAAGAGGAAATACTTCCCTGCCCTCAACTCCTGTTTTCATATCAGTTCAACTAATGTCAAGACACTATTTGCTGGTCTTTCCCATTATTTTTGTTACTTTTCCAGTTTCAGGCTGCCTGTGTGTAGTTTATGGGGTGTGGTGAGGAATGTAAATTATTATTTTCATGTAGGTGTGGTAGCTATTCAGTTGTAAATCCTGTTTTCAATCCTTCTGACTGTTTTATTTGTGATCTGTAATATTGATCTGTCTTCAGGGCAGAGAACGTTGCAATCTATCAGGAGCAGGGACTTCTATTCCTTGCTAAAATAAAGCATTCAAAGCACTCCCAGAAATCTCAGAGATGAGAAAAAAAAGAGATCTTGCTTGAAGCCTTTCTGGGTTGGGTTTTTTTTTTTTTGAGTTTCTTTTTTTTTTTTTTTTTTTTTTTTTTTTTTTTTTGGTAACTGTTTCTGACAGCGATTGGACTCAGTAGTTGATTTCCTGGGTGCGGAAACTGGGATATGAAACTCCCTTCTGCTGCAGTTTTTTTTTTTTTTTTTTTTTTTCCTCTTTGAAATGAGTAGAGGAATTTATTTCTGCAGTTGATTTGTTTTTATCAGTTAGTTGCAAAATCTGACCAGCCTCCCTTTTCGAATCCATCTCCCGTGGTAGCGTGCCACTGGCTGTCTCTTGATAACTGATTTAAAAAAAAAAAAAAACCCAAAACAAAACAAGTTTAAAGGTTTGCCCCTGAATGCAATTCATGACGGTGAAGAAACAGGGCTAATCTACAAAAGGCAGCTCTGCAATTGCTGTTGGACTCGAGTAAAATTGTCAAGCTGTTTTCAGTTCCACGCGAGTCACGGCAGATGTGCCTGAAACACAGCTGTATTTTCACAAAAGCTGTGAAAAGAGGCGTTTTGGCAGCCTGCTGTCAGCAGTACCACAGGTGGTCTGGCTCTCCAAAACCCTTTTCTGAACTGGTCCCATCTTAGGAAGGACGTGCTGCTGTAGAAGGCACAAGGGGGTACATCACCTAGAGGACCAGATCCCCGGCTGCTACAGATCTGCCTGGCCTGAGCAGTCTTACTGGAGCTAAGCTGATTTTCCCTGTTCCTCTGCAAGATTGAAGTGCTCCTCTGAACTTTCTGGGCTGTTGTGTGTGCTCTTATGGATATGCTCCCATCTGTGCACATCCTCTCCTACATACCTGGTCTGGTGACAGCCACTATAGCCACCAAAATGGGTAATTTTGAGACACTATCTCTCTGTACTAGTGCAACTTGACTTCTAGTTATCACTTCCATCTTTATCTTGTTTATGGGTAGATCCAGACATATAGGAATATAGGCATTGCAGATTTTTTTTTTTTAATGGTTAGTTTGAAGTGTGTAAGGTCCTTGTGCCTGAAGTTGTGGAAAGTATCAGTCATTGGTCTCCATGAAAACTAAAGTTTAGATGTTACATGCTCCCAAAGTGATGGCCACGCTTGACCATTTTGGTCAGCGTACTCTGAAAAGTGTGGAATATAAGTTGTCCTTGGATAACACTGTATATTGTTGTCTATCAAAGAGATGTTTTGATGACTGGCCTGAAAACAACCCAAGTCCTACCAGCTTGGAAAGCTTCTCCTTTTACTGAAATGGCAGAAATACGTAGTGTTTGGGCAACGGTTGCATTTCCTGAGCAGTGAACGCACAGTTCGGATGCCTGCAGTACATACCGAGCGTTATGCTGCTGCTGTGTGGCCATGATAAGGCATTTAAAGTGCTTTTTCTTGGGAGTTCTGTTTAAAAATTAATTTCTTGAGTCAAATGTTCTCTTTTCCCCCCCTTTCTTCCAGTAAGAAAACAGAAGTTGTCAGTAGACATTAGAACGCACCAAGGTTTAAATCAATCCAGGTTGATATTGATTATTTGCATTATGTTAGTTCTTAGAAGCTCTTCAGAGCTAGGTGGTGTTCTAGCACAGAGCAAAAATAGGTCTTAGCTAGCATTAATGGTTCTATCGTCTAATTATAAAAAGAAACCAAGATTCTTCTCATTTTTAGAAGTCCAAAGATATTTTAGTAATGCTATTCCAACTCTTTTATTTGTCAAATCACAGACTCCAGACTTGGAGCCAGTATTCCAGTAACTGTCCCTCTAACGTCTTGCTGTGTCTTGAGACTATTCCCCATGTAGTTATATATGGGTATATGCAGAGATATATATCCTTGTGTTGCCATGAATGGCTTTCAAGTGCCCAGCGGGAGCTGGGCTCACAGTTGTGCACTTTTACCTTGTGTTTAGCCAACCTCTAAGCTTTGGCTGAATCACTGCTTTGCAGAATACAACCCCTCCTCCTTAAAAATGTGGCTAGCATCACTGTGTCCCATGGTTGGGTGTCTGATCTGAAGCTGAGAGGTACTAAAGCACATATTGGTCAAAGAGTCCAGCTACCCGACAGATTCAGATGGCTTTGGATAACTGATATCCGAATTTTTATTGTGTTCTCACAGATCTGCCTAATCTGTGAACGTTATCAGTGCTGTTTCTCTGGGGTTTTGGTTAGATCTTTTGATAAGATATTAAATGATCTGGGTCAAAACCAGATCTACACGGGATGCAGCTAGAAACACTGCAGTTGGATGATGTCCTATAGGCAGTTCCTACTGAAAACTCTCCAATACGTAGATTGGGCTGTGATCCATTTAATATGTGAGCATTGATTTTTATTTATTTATTTATCTATTTATTTTTGGTTTTGTTTTCTCCAGGGAGGGTGGGATTGATAATGGTATCAATAGGATACCATTTCTGTGCTGGTCATATCCGCTGGCCAGAGAGGGTGGGATTGATAATGGTATCAATAAATAGGATACCATTTCTGTGCTGGTCATATCCGCTGGAAAGGAAGTTAAGATTAAGCTGGTGTGATCCACCCTGTACAAGACACTTAACTGCTCTTAGGAGAAACCTTCACGTAACGGCTGAAAGGTGAAGGACTTTCTGGGTTTGGTACAGACTTAGTTATAAAAGAAAACTTCAGCTTCTTAAGGAAGGAATGGCTTTGAAGATAACATCACTAGCCAGTTCATTCAGCTTCACGTGAAGTTGCTGATACTTTAGTGACCTCTACCTCTCCTATCCCGCCAAATTCAGGTGACCCCAATACTGCCCACGCACTTCATTTCATCGTATGTGTTGCTGCGTTGCTGAGAATTCTTTGAGACCCAGGCTTTTAATGGGGAAACCGTTGCTGTTATTTCAGGCCGATCTCTGCACATCTAAGCCAGGCTGGGTAAGCCATGGATAACCTCTGATGCAATGTTGTGTTTAGTCATTTGCTCCATTGTTTAGTCCGTTTAGTCGTTGCTACCGAGCTTGCATACTGCCAAAATCCCTATCCTTAATTTTTTTTTTTAGGGGAAAATGGTTGTGGAATCAGCCCAATGGTGGTTTTACAGCACAATAGTTCTCCTGTTGCTGCTCTCTCAGGGTACCCTCTAATTCGCCGTTCTCGGAGCCTTCGCACCACTTGGCTTATCCCATTCCTCTCTGGACTAAAAAGGGGGTTTAGTGCAAAGCACTGTGTATCTATCTCGGGAGGTATTTAGGCAGGGGTATTCCACAACAGCTATTTTGGGCTATTTCCCCACATAGAGAAGCTCTAGTGCTTATCTCGATGGAACAAAAGTCAGGCCTGTTCTTCTAGATAAAATGCTTTCCCCTCCAACTGCCTGATGGCTTATCTCTGGTCTTGCAGCATCACTCATAACCCTTCTCCTGACCCACTTAACTTTCTGCTTTTAGCAGAGCTGGGGTGGGGGCAGGGAGACGTGATTAATGAATAATATTCGCTTTCTTTTAATGTGAAAAACTCTTCAAGTGCTCCATGCTCACATAATTAGGAGAGAAATCTCTATTCTTAATCAGCTGATAAATTATCTATAGGCAATGCTTTGAGAATGTATTTCTGGTGCATTTCCTTCATACAAATTATTGGGTTTTAAACATTTTTAAGAATCTCCTAACAAAAGAAAAGAGCTTTAATAATATCATTTAACACTTATCACCTTGTTTTCTTTGCCTGTTTAAAAAACAGAACAAAACAGTGTTATCTTTTTTCCATATCCAAAGCAATTTCTATGAAATCAATATGTTAGCAAGCATAGCAATTGCCTTTTGAGCTTCAAAAAGTAGATGAGGCCTGAATACAGGTACTTTAATAATATCATTTAACACTTAGCACCTTGTTTTCTTTGCCTGTTTAAAAAAAAACAAAACAAAACGGTGTTATCTCTTTTCCATATCCAAAGCAATTTCTATGAAATCAATATGTTAGCAAGCATAGCAATTGCCTTTTGAGCTTCAAAAAGTAGATGAGTCCTGAATACAGGTAGTCAAGGCAGTGAATGCGTTGTCTCTTAAATTTCAGTTTCAGCCCAGTGGCAGGTACAGCCAATGCAAGCTTGTTTGTTAATTTATTTGGACTTAAGGTGGTACTTTTAAGCCATTTCCTAGCGAATTATTATCTATCAAGATGTTTTTATCATCTGGAGCTGACTGGCATTAATACAGATAATTTCTTGGAAAGCCACCACATGTGTAGTTAAGCAGAATTCAGCCTGGTTTCCTATTTGAATATTAGTTTTTGTGAATGTCCCCGTTCTACACAGTGTGGCAGGGACTGCTCAGAAAACGCTCTTCTCCGTGAATCTGTGCAAACAAGTGTAACAGGGTGACAGAGATGATCCTGTTCATGCACTGCCACTGGATGGCCTGGTAAAACAAGAAAAGATAACAATTCTGGCAGCACTGGCAGATGGGCCAATGTCGGGACCCTCCAGGGTAGACTGCTGGACACTGCAGTTGAAGACATGGCCTATGGAGTGGAACTAACACTAGAGTTTTCTTCCCTTCCTCCCAAAACCAGTTTAAAGCGACTGGTTGGAGGGCTGCCAAGGTGCAGGTGACAAGACGCTTGGGTGGTTCTATAGTTTCAGCTCCAGGGAGAGGAAAAGGGGGGAGGTAATTGCATGCCCATCCAACTTGAGTGGTAAATGGCAAAAAAACCAAGCAAATCAGTTAATGAACATCTTCTCATGGCACACAGCCTTTGGCTTTCTTGCATTTACCTTCATTGTTTCCATTAATCATATGCAGTGTTACCATTACACTCGCTGCTTTCCAAGGACAATTTCACTGTGTCGGCTTTGATTTTATTATTTTTTTTATTTTTATTATTATTTTTTCACATGCATTCATTCATAGGTGGTGAGGAAGAAGGAAACCTACTTTACTTAGCCAGTGGGGAGCTATGATTTCATTGTGCTGGTATATTGAGTTGCAGCCACGTGTCACTGAGCTTTTGCTCGTCACCTCCCATGTTCTTCCTATTGCCTGTCACTTGAGCATTAATTCATTGCTAATCACTTACTCCACCCAGATGATACCCACATTCTTCTACTCACAAGGGACCACCTGATGCTTCATTTGGGGAAGACTGAGAGAGGGAAAAACAAAACCCAACAATTGCACTGTGAACCAGTATAATTGATATATCCCATACGTGACATTCAATTTAAACAGTATTAATCATGAAGCTACCTCTTTGATCAGAGCATTGTTCTCCCAGATATTGTGGTGCAAGTTTGTCTACACAAGGGAGCAGTGGAAGGAAAAGAGTCAAATCTTCCTTTCTGAGTTTCTACGGGATCTGGCGCTGCCAGGTCTTGGTGGATGACTGAGGCACTTTGACATTAACACTGTGAAAATCATAGTTATAATGAGTAACCATCTTCTCTGTGCCGTTGCCAAAGTCACCTTTGGTAGCTGTGCTCTGAGTCAGGCTGGAGTTTTCTGACACAGAATGGTTGAGGTTGGCAGGGACTTCAAAGGATCACCTGGTCCAACCCCCCCTCCTCAAGCAGGCTCACCTAAAGAAGGTTTCCGGGGGCTGTGCCCAGCTGGATTTTGGGTATCTCCAAACATGGAGTCTCCACAACCTCTCTGAGAAACCTGTGACAGCGTTTGACCACCCTCACAGCGACAATGTGGGGATTTTTGTGCAAAGATCATGGTGGTGTTGGGAAACAGGATGCCCGTGTGGAGCAAGGGGGGGTGTTGCACGCGTGGGACGGATAAGATCAGGGCAGAGCTCCTTTTTCGGTTGGCGCCAGTTGCTGGGCTCCGCTCCCTGCTTGCAGCACGTGTAGCAACGGGGAGCCACCTTATCTACCGGCCCTAAGCAAGGAAGCCTTAAACCACAGCTGGGAACATTTTGAAACAGATTTTTGTCACCCCAGAAGAAACATCATGGGAGGATAACAGCCCCCTGTAGCTGTAAAACAATGATGACAAGATAAAGGCACCCAACTTGTCCTTTGTACATATCTAATCGTGCAACAGCAACTGATTTTAATGCCTTTATTTCAGGATGGGGAGGAACAGGGACATCTCTCTTTCTCAGCTCTTCTTACTATTTTGTTTCCTAATGTAACACAATCTTTTTTATGTATATATAGATACTTTGGGAGGACTGGAAGTCTCTATGCACATACAGAGAATTGAGAGATGCTAAAATGGTGAACATTAGTATGGAGTTTGAGGAAACACAAGCATGAAAGTCAAAAGATGGATTCCTACTGTGTTGTGTGGAGCATCTCAGGTACCACTCGGAGCCCAGAGACACAGTGCTGAATGCTTTGCTGGACTTGTTTGACGTGTAACCTCAAGCCAAACTTACAGAATTCAATTTTGACCAAAGGCAGTACCTTTCTGTGCTCAAAGGATGCCTTATGCTAGCAGAGGGATTCTAGAAAAATGTGGACAGTGGAAAATGCCCAGAGAATGCAAAGTGTGGTTCAGGAAGGGTTCTTCAGAAGGTAAGTTGGGTTGATCTGGTGATTGCCATCAGGTAATGATAGCTGTCCCTGCTGTCCTCATTAAAATAGTGGACCAAATATTATATTTCTGTGGAGAAGTGAGGGAAGGGAAGCCAGAAAATCACCCACAGGTGGAATGGGATCATATAAAAAGCTGCACTATTCCAAATAAAATTGATTCATTTTATTTACTCCCAAATAAGCACCTGAATCAGTATGAATCAATACTAATGGAATCAATAAATGTATCTCGATTTAGTGTAGTTTAAAATCTATTTCAAGAGAGAACCAAAGGTAGGCTCTCAGAAAATAGGATGAAGGACACCCATGCGATCAGGCCCAGCCAGCACGGGTTCACGAGGGGCAGGTCCTGCTTGACAAACCTGATCTCCTTCTATGACAGAGTGACCCGCTTGCTGGATGAAGGAAAGGCTGTGGATGTTGTTTACCTGGACTTTAGCAAGGCCTTCGATACAGTGTCCCACAGTATCCTCCTGGAGAAACTGGCTGCCCATGGCAATACCCTCCGCTGGGTTAAAAACTGGCTGGAGGGCTGGGCCCAGAGAGTGGTGGGGAACGGAGTTAAATCCAGCTGGCGTCCAGTCACGAGTGGTGTCCCACAGGGCTCGGTACTGGAACCAGTTCTCTTTAACATCTTTATCAATGATCTGGATGAGGGGATCGAGTGCACCCTCAGTCAGTTCGCAGACGACACCAAGCTGGGTGGCAGTGTTGATCTGCTGGAGGGTAGAGAGGCTTTGCAGAGAAATCTCGACAGGCTGGATCGATGGGCCGAGACCAATGGGATGAGGTTCAACAAGGCCAAGTGCTGGGGCCTGCACTGGGTCACACCAACCCCCTGCAGCGCTACAGGCTGGGGGCAGAGTGGCTGGAGCTGCCTGACAGAAAAGGACCTGGGGGTGTTGGTCGACTGTCGGCTGAACATGAGCCAGCAGTGTGCCCAGGTGGCCAAGGAGGCCAACACCATCCTGGCCTGTGTCAGGAACAGTGTGGTGAGTAGGCCTCGGGAGGTGATCGTTCCCCTGTACTTGGCACTGGTGAGGCCTCACCTCGAGTGCTGTGTCCAGTTTTGGGCCCCTCACCAGAAAAAAGACATTGAGGGGCTGGAGCAGGTCTAGAAAAGGGCAACTAAGCCGGTGAGGGGTCTGGAGCACAAATCTTGTGAGGAGAGGCTGAGGGAGCTGGGGTTATTCAGCCTGGGGAAGAGGCGGCTGAGGGGAGGCCTTATTGTTCTCTACAACTCCCTGAAAGGAGGGTGTAGAGAGGTGGGGGTCGGTCTCTTCTCTCAAGTCACAGGTGACAGGACGAGAGGAAATGGCCTCAAGTTGCACCAGGGGAGGTGCAGGCTGGATATTAGGAAAAATTTTTTCACTGAAAGGGTTCTCAGTCATTGGAATGGGCTGCCCAGGGAGGTGGTTGAGGCACCATCCCTGGAGGTGTTCAAAAGACGGGTTGATGTAGTGCTGGGAGGTAAGGCCTAATGATGGTGTTGCTTTTTGTTTGTTGTGCGGGTGTCTATTTTTGTCAAAGTTAGGTTGACGGTTGGACAAGATGATCTTTAAGGTCCCTTCCAACCTAGAAGATTCTCTGATTCTGTATTTTAATACATTGATGCATGAAATACTGCAGTCAGATAAATTGAGATTATCCTGGATAAGGGTATTATAACACAGAATGAACACAGGCAGCAGAGATATGAAAGCAAAGAAACTGTTAGTGCCAATTTCTTGGGAAATGTCAAAAAGGGTGATGTGAGAAGCGGTGGTGTTCGAGTCCTGGCACCAGCTAATATTTGCATTACTGCTGTTTGCCCTACGCTTCTGCAGCAGTATGAGAGACAGCTCAGTCTCCAGCAATGCCAAATATTACTATTTTCTTTATCTTTTTTAATTTTACCAATAAATGAGAAATATGTCTTGTTTTTCTTCAAAGCTTAGTCATCTCTGACACACCTGGCACCACTTCTGTTTTGAAAAAGGTGGTATCATTTCCCAAAATGTAATGACTCCTGAATTCTTTGAAACCTAATTGCAGAGTATGTTAATCTGGTTTTTAAAGTGTTTTCTAATATGAATTGGTGTCAGTGCACGTGTCTGCCCAGTTTGCAATGTGTGCCACCCAAAAAACCCTGAAGTTAACGTGAAAGCCAATCAAAAGCTGGACTAATGAAAAGGTCAAAAATATTATTAAGCATTAAAATTCTGAGAAGTCCCTGTTGTGCAGGAGATTGTAACAAGAAGAGGAAACAGCACAGCATGAGCGATCTCTCATGATAAAGATCTGGTGAGCAAAGAACAGGGGAGGAAGTGGAGCACGTGTGGTGATTCCCGTTACAGGACGTGGCCCTCCTTTTCTCCATCAGGTGGTGTTCTCAGGGTTTTGGCTGAAATATACTGGAATTTGGTTAAACTCAGAAATAATTTTACCTTTTTGCTTCTTTCGTCAAGCGAATGGGGACCCTTTGTTTTTACAGTTACAGAAAGGCATCTGAGGCTGAAGTTCTCTGACACCAATGAAGCATCCTCTTCTCCTCTGGCCTTCAGTCCACCTCGGATCTGGCCTGGAAGGAGTTGGTGCCATGATCACCATCTCTGTGCCATGCTTTTTGTGCAACTCAGACAGGTATTTTCTGCGACCTGAGGTGGGACTACTGGCACTGTCCCATTTTGGGACCAAACAGGTTGGCACCCAAATGCCAGGGCTGGTGACAAGTAGGGCTGCAAACAAACACTCCATTTAAGCTCCTCTTCTGGAAAAACTTTAAAGGTTTTAAGGCCCCTGATGTTATTGTAAGGCTTGAGCAAGTCTACGATAGTTGACATGGTGCTCGGGAATATGGTTTAGTGTTGGTGGGGTTTTTTTGGGTTTTTGTTTGTTTGTTTGTTTTTTGTCAGAGTTAGGTTGATGGTTGGACTAGATGATCTTAAAGGTCCCTTCCAACCTAGGCAATTCTGTGTGAGTCTGTGACGTAGACACATCATCTAAGAGACGAGCAAAAGTTGGTTAAATGACCTCAAATATAAAGAAATAAATTATTACTCCTGTCACTCAGTACAATCTGCTTTGTACCTCCACTGTGGAAGATTGGTTTTGTGTCATTTAATGATTGGCCTCTGCTTTTACCCACAGGCAAATCCAATGAACAAGGCCAGGATGATAGAGGTCCACCCATGTCCATCTGTACCGTAGCTGTAGTTCATCCAGTACCGTACAAACGCCAAGTCTCAGAGCATGGAGTGAGATGGTCCCATCTCTGAGGGTACCATCCTCTTCAGACACCCTGCCTCAGGCTGGACCAGGGGTTGGCTCTGCAGGTGAGTGGACAGCTGAATTTCCTCCTCCGATGAGGACACCAACCAGATTACAAGCAGGGTGGTCTTCCCCATGCCAGCAAACGCTGGGTTTGCTAGTGGGCTTTGACAGCCCTGCTGAAGTGCAAAACAGAAGCGGGCACATTGGTGTGTTGTTTTTTGGGGGTTTTTTGTTGGGTTTTTTTTTTTTCTTTAGCCCAGATGTAGGCAGAAGGACAGAAGAAAGCAATTTGAGGTGAGGAGGAAAACAGTCAAATTTCACAAAGCTCACCAAACAGCCGTGGGTGATTAATAGCTGAGAATTGCTCAGGGCAGACTGGGCAGGGTGTGCTAATTCACCCATGCGTGCAGTTTCACTGGGGGGGGGAGAAGAGGCGATGGCGTGGCAGCACGAAAGGCTTTGGGGAAAAACCTGCTCTGCGCCCAGAGAGGAGAGGAATCTCCTCGTCTACTGCATTTGGAAAATGCTGGTGTATGCAGAGAGCTGCAGGGCCCCAAGTTTGGTTTAGGGGAGGTTTTGTTATGAATAAGGTAATTATAAAACTTGATTGACAAAAAAATTAAAAGGTGAAAAAGGTGACTCCACCACCTTGCCTTCTTACACAAGTTTTTATCTGGCTCCAATAATAAGTTAGAAGTACAGAAACGTGGAGCTGAAATGGACAGAAGGAGACCAAGCAAACCCCACCAGGCAGACAAGAACAAGTTTAACTCTCATAGTAAGAAGGAATTAAATCAGGATAATATTTATTCAAGCCTTTGTGCAGCCCATCTGCAGAGGAGATTTGTTGTGGAAGGGGGGACAAGGCCCATCTTCACCCTGTACCCACTCAGGACACCTTTGCAGGGGGAGACAGCAAATCCTGGCAGCATGTGGTTGATCTCCCCAGTGCCCTGAAAGGTGCCTTGGTCCTGTGGTTGACATTTCCTCATCACACCCCAGAAAACATTGCTGCTGCAGGGCAATAGGGCTGAAACCTCCTGCCTGGCCCCTGGGAGAGGTTTGTGTTAGAGTTGGGATGCGCGAGGGTTGGGATGACAGAAGTGGGCACTTCCAGGTACCGTCTTGCTAATTATTTGGTCCCGTGGTTGGCATTTCCTCATCACACCCCAGAAAATGTTGCTGCTGCAGGGCAAGAGGGCTCAAACCTCCTGCCTGGCCCCTGGGAGAGGTTTGTGTTAGAGTTGGGATGTGCGAGGGTTGGGATGACAGAAGTGGGCACTTCCAGGTACCGTCTTGCTAATTATTCAGCACTCGTCAAAATAACTAGAAAAATAATTTGTGTTAGAGTTGGGATGCGCGAGGGTTGGGATGACAGAAGTGGGCACTTCCAGGTACCGTCTTGCTAATTATTCAGCACTCGTCAAAATAACTAGAAAAATAATTTTGCAGATTGTATCAGAAGAGTTTGTGGTTGGCTTGGCCTGGTGCTTTATTCTGCAGGGACTGAAACATACAACGTTTCTAAAGGCCTGGACTTTTTAAAAATGTTGACATGAGGGTTGGGGTTTTTTTTTTTCATTTCTTTCTTCCCATTCACCACGGAATGAAAACAAAATCCAGACAGAAGCCTAGCTGATCCCTGTTGTTTTGCTTCTTCCTATGCTTTTATTTCTCCTTGTTGCTTGCTACCTGATGTTTTCCCTGCCTTTAGAGGTGCTGGCGAAGAAGCGAAAGGGGAAATTAAACTCTGGTGATGTGTATTTTCAAGATACATCTACCTTTTGCTGCGTGGAGATGAAAAGGAAAAACTCAAATCCAATCCTGAGATGTTTCAGCTGCCGAATAATACTCTAACCCTCTTGCAAGCCCTTTAGGACAGAAACTGTCTTGCTAGGCATGTAGACAGCAAGGAAACCATCCTTTTCTGACCGTATCATGGGAAACCCTTGCAGGGGGGTTGGAACTAGATGATCTTTGAGGTCCCTTCCAACCCTAACCATTCTATGATTCTATGATTACTCTGTGCTATCAGCCATGCATTTGGTTTGAAGATCCATGTGGTTTGTCTTCTTAAAAAAAAAAAAAAAAAAAAAAAAAATCTTTCTAAAAAAAAAAGAGCTTCCTTTTACCCCCTTCAGACGCCTTTCTGGCAGGGCTGTTTTCAGGTCAAGAACCTGCCTCTGGTTTCAGGTGGCAGCTTGTCAGGCAGGATTGGTTGTTTTATTATTATTTTTTTTTCCCCCCCTTATTCAGGAATTCTGAAATGATGATTATTATTCTCTCTGGGCGTGCGAAACACACCTGCAATTTCTCACGGAATACTCTCTGTGGCAGAAAAATGGCCTTCCCTCCCGCACCGGTGTGTGGAACGTGTCCTTGCGCGGAGCACGGCTTGGCTCCTCTCTTTATTGCTCCACCAGACGCGCATAAACGCCCGGCGTGTTTGTTTGTGCGCCGGCGGTTAATGCTCATTAAGCGGGGAGACTAATAGCACTGCCTGGAGCCAAGCAAAGTGGAAGGCGGTTGCCCTACGAATTTCCCCAGCTTGATTTGGCAAGTGCGGGCGGCGCTGCTTAACCTGCGGCACCCCTGCTGATCCTCCCGCCCGTGCCGGCTGCCCCAGCCCGTGCCAAAGCCCTGAATGGCTTTACCAATGGCATCTCCCTGCACAAAAGGCACTGGTGGCTTAGGGGGGAATTGGTGGGCTGCTGTTGTGTGTGGGGTAGCGATGGAGCCACCCCCACAGTCCCGCTTGGCCTGGGTTTCCAAGATGTGGTCCTCTCCTCTGCTCCTCCCAGGCATCCTCCGCTCCCTTTTTGCTTTAAGCTTGGCTGGCTGATTGCTCCCCCAGCTTCTGTTTTAGCACTCAGAGCGTTGTCTGTGTGCGACAGCAGAGGGGAAACTGAGGCACCTGACTGTAGACCATGTTGTGTGAAATATATATATATACCCCATGCATTAGTACAAGCTTGGGGAAGTGTGGATGGAAAGCTGCCTGGTGGAAAAGGACTTGGGGGTTCTAGTTGGCAAGCGGCTGAATATGAGCCAATAGTGTGCCCAGGTGGGCAAGAAAGCCAATGGCATCCTGGCTTGTATCGTGTTGTGTGAAATATGTATATATACCCCATGCATCAGTACAAGCTTGGGGAAGTGTGGCTGGAAAGCTGCCTGGTGGAAAAGGACTTGGGGGTTCTAGTTGGCAAGCGGCTGAATATGAGCCAACAGTGTGCCCAGGTGGGCAAGAAAGCCAATGGCATCCTGGCTTGTATTAGAAATAGTGTGGCCAGCAGAATTACAAGGTGATTGTCTGCCTGTACTCAGCACTGGGGAGGCCACACCTGGAGTATTGTGTCCAGTTTGGGGCACCACAATGCAAGAGAGATACCGAGGCGCTGGAGTGGGTGCAGCGGAGGGCAATGAAGCTGGTGAAGGCCCTGGAGCATCAATCTTATGAAGAGCGGTTGAAGGAGCTGGGACTGTTTAGTTTGAGGAAGAGGAGACTGAGGGGAGACCTCATCACTCTCTACAACTACTTGAAAGGACACTGTAGAGAGGTTGGTGCTGGTCTCTTCTCCCAGGTAATTAGCAATAGAACAAGAGAGAATGGCTTCAAGCTGCAACAGGGTAGGTTTAGACTGAACATTAGGAAGGAGTTTTTCACAGAAAGAGAAGTTATGCATTGGAATAGGCTGCCCAGGGAGGGGGTTGAGTCACCATCCTTGGATGTGTTTAAGAGTCGTTTAGATGTGGTGTTGGGGGATATGGTGTAGGGGAGAACTTTGTAGAGTAGGGTAGACGGTTGGACTTGATGGTCCCAAGGGTCTTTTCCAACCTAAATGATTCTATGATTCTTTGTCGGTGATGGTGTAGTTCTAAACAACCAGAAAATATCAGCAGGCTGACAGGTCAGGGGAAGATCAGGGTGCTGACAACCCTCTGCTTTCTCCAGACAGGAGAGACAGGCCAAGGCTGAAAATCTGGCATAGCACAAGGGCAATGTGGTTTTCCCCAACCTGTTTGCTTCCTGTGCAATTAGAGAAAAGGTTCAAATACGGAGAAAGATGAGAAACACTTTGGTTTTGTTCTGGAATTTGATTCTCAAGGATAAACAAGCCTTAGGTACACAGGACAGGTGCTTTTCCTAAAAAACTGTACCTGTGAGGTTGGGGTGGCCACTGAGGTGGCCCATACCTGTCAGTAAGCATGGGAATGGCTGCAATGAGAGGTGTCCTCAGAGACAATGCCCCAGGGATGTGCCTTATTGAAGGTATCAGATCCCAGCTCTGACAGCTATGAAATCACCTCGTCAGCTGCGCCGGGTGGATGAAACACAGAACAGACTCTGCACAGGAGCTAACGTGTGAGGTGGTTATCAAGGAGCTGGGTTCCAGATGGAGTCACTCATTTCTAATGTTAGTATTTCACTAGAGCCATCTTGCTGGGACTTGGCAAGATCTGAAGAAGCCTCATCTTGTGACAGAAGGGATTGCAGGTGTGTGTGGCAAAGGCTGGGGTCTGACTTCAGGCAGGAGTTTGAAGGTAGAACATAGTGTGATGCTCCCAGCTGTGGCTGGAGGAGCTTCCTGAGGGGTGCTGGGGGACACAACTGCAGAAGAGCCTGGGCAAGGGATGGCAGCAGGGTACTGTTTGTGGAGAGTGGTCTTGAGGTGCTATGCATCACTTTGAACCAAAGGAGAGCTTATTTTCCAAGATGCCTTGGGAGGAGAAGAGCTCAGGGGGTCCTCCCCAAGGTTTGGATGCTGAGGATTAGGCTGGTCATGGAGTAGGTGGATGTGACAGGGAAGCTGGCAGTGCCCATTTCTACCTGCACTGGGGCTCTGACCATGGCTATGCCAAAGAGGACAAGCTTTGGTCCCAGCATGTGCAGAACGCCATGTGTGGGTAAATGTCATGCTGGTAAAAAACAAACAAACAATTAAAGAAAAGCTAATCAGTCTTGGTGGGTGTGATTGGGGATTCTGCCGTATGTGGAGGATCTGGCTTTAAGTCTCTTGGGATAAAACCCATTGCGTTTTTCTCTTGTAGAAAGGGGAAAATCTCAAGTCCACCAAGAAAGACTCTGCTGGATGGTCAAAGAATGCACAAATGAGATCTGAGGGGATTGTCCGCAACGCTTATGGTTAAACAGGCAGTTAAAATGCAGAGTGTTAGTACTAGGAAAACTAGACAGTACCTACAGCATCCATCAGGTATTTCTCTGATAAGCAGTAAAAAACTAACGGATTTGGGCACCAGAATCTCACTCGTTTTGTCTGACAGCTTTGGGCTTTTCTGCCTTCTGCAAACATTAACATAATTTGTCTGGATGATGAGTATTTACGTTCAAGTTATTATTGTCAGATAACTTTGGATCTTTCTGAGTGATTGTGGCTCCATAGTAAAAGTCCCCGTTTCTCCTGGATGAGTTAGTCTTGAGTGACAATTTCACTCTTCTGCTCTGCAGAAAAGATGCATCTGACCTTCAGTCAGATTTTGAAATTCTCATGTTTGGTAAAAATACTTTAACCAATGAGATATTGAATGAAAGCTTTTGCATTTTGCTTTTTCCTTCTCCTTTTTCCTTTTGGAAGGACAGTTATCCTGCTCAAATTCTTAATCTGAAAGATTGAAGTGCCCCATTGAGGCGTGAATTTCGAGCATGATGAAATCACATGAGTGCAGAGTTATTGGGGGGGGGGTGAGATGAAAGATAACTCCATTCTTATCATTCCCTCACTGAAGGTTTCCTGGTCCTTTTGTTGAGCTGGGACAACTTCCCCTTGCTGTGATGCTTAAAACGATCTAGTCTCGAGATACGCAGCTCTTCCTAACCATTCGCAGCCCAGGGGACATCTCCATCCATTCCAGGCTCAGGTTTCTGCTATGGGGACCAACTTCTTGGGAGCTGTGGTAAATCTTAATGCCAAAGCCCTTCAGCCCCTTTCTCAAGAGCCTGACCCAGTAAAGTCCATGAAAGTGTTACCATGGCCTCTGGGAGTGTTTGGACTCATATATCAAGAAGCACATCCATAAGGATTGATGCACTGCATGCAAAATATAATAGCACTCATTCTGGAATAGGAGTTGATTTATTTTAATTTGACTTAATGCATTTTCTTATTCTAGCTTAAGAGCATCCAGAAAAGCTTTTCTAGTCAATTTTCAAGTGTCAACAAGCTGTTTTTCTTGGTCTCACAAATTCATCTTTGAAATGGGAATAACTTAGTCTCCCATATGGTGTTGAAAGCTACTTCATAGCGAAAAATCTCCTGTATATTCATACAAAATTTTAGAGGAGCAGGTGGAAATTATCTGGCAATTAAAGTTAGTGTTATGGAGCTAGGACTTGGAACGACAAAGTCAATCTATCCAAAGTTCACATCTCCCACTGTCAGCAGGTGGTTACGTGACTCTTCATTGTGCTGCTCCTCAGGGGTGAAAAAGGCCCTTGAAAAGATGGCAAAAAGTTTCAGCTGATGTCTGATAACTGCATTTGAGCAGATGATTACGTTTATCTGAAAGGAAATGGTTAAAAGCAGTTCTTTAGCAGTTCTGGCTCTGACATCGTTCTGCCCTTATTGGGGTATTAACAAAGAGAAGTAGCTTTCTGTGAATGCAGGAAGTGGCGTCCAATAAAGTTTACAAAATTTCACAGAAAAACTGACGTAAAAAGGTCAAGGCTCTCCTCAGCCATTCATGTCTCATTTTCTTTCAAGCAGCAAATTTCTTTACTCAAAATACTCAGGTCTGAGCAGTAATATAGGACGGTTGCTGTCATCATGAAGGGGTAGTGTTCATCATCCCCTTGCAGCAGCAGTTAAAGGTGTATCAGTCATCATTTTTCAGAATTGCATGCTATTGTTGTGACTGTTCGTAGCTGATGTTAGATCACCAACAAAACCTTTTTTCTCCATTGTAGAAATGGCAGACTTCAGGATTATTTTTCTTGTTTCTCTGGCTTTTTTCAGTTTATGCAGAACCAATTATTTCTCATAACTCCCCGAAAGGGTTCGCTCAAACTTTCCAAACTAGCTTGACTGGAAAACTCGTCATGTGTTCTGGAGCTAAAATAGTTATCTTGTACTGAGGAATAGGCATGTATAAACAGCTGGTTTGGCTGGGAATTGGTTTACAATAGTGTTTCAAATATATAAAGAAAATGAAACGCAGCACTTCAGCAAAGTCCCATCGATGCACAGAAAGATTTGCTGCCTGCATCTTGTAGACACTGCTCCTGTTTAAATTTCTCTCTGATATTATGGTGAGGAGTACCGTGGCGTTGCCGTGAAAATGCTGACGTGCAGTGAGAATCCCAGAGAGCATCCTCAGCAGCGTGGTTGCACATCCACTCCCAACAAAACAGAAGCAAAGCTGCGTGGCTGGTGGGGATGGAGGAGGTCCCATGAGGTGGCAGGTGCAAACTGAGCTGATGGAGCGAAGTGCTTCAGGGTCAGCCATGGGGGGTTTTGAGAATCAGCTGGGGGACGTTGTTCTAAATACATAAAACTGCATATTCACTTCATCATGTGAGTAGTAAAAATGGGTATGAGCATATAACCAACAGGTGAGACCCGTTCCCCAGGGAGCAGATGCTCAGGTGTGATCCTAGAGCTATTCAGGGCCTGATGCTCAAGCAGCTGAGGGCTCTCTCCATCCTGATGGGGCCACATGGTGATTGGGGAATTATAGTGCTTGGTACGAGTGGTCTTGGAAGAAGTGAGTTCAGCTGGCTTAAAATTAAGCAATGAAAATTGAAAGGGAGCACAATCGATATCAGCTGGAAGTTGGTGCATTTTAAATACAGGATGGTTCATTATTGCAATCTGTGTAAGGGTTTGCTAATGCCTCTCATTTATTATAGAGGCTGAAAGAGCTTTGGATGGTGCATCTGACTTGGTTCTAGGTATGACAATAGCAAGAAGAAAATGGTTGCTGACAGTCCTGTCTAACTCGGATGATCCTGGTTTTTCACTTGCTCTGTCCAACCCTGCTCCCTTGTTCCTTTCTGGTGGAGCTGAGGGCAGAATTTCCCTTTGAAAGCAGCTTTTGCTCCTGTCAGCATTAACCATGCTTTCTCTCTAGGATATGAAGAGCTGTGGAAAGAGAACTCTCTCCTCTGCCTTCCTCTGCTTCGCTGGCAAGAGATGCTGGGTACCGAGCACGGAGGACACACAGGATGGAAAGAGATTTAACTTCTAAGGTTCAGAGTATGCCAGCAGACAGCAGCAGCACATCTAAGATGATATTCAGGAAGGCATCCCCTGCTCCTGACAGCAACTGGAAATACCAGACCAACTTTCTTTTCCTCCCTGAAAAGGACAGTGAGAGGCCAGGTAAGCCTTCACCATCCCTTGGCAAGAAAATATCTGTGCTGGGGAAATCGGTATGGGTGGATGCTAGAAGATGTGCACTATTAGGCTGTGGGATTCTGGTCTGAAATAAACCTAGAGCCTGAGTGTTTGAGGTTTCCTGACACTGAAAATGAACATATTTTTGGAGCTGTTTTACGGTGGGGATTATGCGTGTGCTGTGCAATTGCAGTATTTTGGTTTGCATGCTCACGTAGCGCTGCCACTGGAGTTCTGTGGTGCAGTTCCTCTTGTTCTGGGAGGAACACCTTCCCAGACAGGTAAAGAACACCGTATGTTCGGATGGCAAACTAGGTACAGTGATAACAAGAATGAAAACTATGACATTCCAACTAGAAAAATATGAACTTCAGTCCTTTAACATCACTTGGAAACAAACGGTTAAAAGTTAGCTAAGAATACTTACCTCTAGCCACAAGATTAAGTGAAATGTCTTTTTTATTCCTTTTTTTCCTCGTCAGGCTGTCTAAACCTGCTAAGAAATTAGTTTTGACTATGAGTTTTCATGCATAATTTGAGCTGCACGCATATATATTTTTTTTCCTCTAATATGTAAAATAATTGGGTTTTGAACAATGTCATAGATTCGTTGAAGTTACATGTCAGACCTGTAACTAGTGATTGTGAAATATGGAGGGTGTTTGAGATCATTCTTTGAGAGCAAAGATGCTGAAGAAAGCCGCAGGTTGGAGCAGTTCAGTTCAAATATTTTCTTGGCTGCAGCTTTTGCTCTGTCCTGTGAATTTCCATTCTTTGCCAGGATATTGGGGATGAAGGCTGTCCTGAAGAAAAATAACTTTTAAGTGGTAAATAACACTGCAGTAAGAGCGTAAGGTGTGTGGCATGGTCTTTGCCAGGATATTGGGGATGAAGAAGAATAACTTTTAAGTGGTAAATAATACTGCAGTAAGAGCGTAAGGTGTGTGGCATGTGTAAGGTGGACTCCACCTTTACGGGAAGGCTTCTCTTGAAACTTTGAACATGCAGTCCGTGGTTTTGAACATGAAGATGAGCGGGGTTTACCTTGTTTGAGGAATTTGATCTTGAACTGACTAATACAGCCTTTAAAAGCTTGTAAGTGGTGATGTCTGTATTTCAGGAATCCATGTAGGTGTGTAACCTGTTACTTTTGTACCCAAAGGCATTTCTCCACGTGTTTCTTCGTGGACTAAGAGTCCAAAATACCACACAGAAGTGCAATGATATTGCTTAGGGAAACTGAAGATAGCTTTGCCTTGAAATCCTCTCTCCTCATTGCTAGATGTGTGTAATAACCACCCTTATAGTCATAAGCTATGTAATTATAAGCTATATAGAGTTATTAGATACAGTTATAGGTAGTTAAAAGCTACCTGGGTACCCTGAAAACCGTGGAGGTGCCAAGGATGAGATGTTTCAGGAGGGCCTGGGCAGAAAGAGGAGCCTGTGCTTAGGGACACATCTCCCCTGCTGCACACAGACATGCAGGAGGGGAAAAGTGGACCTGAATTAAAACCCTGGCTGGGTGTAAGGCAGGGAGCCTCAGGATGCTGCTGTTGTGGCCCCAGCGGTAGCGTCCAGCTCTAGCAGCTGTACACACCTTTGCTATTACTCAAACTTTTGAGTCTGCATTAGAGTGGATTTTTAATGTCAGTGCAGAGTATGAGGGCTGCTGGCTTGCATTTTTAAGGAGAAAAACAGTGCGTTTGTTCATCAGTTGTTGTAAACTGGATCTAAGGGCAAGGAGGGAGGAGGACAAACTGTCTAAGTTTGGATGATGAACCCCTTTCCAGATTATTCTGCCTCAGTTTTACAGCCAGTGCTTAGTGTGGGGATGATTTCTTCACACCCAAAGAAGAAATCTGTCATGTCCATCAGTCCCAAGCTCCTTCCCCCTCCAAAAATCCTTGTCCTCCACTCACCTGCACCCCCACCTGGCACACAGCTCTGATACTTCCCAGTCCCTTGCTCCTCCTTCCTCCACACCTTTCCGAGGGGCTTCAGATTTGGGATGCAGGTCTCTTTTCCCCTCCTCTCCCTTCCTTTGATGGATTCATCCCCAGTCCAACTCTGGAGCCTGGGATGGTGCGGAGTTTGGCAGAGGGAGGGGTGAGTTCATGCCCCTGTGGCAAGATGAGCTCGGATGGTGTGGGTCAAAATCAGCAGACTGGAAAATCTAAACTCAGGTGGGTGGAGGGGAGGGTCACAAAATACTGTTCTTAGTGGGCAGTAAGTGCCCCAGGGCTCTGGAGTAGGTCTGAAAACTCCCTGGTAGGTGCAAGTTGTCTCTCCCAAGGCTGGGGGTAGCTCCCTTGCTCTCTGGCAGCCTGAAAGCAGCCAGGGATGCTGGCGTAGTGGCAGTTGTTGGTTTGTGACATGTCAGAGGAAAGCCTGTGGGAGGAGACACATGGAGTTCCCAGTTCTCTGATCCAGCTTTTTGCACATCTGGCACCTTAGAAACACCATCCAGTCAGATGCAGGATCCTCTTCTGAGCCCACAGCAACAGGTCTGCAAGATCAGGTCCTTCATGGATCTTCTCAGGCACTTGTCATTGGTCTTGAAGATACAAATTGGTGGTAACTGAGAAGATTTTGTTTTTCCTGAGGTTAAAATTCACGTTTTTGTCAGCAGTGGCTTCAACTCTAAATTAAGACAAGTTCTGTCTGTGTGGTATCTGACACACAGCTTGCCACTTGCTAAATCTGAAATTAAGATGCCACTTTGGATCAAAGAGAAATCCTCTGATATTAAGATATTATAGCTACGTTTTCTCCTGTAGGATACTCAAGCTTCTATTTAAAGGTGCTTTAGTGGGAAGCATCCACTGATGCTGATGGCAGCTCTCCCTGTTATCTGCCTATAGGACTCAAGACTTTCTTTTTTAGTTTCTAGATACTATGTCCATATGCTAAACTTAAAGACTGAGTTTTTCTCAGGAGCTTTGTAGGTCTGTGGCTCACACTGGTCAGGGATCACAGTGCAAATTCTGTTTCTTTTTTCAAGATCAGAACAATCAGGCCATATGATCTGACTGAGAGGCCACAGTGTCCCTGAGTACCGACAATCAGGCCATGCAATCTGGCTGTGCTCTTGACTGAGAGGCCACAGTGTCCCTGAGTACCACTGTGTCATGGCAGAAATGAAATAGGCACAATTGGGTTTTGTAGGTGACAGTTCCTGGTACCCAAAGACCACAAGGTATGTGCAGGAGGGTGTGTTTGATACAGATCCGACCACACAGAATTCCCCTGGGGGTTGCAGTTCACACTTGACATTACTTACTAGTATTTATTTTCAAATGCAACGTGTCAGCACGAAGAGGAGGCTCTTAATATGGAAAAAGTCAAATGTGACACTGATTCTGACCCAGATTTCTGACCAGAAATTCTGATCAGTGTGAAGTAGCTACCCTGAAGTTCTTGCTCTCCAATTAGGGAGATGTCAGCGAGCACACGGCTAAGCAGCAGTCTGGTAAACATAGGGATGTTTTTATTAAACAGCTTTGGGATACAAAATTATTTATACTGACCTTGTTTTCCGGCTCTTCAGAGGCCCAAGGAGAAAGCTTGAGACTCTGTAAGAAGTAAGGCTCCTTCATTATACTGCTTCCCATCTGTCGGGTTAGTTTTTAGGATCTATATGTTTTCATCTGTTGGGGAGTAATGGAGGTTTCACAGGCAAGAAAACTCATGAATGAGACTTTGCTTATCAATGAAGGGTCTAAGAGTGCTTTAATGTATCATATGGAGGTGAACTTAATGAGGGGTGAGTGGGTTGCTGGGATGTGAGCAAGGTCAGGTTAGTTCCGTGCGGTATTGCAGGGCATGTAACATGTAACTGCCGTATCCAGAGGCAGGGTTGGATGGGGAGGGGGGGTGTGAAGTGGGACCTCGGGTTCACGTGTGAAGAAATCAAAGCTTTTGGGTCACAAGAGGAGAGAGAGAAGATGAGGTAACCTCTCCCCTTGGTGTCTGTGATGGTAATTTCCTAAAGGCATCATACGAGGTTGCAGTTCTCTTGAATGACTGAGGGGATGACAAGCTCTAAGTACTCTGATGGTATAACGAGTGAGAGCAAGCCCTAAGCCTGGATAAAAGGTATGATTTTCCCAAGTGCTTAAGAGACTCATCATTTCCACTTCAAGTCCTATGATAATTTAAAGGGATATGCTTCCCTTTTTTCTTTTCTGGTGCCCGGTGAAATTTTCAGTGGGTTAAGGGAGGAGCAGCTACCACATCTGCAATGTGGAGCACCATGTGCACGCAGCCACCATGGGGGTGTGAGGACCATGTCAGGTCCTGACGAGCATCAGCTGGTCAGGAGGCTGTGAGAGGCAACCTGAGCTCCCCAGATCTGGAGCAGCAGTAAGTGGGGGCTTCTTGCGAGGGGTGACATGACACCAGGCTTGACAAGCAAGTGCCTGTTGGTTCATTTTCGCTTTAATGGAGCTATTTATTACCTCCTGAAAAATTGTAATTAAAAGTGAAATCACCCATTTGACATAAGGCTTATTGGCCCCATCTAATTAAAGTCTGCCAGGGAGAGAAGTGTTGCGGCGAGTACAGGTGGGATTCTCAGAGAAATCCTACACTTGAAATGCTTTCCCGGGGCACGTGCAGACCAGGGGAAAGAAAGATGGACTAAAAATAAATAATGCTGGCTGCAGGAAACAGAATCACAGAATCCCATGGGGTTGGAAGGGACTTCTGGAGATCGTCTAGTTCAACCCACATGCCAAAGCTCTGCCACCCTCACAGGAAAGAACTTCCTCCTCATGTTTAGGTGGAACTTCTTCTATTCAAGTTTGTGCCCATTTCTTCTTGTCCTGTCCCTGGGCTGAAAGGGACTGAAAAAAGACCAGCCCCATCCTCTTGACACCCTCCCTTTCAATATTTATCAGCATTGATCAAATCCCCTTCAGTCTTCTCTTCTCCAGACTAAAAAGACCCAAGTCCCTCAGCCTCTCCTCGTAAGGGAGATGCTCCAGGCCCCTCATCATCAAACAGTGAGTTTTTCCTGTCCTTCTGCACATAGCTGTTTGCCTCTTGCCCTGCCGTTGATCTCCTTTCAGTCGACACTCCTAGTTGAAATGATTTCCTGTTACACCTAGCGTGCTTCTCCTCGTTGCCCTCCCCAGTGAACAGAGGCAGGAGTGGGGCAGTGCTGCACACTCAAGGTAATTCCCAAGCTGTGCTCAGAGCCAGCAAACTCACAGTGAGTTTTTCCTGTCCTTCTGCACATAGCTGTTTGCCTCTTGCCCTGCCGTTGATCTCCTTTCAGTCCTATTCCTGTGATTTCAGAAAGCTCAGGCAGTCCTTCCTAAATGGGGCGCAATCTCTGCGGTTCTTTTCCTCGGCAGGTTAGAACATGCCCAGGAGTCAGATGTGTTGATGCTGATTTTTCCCTGTGCAGGGATGGGGAGGCTGGGCTGGGGCAGGCAGTGGGAATTGCGAAACCTGGAGCTTTCCTCCAGAGGGAGGCAGCTCTGGTGGCAGTTTAGGACCAGCTCTAAACCTTGCAGGGGTTATAGCACCTTACGGGAGGAAGGTCACTGGGAGTATGTGAACAGCCCTGTCTTTGCAACCTGGGTAAATCAGTGGGTACTGAGTAGCTCCAGGTGATGTCTACTGGAATCTGGTTGCTGGAGGCTGTGCTGCCATCACTGCCTGTGCTGACTGGCTTACAGTAAGCCAGCTACTGTCTGGTCAAGATGCAATGACCTCTATGTATTGACGTTCTTGACCTCTTTTATTGAAGGATCTTGAAATAGAGGTAACTCCTGAGTCCTTTAGAAATAGACCCAAATAAGTCAGGAAAATATTAGTATGAGTTCCACTCTGTAGGTTTTTTTACTCAACCTGGAACACATTATATGAGTTTAAATGACCACGTGGTGTAGAGCCATGCTCAGGGACATGGAGCCCAGCTCCATCAGCCTTTTCCTCAGCACCCTGTACCTGTCTGGGCCCAAATGCTTTGGTGTTGCTCTGGCAATAGGGAGGCTGTTTGTAACGTGTATCACCCTCATGGGGGTTTTTTACTGCTCTGTCAGTGCTTGGTGTTTCACCTAGCACCTGTCTTCAGATAACTGATGGAGCACAGGGGACTTCTGCTCCTATTGAACAGCATGGGCCTCACTCAGGTGGCTGCAGCTGCAGCTCCCAGACCACTCTGCATCACCCCTGGCTCTGCTTCTCCCCAGACACTTACCCAGGCCCTCCCAACGCCTCCTGAGATGCACCTAAATCTCTTCTGGGCATCTAGGTGCAATCAGGGCATGTCCCTAAATCACCATGCATGAGTGAAAACCTTGAGAAAGCAGGAGACAAGTAATTTTTCTTCCCTGGTCTGTGAGTTTTGAGGCAGTGTTGGGATTCACTGAGGAGCAAGTTGTTTGTCAGCCCTTAAAAGCTAAGGAAGTTACTGCATTTGGCATGATGATGGTGTGCCCACCTTCTTAGAGGCAAAGCAGTGATGGTGCCTCATCCTCCAGTACCAAGCCACATTCAGCCTTTCCCACAGCTCCTTCCAGTTCTCCGCGGCCAGGTTGCTCTAGGCTGGAGCAAACCTTGGAAGGTGGTGCCTTCCCTGAGACAGTGAAGGAAGGAGAGCTCCGCAAAGCTGCCGTAGCGAAGCCGGGAGAGCTTTCCTTCTGCTTGCTGCAGAGCTGGGCTCTTTGGCCCCCCCCTGTTTATTAACCCTTGCTCTCACACCTGTTCTCACTCTCGCACCTCCGGCGCTCCGGAGCCACTTCTTGCACCTCCCACAAGTGCACATGCTTTTGCTCCAAGAGCCTCCCTGGATTTCGGACCTGCGTGTGTGTGATCGGAATGAATTAGACTTGGCTGAGGCATGGGATTATTGCAGACCTGTCACTTCACAGTATGTTCCTGTTACAGCCCACACTTGTGTCTGCTAGTATTTTAAAGTAAACTTTAATTAGCATCTTCCAAAGAGTGTGAATAAATTGTTTTGTTGTTGTTTTAGGTTTGGTTTTGTTTTAAGGAAAAGAGTGTTTACTCACCAGGGACGTGTTTCCAAACTCTTCATCCACTCTAGTCCTGGTTTTCTGATACCTCACCGCGCGTCTTACTGTGAAGCCCTGCGTGATGCTGTTGGTGGGAGCAGGGTTGCTCAGCGGTGGGGTGGGGTGTGCTGTGGAGGCACGTGCAAGCACTGGAGTATTTTTGGGACATTTTGGAGCAATGCTCTCAGACCCCTGATGGCTTTGCGTCACCCGTTTACTAGCAAGCTGTCCCAAGAGAGTCACTGCAGACCAGGTAGGTCTGTGTCTGCCTAGGACAGTGTACCAGCCCCTTTACCTGTTGTCCAACGGGCACAGCTTGGACTCAGTGCCCTCAAAGGTCCTACATAGCTTAGAAACCTCTAACAGTGCTGCAATCCAGCAGGTCCAGAGAAGTAATTCTTCCACTTTACTCTGCTCTGGTGAGACCTCACCTGGAGTATGGTGTGCAGGTCTGGAGCCCTCAATATAAGAAGGACATGGACCTGATGGAGAGGGTCCAGAGGAGGGCCACAAGGATGATCAGGGGGATGGAGCACCTCTGCTACGAGGACAGGCTGAGGGAGCTGGGGTTGTTCAGCCTGGAGAAGAGGAGGCTCCGGGGAGACCTAATAGCGGCCTTTCAGTACCTGAAGGGAGCCTACAGGAAGGCTGGGGAGAACCTGTTTAGAAAGGCCTGCAGTGACAGGATGAGGGGCAATGGCTTCAAGCTGGAGGGGAACAGATTTAGACTGGAGATGAGGAGAGGGTTCTTCACTGTGAGGGTGGTGGAGCACTGGAACAGGTTGCCCAGGGAGGTGGTTGAGGCCCCATCCCTGGAGATATTCAAGGAGAGGCTCAACGAGGCCCTGGGCAACCTGGTCTAGTTGGGGGTGTCCCTGCTGACTGCGGGGAGGTCAGACTAGATGGCCTTTGGAGGTCCCTTCTGGCCTGGGCAATTCTATGATTCTATAACACTGGAGAGGTCTCCCCCGTATATAACATGCCTGAGATGCTCTTTGCAAGGAGTGTTGGGCATGTTTTCCAGCCTTCACTCCAGAAGGGGTGAATTAGGTATCTGACGTGGTCCAGAGATCTGCTCATAGAGGTGCAGAGGAGGTTTTGTACACGGCTGGCTTCCTGCAGAATTAATTTGCTGCTGAAATTCATTGCATTAATACCGTGTAAAGGCTTCTACCCACCCAACCCATTTACTAGACTGAATTTGTGAAAGTGGTGGAATAATGGACTGGAAGGACTACAGACCTGTTTGCCCTCTTTATGGGGAGAGCATTAAGGGAGGGCTGAGAAATCAGGCTGGGGCTGGGGCGTTACCCACTGGTGCTGGCATGGAGTAGTGATCCCCACCCCATACCCTCTGTTTTCAAAGGTGGTGTGTGACGTGGGGAAGGTAAACCCACTGCCTGGAGTACTGAAGGCAGGAAGCTCATAAACTGCCAATGGGGGGAAAAAAAACATGGCCTGGGTGGTAAGCAAAGTTTTTTGGAGGAAAGAAGGTGTTGACTTGGGTGGACTCTGTTGGCTTTTGCTTTGCAAGGAAATGTACTTGAGCAAATGTGCTGGTATGAAGTGTTCAGGCGCATAGATTGACTCCTTTTAGTTTCACCCATGCATGGCTTAGGTTCCACCCATCTTGTTTAAACAAACATACTTGGTGGGGATAAGGCAAGGAAAATCCTGTTCTCTGCTTGTGTTTGTTCTTCCCTCTGCTCCTCCAGCGGGGACACTCAAAACACAGTCGGGGTTCTAGGTGTTAGGTTTTGACAGACTCAAATCAACTTGATGTGCCCTTAAAAAATCCCATAGACATTTGTAGTGCCAACTGCCAACAGCCAAGCGTGTGCCCAGTCACTAGCTGCTGCATGGATTGGTTTTCTCATACTGAGAACCATTCTTTTCCTGTCATGGGAAGGCTTCAAGTGTGGCTTTTTGGTGGCACCAACACAAGAGCATCTTTAGAAGCTACAAAGTGGCATTATCTGAAGTACCAACGTGGGAGCAGTAGGGCTGTGGAGGCCAGGTTGTCATCTTGTGGTTCTAAACGGGTTGTTCCCTGTTTCCTGGTGAGGCCCCTGTCAGTGAGTGCCACATAAAAAGGCTCCCTGTTGGTGGTAAAAAAGGATAATGTCTGGGAATTGAAACACTCAATTCTCTGTTCCATCAGTAGTGAAAGTGGGCTACCTGCAGAGCTCAGCCTTCAGTCCCTTCCAGCAGTTCCCTGGAAGACACAACCCACTGCTCAAAGGAGGACCCTCTGTGTACTAGGAAGGATTGGAGAAGAGCGGTCCCTGGTGCTTCTCAACAGGAGATGGAGGAGATGCAAAGAGAACTGGCAGCCCATGCTGTGCATACCCACTGGTGTATGGCATTGTTCTCATTTGATGAAAATACATATTTGATGACTTGCAAGAGTAACAAGAGGCTTCAAAACAAGAATTCTATTTATGCCACTTTTGCTTTATTCCTTCCCCTAGGGTGTCATAGAAGTGATGGTGGGAATAGACTTCAGGAGGTCTGTAAAACAACCTCCTGCCTGGAGCAGGACTGTCTCCAACACCAGATCAGGCCAACTGTAGCTTTGACTACCCAAAGTTTGATCATTACTGCAGATGGAGATGTCACCACCTCTCTGGGTGGCCTATTCCAGGTCTGTGCTACCCTCCTAGTGCATTATTTTTTTTTTTAATGTGCAATCTAAACCGCATAAGCCACAATATGTGGCCATTGCCCCTATCTGCGATTACCAAGAAGAATTTGGCCCTGTTGTTATTGTAACTCCCCTTCAAGTTGTGTGGGCAGGAGTTTGACTTTAGAAGGTGACACCAATTTCCCTTTTTTATCACTTTTATGTTTGGGAATAACTCTGTGATTGTGAGGTTTTCTGTGGTCATGACCTTCCCAGATGGGGAAGACCTGTGCCAGATCCAAGCCCTACAGGAAGGGTGGGAAAATCTATCCCTTGCAAGTCCACAGAGCAAACTGTTTCTTTGAAGAAGAGTTCACTTTTTTTCTTCCATGGCTTATTTTACTGAGATGGAAAATTCAGTAGCTATTAACATTGATTATCAGTATAAAGGATTATAAGGGGCTGAGCTCTGATTGGGAAGCTGAAGGCAAAGACAGGGGTTATGAGAATGAAGAAATGCCTACTGTAGGAGAAAATGAGGTTCAAGACCACCTAAGGAACCTAAAGGTGTCTAAGCCCATGGGATCTGATGAGATCTGTCCAGGGGTCCTGTGGGAGCTGGCAGATGAATCTGCTAAGCCACTTCCATTGTATTTGAGAAGTCATGGCAGTCTGGTGAAGTTCCTGCTGATGGGAAAAGGGGAAACATAACACCCATTTTAAAAAGGGAAAAAGGGAAGACCCCGGGAACTACAGGCTGGTCAGTCTCACCTCTGTGCCCAGCAAGATCATGGAGCAGATCCTCCTGGAATCTCTGCTAAGGCACATGAAAAATAAGGAGGCGATTGGTGACAGCCAACATGGCTTCACCAAGGACAGATCATGCTTTGACAAATTTGGTGGCCTTCTACAGTGTTGCTACAGCATTGGTAGATAAGGGGAGAGCAACAGACATCGTCTACCTGGACTTATGCCAAGCGTTTGACGCTGTCCCGCATTGACATCCTGGTCTCTAAATTGGAAAGGCATGGATTTGATGAAAGAAAATCTTTCCTGTGAGGGTGGTGACACTGGAACAGGTTGCCCAGGGAAGTTGTGGATGCCTGGAGATGTTCAAGACCAGGCTGGATGGGGCTTTGAGCAACCTGGTCTGGTGGGAGGTGTCCCTGCCCAGGGCAGGGGGGTTGGAACTCGATGATCTTTGAGGTCCCTTCCAACTCTAACCATTCTATGATTCTAAGTTCACAATCTTCCCTATTATTTTCTCCTTCTTCTGACTCACCTGGTCTGGTTGCCTCCTGTTACTCCATCCTGGGGGAAGGAGAGTGCTCAACGCATTGCTCACCCCTCCTGTGACCTCTCTGGTGCCGCACCTTTGTTGGATGACAGGAACAAAAACAGCACAGAGAATTCCCAAAAGGGTGAGGACTCCTTAATCCCTTCAGAAAACTAACCCAGTACTTCGTGGGTGGGTCCCTGCTAGTCTCAGAGTAAATTAACATCTCCTTCCTCATCCACAGCTCTCTGCCTTTCTGATCACACTAAATGCAAGTGCCAATCCCATGCTCCTCTGGCCACTCTGCCTCCGTGTTTGCAAAGGCTGTGCCTCGTGGGGACAAGGGTCTTACCCACGTAAAATCCCAGCTGTTTTCCCTTTTCCTGGTTCCACATATGGGTCGAGTTGTCTGCGCAGCAGCCAGTGAGACAGTCCCCTTGTAACAACTGGTTTACATCCGTCGACAGTTTTGCTGCTTCTTCAGTGACATCCCTCCATGTTTGCCATAAATATTTCTCTCTGGACTGAACCCTTCATCTATTTGTTTAGCATCTTTCTTCGGTCCTGCGTTTTGTACAGTCACATCACCACGGTATTGAGACTCCCCGTGGCTTGTATTAGATGCTAACCATTGAGATGTTGGAGCATTTCCCTCCATATTCAGACAAAAGGGCTAAAAGAGGTCAATTGCCCGGGTTGTGTGATAGATTGCAGGTGAGATTGGACTCATGGAGTGGTCAGACCATCTTTTCCACCTGGTGGACATGTTCCCCAGGAGAGACCCCAGCTTACAATCCCTGTGTTGATTGAACTTGAAGTTTTCCTGCCTTTCCTTGAATTTGTAAGGTTGTAATTTATCGAGCAAGAATATAGCAAACCAACATCTTGTTCTACAGCTTCACCGCAGGGGTGATTCATATGGACTGCTGATGGTATCTGGCACCAGGTTTTGGCTGCTCTTCTGGAAATAGTGAGCCATTTGTGGATATCTGGTCATTAGAGGATGAATTTTTGTTTGCTCTCACCTGAACTTAATTCAGACTTAGGTGCCACACATCTTCATTAATCCTCTTAGCCGTGATTTGGTTGCACCCTCTTACCTGAAAGAAAGGAATTTGATAATGCACCGCTGAAATGAGCTGCAGCGATCTGACATTCAAACCCAGACAAACAAAACTCTCTTGACTCGCTTGGAGAAGAAAAACCACATCAATTACACTGTCAGTTGTATTTACCTTGCACCAGTCCTGAACCATCCCAAGGCTCAAACATGTGCTGTCAACGTCTGGGGCAATGCCTCTGCGGTTAGGGATGTGCCCCGGTTGCTGGGATGGACTGGGGGGGGGTGCACGGCACCCAGAGGTGCATCTTTGGGGCTGAAAGAGGCTGCAGGAACAGCCAAGGAGCGCCGTCTCTGACACACAAATGCCATATTGAGTTCAGCAAAGCACATTTTGTCAGCTTGGGCTTGTTTAAAAAAAAAAAAAAAAAGGAAAGAAAAGAAAGAACCTGCTGGAAATGGGGGGGTTTCCCAAGTTCCTGCAACATTAGACACTGCCTGCATTCCTGTGCTGTGAGGACAGTGTAGTCCAGAAGTGCTCACTTTGTTTGTTTTTCCTCCAGCCTTTGCTTCTTGCTTAAGTCCAGTGATTTACGCCGCACGGCAGCGCTCCCCTCTCCAGTTCCTGGGGTCAGAATGGAAACGTGGCTCCTTAGGGTAAGGTTGGGAACAGCCAGTTGTGTGCCCTTGCAGGGGGGCAGAGGGCAAGCACCTGGGCTTGCAACACCCATCGAATTTTGTCTCTTCTCCTGGGGCTGCTGGTGCATCCCTCCTCGGAGCTGGGAAACCTGCCACGGCAGCTCTGGAGAGCCGCTCTCCTCCCGAGGCTGATGAGCAGTGAATAAGGAGGGTATTGTTTCGCTGTCGTCTACCTCTGCACGTCCGATGGGGAAAATTAAAACAGACACATGAGCGGATTAGGTGTCAGAAAACGTCTAATTATGGCTTATAAAATTACCGGCTCAGTGGCTTATGAATGGAAATGTGCAGGGAACCCTGTATGAGTGTAGTCCCCAGCTTATCCCTGAAAGCCTCATCTCCAGAGAAAAGGGAAAGGAGGAAACCCACCAGAGCTGTCCTCTCTAGCCGTGGGAGATGCAGCTAGTCAAGATTCCATCGTGTCTGGCTCCTTGGGAGCAGCGTGTGCCTTATGTTTCAAAACAGCCTGTCTCCTGGAGGACAGCAGAAGATACGCTGGTATTCATTACATAGATCTCTGTGCACTCTCAGCTCCTTGGAGTGCTAATGTGGTTTCTGTTGTGATTTTTGCTGAATGGTGGAGATTGATGCAGTGCTTGGGGTCTTTGCCTACATGTGCAACGCTTCAAGAAATTCAGACGGGGGCCTTTACCCTCCAAATTTACGATTCGATGGCTTAATGGGTACGGTTTGGTTATGGATTAGTGATACAAAATGGTTTAATACTTCTCATTTTTGACAATTTTCCATGAAATGCAGAGATGACAGGAAATATCTTTTGCTCTCAGTTTTGAGCATAATGTGGTTTACGGTATAACATCTGCATCTTTGTAGCCTATATGACAAAGACTGTCCTCGGAGCTGTCTGTCGAGGCACGGCAAGGCAGAGGTGTGACTCCCCAGTAGGTAATTACTTGCTTATTTTTTTGATGGACTTTGTGTGCACACAAAATACGTATGCACAAATAGGAATTCACAGAGGTTTTTTGCAGCAATCTCCTCAAACCTGTCAGAATAAGTGTTTCAGTGAAACTTTGGTGCAACAGCAGGAAAAGTATGACAATGTTTTTTTTAAACTTTTTGCGAGATAGCCTAAAATCTGGCCTTTCATAACATACCAGCTGTGTCCTTAACTCTTGGAGAGCTTGTATCCCTCCCTCTCAGTAACCAACATCCCATGCCTGGTATGTCACATCCATCTTCCTGACTGCTCAGAGCCACTGGCTGCTGCAGAGTCCAAGAGCCAAATCTTGGATTAGCTCAGTTTGGTATCGTATAGGCCATGCATGCATGCATCCTAGTGACTCATGACAATAGGTGTGCCCTCAACTTCATTTGGAGCCTTTAAGTGGAATAACTCAAATGGAAAGGGAATATCTTATACCTTGGCTTGTGTGCTTGTACTGGTCTTGTCACAGTGACCCTGCCTTAGAGAGATCCTGGGCACGAGGTTGCATGGGGAGTTGTTCAAACTGGCTTATGTTTTATGGGAAATAATTTTTAGTCACTTTAGGTTTTAAAATGGATTGCAAGGTATGTGTAACCCTGAGCTTCAAATCTCTACCTGTTGAACATCTACCTGTGCAAACCTGATGAGTGCTTTACTCAGCTTTTGTGTGCAATTTCCTATAATGCCTTAATTTTGTAATCAAGGTGAAGTTCTCCTTCAGAAAATCACTGAGCTACTACGTTGCTACCAACGTTGACAGTAACATTTGCTGCCACGGGTTAGAAAATCATAGTAACTTAGAGAGCGATGTTTTGTAGGAGTGGATGAATAAGAACACAAGGCCCTCCAACAGAGCTGGTTGTCCTGAACAGGTCACCATGATACCTGAGATGGCTGGGGATGCGTGTACACAAAAAAAACTCATGGGCTTGGACTTGTCTGTCTTCTACTTTGTCTCCATATTCATAGAAGTTTTTAGGTTTTTCAGAAAGTTAACAAGAGAGATTTGACTGAATCTGCTGGAATCAAGGTCTTTCCCTCAAGGAAAAGAAAGGTGCTCCTCCAAGGGAGGTGGGCAGGTATTATATGGCAGCAAAGTGAAAGGCTGTACTGCACCTGCATGGGCTTCTGCAGGGAAAACTGGCCACCCAGCCTTCCAGCTGACAGTGTTGGAGAAGATTTGAAACCAAGAGCTGGAGTGGCTTTGGTGGGTGATGCTCTCAGCAGTGCTCAGTGTGATGAGCTCAGGGTGATGCTCCAGCACAGCATCTTCAGATTGCACGTGTCCTGCTTAGGTGCAAGCCTGCAAATGGCTGCAGTTAACATATCCACAGGTAGAAATGTGGACTGAATATTGGGAGCTCCTTTGGGGCCATTTTTTTGGACCAGTGACCTTAATCCGAGCAAACGGGCTGGTCGTAGCTGTAGCTATAGTCATGAGATGGTTTTGATGGGATGTTGCTCCACACGAAGAACATGACCTGGGGAGCCAGATTGCACATGCGAAGGTCAGTGCCGCTTTCAGTCAACACCATGCAGTGTTTAACGTCCTAAAGGAGGAGTCCTGACCCCAATGTGGTGAATAGCAGAGTTCCTGTGGGGCTGAGATTTCACAGGACTCTCCCAGAAATACAGCTTGTCAGATTTGTGATGCAGCTTCCTCTTTTCCTCTGGTGCAAAGTTAAGGGTTTTTTTTGACTAAAAATGACCTTTTTCGTGTGCACATCTGCTTTCCACCCCAAATCTTGGTGTTTATATATCATGCTACTGACAACCAAGCTGTTCTGGCTGAAAACCCAAGTATTTTTGTGCAAAATGGCATTAGCGTGTCTCATGGGAATTGTGGTTTTCGGTACCTTCTGCTTCCATTCTCCTTTCTGGGCCAAGTGTTGTTGCAACCTGCAGCTCTCAGGATGCACGTGGACAGAGAGAGTGTGTGTGCTAAGCTAGAAGTGTCTTTTGCTTTCAAGGTCTTGTGAATTTCAGTGAAAAAACTGAAAACAAAATGGGAGGGAGGGGGGAAAGCTTTAAAGGAATAAAACTGAAGTGCAGAGACGCATTTTTGAGTCATGATATTTCACTGAAAAATATTTTTCTCCTGTGGAAAATTCTGATAAAACCAAAATCGCGCATCAGCACTTCCTAGAGGAAAATGCCTTTTCCTCTCAATTTTCATTCTAGTCTACTCCTATAACAAGAAAAAAGTTTTGACTGTAGTTGGCTTATGTGGGATTTTAACAGCCCGACTGAATGCATCAAAAGCCTTCAAGATATTTCATAGAAAAATTCTCTTGAGTTTTATAACGTTTGTCCAGCACCCTGCAATTCGGGGAAAGTATTTTGATACCCGAAAAGTTTATTTGCAGAATTACTGGGTCGGATGTGTAGCTGGCTGAAATCAATCTAACTCCTTTGACTTTAGTGCTGGAGTGATTTACAGCCCGGGTGAGTGTTGCTTGGTGATTGGAGCCTGCCGTTTGCCGTGCACACAGCCGTCAAAATTTGGGGTGTTTGATATGCCCCATTTGTGCTGCTCTCCGGTATTGATAGGGGAAAAGTGATATAATGGGGCTGCAACTGTTTATATAAATGTGCCTGTTTCCATGAAAGGATAGGGTTTTTCACAATTCTTGTGTGTTATTTTTTGTATTTGTTTGTGGTTTTGTTGGTTTTTTTTTCATTTAATTGTGTCCACATTAGTGGTTTGATGGTATTAATGGTGTTTTTATAAGTTTTAGTACCTCTGCTGAAATACTGAGGTTTGGGTGTATGCTTGTCCCTTCTGAGAAAAAAAAAAAAAAAAAGAAACCACGAGCTTTTTTTTCAGTGAAAAAGCTCCTCTTGGAGTCGCAAAACAAGGCATTCAGCTACACCAATCCATGGAAATCACTGGCTGTGTTTATACAGCAATTAAAGGGGGATTACAGCTGCCACGGAGCTCAGCACCCCGGTCCCATCCCCTCCCCTGCACGCACTGGGAGCCTCAAAGCCACATTGTTCCCCGTAGCTGTCAATGCCAGCCCGGGGACAAGGCGGGTCGTGAAAATGGGAGAGGGTAGTTTCTGCCAGGGAGTAAGATTTTTTTAAAAAAATAAGAAGAGAAACAAAGGGAAAAGGGTGGGGGAAGGAATGATAATTACGTTTTCTTCTTCCAAAGGTGTTTTCCGTGGCCATCCTCGGTGCAGGGCAGCGGGGAAGGGAAAGGTCCTTTCCAAGTGCACCCTAGAAATTGTCCTTTGGGAACGCGTTGAGCCAAGGTGCTGTGTGTGACAGCACGTGAGCAGAGGTTGTCCTTGCTCTGAAAGCGCTGGCTTAGCATGAAGGACTCTGTTTGGAGGTGGCACCCTGAGCATCTGTGCTCCTGCTCTGCTCAGAGATCTTGCCAAACCCTTGTGCTGGGGATGGGGTGAATCTCAGAGGCCAACCTGTGTGTCTGCATCTCGGCAGGATCCCTCAGGCGGTGGGACGGCCACCAGAAGAGCCAGATTCCTGCTCCCCATGGAAACAGTCTCCCATAGCGCCCATCCCTGCCCAGACAGCCCTAATCCCCCCTCCGAGGTCACCCTAAGAAGCCTCCCGGCTCTCTTATCAGTGAGCATCTCCCTTTGACAAATATTTAGGAGAGGCAGCTTTGCAGGGGTGGAGGTGAGCCAAGGCGGGTGGCAGGGCCCCACACCGCAGAGGCGCTGGTGGGGACAGGACAGGGGGCATGGCACGGGGTCCCTGTGGTGTGTGGGGCCACCACAACCCCCTGTCACCCTCTCGTGTAGGGGACACCTGGCTGTGCTTCCCCAGCTTGCAGCATCTTGACCTCTGCTGCCAGCAGAAAGCCTTTAAAACAAGTGTTGGGGTGACTCCCCCAGGAGAAGATGATCCCTTGGTGACGGAGAGTGTGGTTGGAGGTGGGAAGATGTGTTTTTTGCTCAGAACAAAGAGCAAACGGCTTTTCTTGTGGAGAGAGGAGGTTTAAGGGGGATGGGGAGCCCTGCTCCATGCCAGGTACAAGTCCAAGTGCTGAGGAGCCCCAGGCTATGGCTGAGAGATAGCAGCTTTGCAGTTAAACGGTCAGATAGCTCCATTCTCAGTTCTCAGATACTTTTTTTAAGACCCACCAGAAAACAAAATCCAGCATTTATCCTGTCTGCCTCACAGGCGATGGATGGAGAGTTGTCCACCAAATGTATCCTCCAGACACAGCAAGAAGCAGGAGAGACATCAGTCTCTCCCCGATGTAAGGTATAGATTCAAATCCATGGATGCCTTACCCTGATGCTCACATGGATTTTTATTTCCAGAAAAGTATGTATTTTTACTTGGTGGTGGGGCAGGAGCTGTTTTGGTGGTGCTTCTTCAGAGCTTGTGAGGTGAAGTCCCCTGAGAGAGCAGTGCCAGGCAGAGCTCTGGTGGGAAAAGAACCCAGGCTGGTACCAGAGAGGGATGTGACAGAAGCAGAGGAGGAGGCCTGGGTGCTAGGGATGAGGAGACAACACACACAATAGTGCCACTGAGTTTTGATGCAGGGACTCAAAGTGTGGGACTGTGAGAATAGCTCAAGCAGCTGATGAGAGATGATCCTGGCCACGGTGTTGTGGACAGACCAGCAAGAGTCAAAATGACTCACAAGGCACTTCCTGCCCAGCCTCTCCATCCGCTGGAGGTGCGTGTTGGTACAGATCAGGCTGCAGGTTCCAACCCCCAGGTCTCCGTTTCTCTGAGTGCTCAGAACCTCATAACCAGGTTTGTAGCTGAAATTCATAGTGAAACTGGTGCTCACCCCACCCACGGGGGCACACGAGGCTTGGGTTGTCTCTGCAAAGAACACAGAGATCTCCAAAGGGATTGAAAAAGAAAACACTGTCACCACCACAAAAACCAAAAACAAAACCCAAACCTCAAACAACCCCAAAACCCAGGCTTTGGGAAAGTAACAAGTCCAGTCCCAGCTTTTGGTCTGACCTTGGTCATGGCCACAGATGCACCAGACCTGAGCACCTGAAGAAGGATGACCGCGCCTCGGTCCATAAATACCTGTGCAAATAGGTGTAAGCTCCATTTTTCTTTCTTTTCCCTCCGCAGCATGCAGTCAGTCGTGCCTTATGAAGGAGAGGTGACTATGAAATCTGGAGGGGCTTTGTTACCCTGCTAATGGTTCGTAAAATATATGGGAGCCCAGGAACCATTGAGCTGAAAGCACTGATCAGCCTGCGTGACAACATCCTCCTCCCTGGACAGGCAGCATCTAGAGTGTCTGTGGAAATGAGTTGACCCCACACGGTGCATCACGGTAAGTAAATGATATCTGGAGGCTTTTGCAGTATTTGTTGGCTTTTTACATCTCCCCATATTGCTCTTTTGCACCATGCAAACTGGCCAGTGGAAAGGGACACGTCCCTTTACTTGTTCAACAGCCCAAACGTTGGTGCAGGGGACGGTCAAGGGCCACTAAGGTTTTTTTGGGTTGGTTGTGAAGCCCCTTTGCACACACATCCTATGTCTCCTGTTATAACAGAGCGATGCTGATTAGAGAGGCCAAAAACCCCGCCAAAGAAAGAAATGCAACTTCTACTTGGGTTGAGCCTCAGGGTTGTCTCTTCTGCCTGCCGAAACCCAGGCGGTGCCCAGCAGACTGCGTGGCTTGCAGGGGCATCTAGTGGCTGAACGCTGTACAAGTGATCGGGCGTTGTGATGCGTTTTATACCCTTCTCTAATACCAGCTCCAGGCAGCCCTCTCAGCCTAAACAGGTCAGAGTCCCTCATTGCACAAGCACAACCAACCCCTCGAGGTCAGAAACGTTGCCAACAATTTGATTTAAAAGGTCCCCTTCCCGCCATTTGCCCACCCTCCCTCCTTCCCAAAATACCCATTTCGGATAAGAAGCAAAACTTTGCAGGTGGCTTCACTCCTCCTTCTGTTGAAGGTGTGGAAACAACGCTTAGTGGCAGTGGCATCATCCCCAAGCACAAGGAGGAGCTGCTTGGAGGAAGCCTGGGCACCACCAGCAGTTGGGAGGAAGCCTGCTACTACTCCAGCATTTCTGTTCGCATGATTTATTTAGCTCAGGTTTGTGTCCTTTTCCAAATGATCGGAGACGTCACAGAATTGGATGAGAGGAAGAAAACTCAAATCTTCCTGTATTGTTTTAAATAGCCACATTTCAGGTGATCAGGACCAAATCTGCCCCAGCTCCAGGGGTGGGAAGGGGATGGGGAGGAGGCAGGGGACACCGCGGTGACACTGCATTAATTTTCTTTACATCTTCAGAGGAAGATACCTGAGGCAAACACTCCCTGAAAGTAAAAGTGCAATATAGTGTATTCAAGGCTAATAAACAAGGCTCTTCTTTAAGGACCGGTGACTCATGTCTCCTGGATTTTATCAGAAAATGCACATAAAAGCAATTACTGGGTTGCGAATTATTTCATTTCTTAATGGCCTGACAGTTTTGACAGCTCCTAGCTTGTTATCTGTCACAAACTCTCTTGATCTCCCAACTTTAACGTGACTTTTAATTATACTTTCATATGAGTAAGAGGACAGATAATCCACAGTCTGGTTTCCATTCAGTCTAACAGTTTAAATACAGTACGGGAAACTTTTCCTCCTAGCAGGGCAAAATTTGGTTGTCTAATGTGGTAGATACGTTAAAAAATAAATCACAGATGGTTCAGATTTTGTAGGAATGGAGGCTGGATCGGTGCTTTCCTCCCCTCCCCTTTGGAGCTGCTGGGAAAGGCTTCCCCTCCTGGCCTTGAACCTGGCTGGCATTCCCTATGCTGTGTTTGCTGATAGAGTTTGAGTTTGGAGTCCAGCTGCATGTTCCAGGTTATGGGGAGGCTTCAGAGCTCTCTGTGGAGACTCCAGTTGAGGGCAATTTTTTTTTTCTTCACAGTGGGAGAAAAATGTCTTTTTGTGAGCCTCATAGAGCTTTTGGTTTCTCACCCAGCCTCAAACATGCACAAGGTTCTTCAGTGCAACAGCAGTTGCTTCCCAAAATTATCACAAATCTAGCTCATTGTTCTCCATACTTAAGAAAAAAAATATCTTTTAATTCAGAATTCCAGCTCAGGCCCTACTCCAAAAGCAGTGACATTAGGGGCCAGCTCTAAAAGGCTAGCCATGTGAAGGACTCCAAAGAACTTTGGAGCTATAGTGATGGACATCACATCCACTGAAAGCGGTCAGATGTGAGCTGGAAATAAAATGTAAATCAAAGTCAGGAAGGTTACACTAAAATTACAATAAAATCGATGGTGAAAAAAGTTACAAAATAAGTTTATAATGTTCTTCCAGATGAGTCATTTAAAATTTAGGAGGGACCACAGTTAGGGATGCTTTTTGGTTGTTTGGTTTTGTTTTTTTCTCTTGTGTATGTGCATAAAAGCACATTCTTTAATGCCATCATCATACATTAATTTTTCTATATGACCTGTTCTGAGCATCTCTTACAATATTGGAAAAAAACAGCATATATGACCAGAAGGCCTCTGGAGTTGCAGAGATACTAAATAGATCCCATACATCAGTTGTTTGTTGGTCTGTCTAGTGACAGGCCACTGTTCATCTTATGATAAAATAGCGTGTTAGGGAAATGCCTCTCTCAACTGCATTTCTATAGAAAATGTTTTTGTAGAGAGAAAACACAAGGAAAAGGTAAGATGAGAAAAGTAAGAAAAAAAAAAAAAAGTAACTTGAGAAATTCAGGGGCAATAAATCACCAGACCAGATGGTATTCATCTGTGAATGCTGTGCAGAGCTATCAATTTAAAAAATTGCACAGGAGTGTGCTATTAAAATGCAGACATAATATCTGCCCATTTTCACTGCCCATCTTTGCGGTGCCTGGGCAGGTAAGAGGTGACTTGGTTCCACCTGCCAACATCTCTAGATGCCTTCAGAGCCCACCCAACATCCCACCTGCAGCCTTGGAAAATTTGACTCAGTGGGTTATCTGTGTATTTACTTACTAATTCTCTTAATTATAGTGAGGAAGTGAAACTAAATAGGTGTATTTATTAATATTGTTTTAAAAATCCATGAGATATTGATTTACAGTGATCTTTCTGCCAACTTACACTCCTGCAGATAAAAATGCTTTATGTTGAGCTCGCATGTCTTTCATCCTAGGTTTGAGATGGCTTTGGAACGTGTTGGCCCTGTGTATGGATGAGGAGACAGGCTGTGACACACCTATATGTGGTTCTGAAGATCAGGAATGAAGTCTCATGTTCCCATCAACGTGCAATCCAGTGGAGGCTGCTCTTGCTGTCAAGACTGCTCTTCAGACCCATCCTGGTCACCCTGAGTAGGGCTTTTCAGGTAATTCCCATGGCTGGGGTACGATGGATGGGAAAGAATATGGTTTAATCCAGTCCTGCGTCTGCAACGTTATAGCGTCATCCATGAGAGTGCATTCTCAGCTGATCAGTGGGAGATACCTGTTCTCCCAGAGGACAGTATTATGTAGGGACCCAGCTATAAAATACTTGGAGGGGGCAATCAGTGTGTCAGCTATAAAGAAAAAAAAAACCCAAATTTATCTAATTTGGGATTTTTAGCAATTCTTTGGAAGTGTCAGCAAAATAATGGACGTAAGGGAATCCAGGAGAAGGTCCAGGGAGAAGGCAGTGCATGGATTATGAAGCTCACGTTGAGAGTGTCACGAAGCAAAACCCTCCATCTCTTGAATCCTGTTTTCTCTCTTCCTTACCTTGTGGGTCGCAGTGTGAGGATAAATTTGGACTGTGAAGTTACGGCAGGCACAGGGCTGAATAAAATAAGGGAGTCTTTACCCTGGGGAACCTGTGATGAGGTTCTGCTGTCCTTCAACGTTTGGTAGAGGCAGGGAAAATAAAGGCTGGCTGGGAAGCCATGGTTGTGGCAACCCACAAACCCTTTCTGCTTGTTGCAACGGGAGCTCCCTGCTGTGCTGGGGACATGGCTTAACGAGTGGACCAAGGAACGGGGCCTTGGGGATCCGCTTTACCCAGCGGGGAGGACGGAAGGAGCAGGGATGCAAGCCAAAGGGGGTGAACTCCCCCCATTGGCTTGGGACTGGGGAGTTATCTCCCCTCTTTTAGCTTAAAGTGGGAGATGCTGGCTTCATGCCCTGGGAGTCCTGTTTAGAATATATTCAGAGTGGTGGCTTTTTAAATTTTTTTTAAACTTAATATAAAAAAGTCCTAAAATGATGATTTATAGAGAAAAGAAAATTGATTTAAAGGCAACAGGAACAAATTGAGGGGTCAATTTTGACTTTAATTCCAACAATTAATTAAGGAACTCTTCTGGAGAGGTTTGTAAAATGAATATTGATCTCAGATCTCAGGCACTCTGCAGTCATGTCTCCATCCTGGTTTATATCCTCCCATTTTGATTTATGGATTGGGTTTAGCAATACTGGAGCTACATGACAGGGCTGCTCAGCAGTACCGTGCGAACGTCCATCCTGAGAGCACAAAGCTCATTGCAGTCATCTGCAGAGCAGAGACGGAATATTTTAACGGCGTGAGTGATGGATGTGTCGCGTTTGGTGTGTGCTTTGATGACCAGGAGTCATCTACTGCTCTCCTGCCCCAGCTCACCCTCCTGGCCCCCAGTAAATATTCATCTGGGCAGTGTGAAATGAAGTAGATTCTGCATTGTTGGGAGGGCAAAACCACATTTGATACTGGAAGAATCAGAAATAGTTAATTGCCTTTGTTTGAAAGGGAACTTGTCTGTAGAAGGACTGCCAAGGTCAGGTTAGGTTTTTTGAACTGTTTTTGCCAGTTGGGTTGGGATTTCTGCATAGCAGGGCTGGTGTCTGTCACTACCAGGTATCTCTGATCGCTGAAGAAGTGGTGCTTGAGATAGGTGTGGGCACGGGCAGGCAGAAAGGGTCCTCTCTGGTACCTGCTGAAGATGAGTTTGCTCCATTGGGGTGTTCTGCTCCATAGCATGGACAGTGCAGGGCTGGGCAGAAATACAGCACTGAATCCCTGAGGAGTGAATGGGAGAAAAGTGCCTTTTCTTTCCCTGGCAATCCCTCCTCCCATCCTGTGGTAACAAAAAGAAAAATCCTGATATGTTTACAGGGAGGGGAGGAAATTACAAAATTAAAACTACCTCATAGGCATGTCTTCTCTCTCTCTCTTCTTCCTACTCACTGTGAACACTTGTTTTAAGACAACAGATTTTGGAGTCATGGATTGGGAGTTAAAGACATAGCTCCGTCTTCTGTCAACCTCTGCTGTGCCATAAACAGAACATTTTAGGAAGGGTTAATCTGAACAGCTCCCCGTAAGCACTTTACCAGTTTCCCTTCTTCTTGCTGATGCCCTTCATACTACAATGCATTGCTTTCTACAGCTGAGTTTTGCCAGGAAAATCACCTCTGCCCAGAAAAAGTTTGGTGATACAAAAACTGCCCCAACATTTGCAGTCCTACAATTAGTGAGGACATCAAATGAATTTCCAGCCTCACCTGAACCTAAACTGAGCAGCATCAGATTCAATGCTAGGGATGCATGTAGAAGCCTGGGGAAGAAATTTATAGCTTCAGAAAATGTTTGTACCTGCTCAGGGTAAATCATGTCCACTTCTCATGGGAGGATAATCAGATTACACAGGTGAGAGATATTTAGCATAATTTTAAAAGATCAGGTGTGACTTCTAGTCACAATGTACCTTAAAAAGTAAAAAATCAAGGTTTTTAAGATTGGGAATCGCCACACGTCTGAAAAAGTACCCCTGACATGAAATACAGCAGATATTTTAGAGTCTTATTGTTTTATTTACTACTGAATTTACAGCCCACCCAGATAGTTAGCCAACTACTTATAAAACATATTTAATGTTTGGAGGCACTCAGTACAGCTATAAAATGATTTTTAAGGGCATGCAAACATAGTGTGTTAACAGCATTACACGCACTCAAGTTCCCTCTGGAAAAAAACCAAACCACCCCCCATTTTCTGAGTAGACTCGATCATCTCATCCTGAGTTTTGCAGATGGGCTACACAGCTCAAACTGGTTGACTTCCCGGCACTTGATGGGAACCACTTAAAAGGGTAAACTTAAAGAGATCAATAGCCCTTACATACTATAAGTGATGTAACACCAAGCACTCTGGGGCTGTTAAAAATTCTGCGCTAAAGGACTGCTCAGAAATTAAACAGGAAAGGGAAAAAAACCCCCACCCCACATGACGCTTGTAGGGACTTAGTCCCATTTCATCGCGTGGGGGATTTATCTGCAGAGCTGGGAGCCGATGATAATCTTTCAGGCGGGTTTTCCTCTGGTTTTATTCCTGATTTATACCAGTAGCAAGGAAAACAATATCAGACGGAAAGTCTGTTTGCAGGCAGAGATGAGAAGAGGCGCCGGGGAGAGAGGCACCCGGTTGTGTGTTTATCCATTTATGAAAATGGGAAATCCAGAGGCAAACACGCTCAGCAGTCCCTCGGTGCAGATAATTGAAAGTGAGCGCTGAAAGCATGCGCTCCTGTTTCATGCTCCAAGGGTTAATAGTCTTCTGGGGCACTTAAGATGAAGCTCCTTTGAGAGTCCACATGATATCTCCTGCCTATCCCTCAACCATTACTTTGTTTCTCCTTTCAGTAAATTCTTATTGTTTAGGACAGAGTGGTGTTTTTTTCCCTGGCAAAACCCGTGCTGGCTCACCCTTCGCATATTATATTCATCAAGAGGCTCTACAGCTTTCCCTAAGGATCTTTGCTGCTGTTTTTCCTGGTAGTGTGGGGAGGGACTGGGAGTCCTGGGAGAACCATTAGTTCCTTTTGAAAGGATTGATATGGACCTGGCCTTCTTCCAGTCCCTCCACTGTAGAAACTGTAATTTATCATTAAAAAGCATACATTATTGTTGTTAGCAGTTTGGCTACTTCATTCTCAGTTCCTTCAACTTTTCTGGATGGGTGCCATGGAAACCCAAATGATTTATTACAATTCAGTGGTTGGGGTTGAACGGGCACCTCTTTGTCACTATCTGTACATCTCCATCCCTTCTGCGTGTGGCACAGAGCGACCCAGCCCCAACACCCAGTGCAGGAGGGATGGTAGGATCCAGTGTGCCTTAGTTGTGTTGGGTTTCTGAGCTGGAAGCAGTAAAGGCAAGAGACACGTCTCCTCCTGCATGCTGCAGTAGGAACATACTCGTACATTTGGGCATGAAGCAGGGCTGCTGAAAATTGTTACTCTCCCCAGTAGTCATTTTGCTGTCACACAAATGAGGAGCAGGCAGTGCCCCATGTCTAGCTGGCTCCCAGCCTTTTCTGTAAAGCTGATGTATAAGGCTGGGGCTTAAACTTGTTTCACATTATCCAAACAACTCCCGCTTCTTTGCTTTGAGGCACTTCTTGCTGTCCTATTGGCGTGGGAATAGAAATAAGAACAGAGAGACTGAAGACTCAACAGCTTGTTCCCAGTGAACCCCCCCCACCTTCACTGATGTTTATAGGGTTTTTTTTCCAGTTGCTTCAGACATTTTCTTCAACTCAGTACAAGTATCTCAACAGAAAAAAACCAAATGCAATAAAAGAAGCAACGACTCTTTACTGCCCTGTTGCATACAGGAATGCTAGGCGTGCTACACTAACAAATTCCTAAGCCAGAATAATGCAACAAGCCTGCAGCTACCTCACGTCTGCATGCACCTATGGAGAGGTGCATTATAGCACACGTAATGCTGCCTTATGCTAATAGCAGGCTGGCCAAATAGTACAGCCCAGAGAAAAAGCAAACTTTCTCTCCTGAGATTATTTGGCTGGTGCAGACACCAAGACAGACATTTAAACGAGAAGATGCAGATCCCTGAGGCCGAACATAAAATATTTATATGAAGAGACCGTGGACCAATAAATTTCAGTTATAAATGTTTACAGCTGAAGGTAGTAATAAATAACCTTCCAAAAGTAATATTTCAATTTGCACTTATTGTACTTGTACTACACGTTATATTTTCAGGAAACAATAATAATTATAGCAGCACATGGAATTAGCTCATGTTTAATGAATGATTACCCAGTTTAGTTGTGATCATTATAACATCAGGACACAATTAAAACTGTGAAATGTTGTTTATTCTGGAGAGAGATGGGACTGTTTCTCCATGGCTACCATTTATATGTCCAACCAATGCATAATCTGTTCATTAAATTGTGACAGATGTGGTTACACTTTAATAAATTTGTCAGACGACTCCTAGTTCTTGAATTTCCAGTCATCTAACTTCAGCTGTGCAGGCTTCACGTGGTGTTTGGCAACAGAGAGTTAAAGCCAGGAGAAAATTTGCTTTTCAGGGAGCTTAATGGCAATCTCCTACTGATCTGCAAGAACCGAGGTTCAGATCATTGTAGGATGTTCTCCTCCTTCCCCTCCTGTGCATTGACTGTACCCAGTGTGGTTGCTTTCTCCTCATTACTTAGGAAAATTCTGTCATTGTCTTCTTTAATCTGCGTATCTCTTGTAGGACAAGGCATAGCTTTGTTTCAGGCTGTCATCTTGCTATTAAATGCTTAGGATGGGTTTTAAAGAGAAATACCTTGTCTGGTGACAGAGATGTAAATGACATCTCTGTTGGGTCGATCCAGCCTTCTCTGGTGCAGGTGGAGTGGTTTATGCTACGTAAAAATGAGTCCTCTTGGCATGAGGCAAGCACCCACTAATAGATCTGGTTGTCTACCTCACCTTCTAGGAACTGCAGCTGTCCAGTGGCAGGGACCAGTAGGCTCTTTCTAGAAGGGGAGAGTTCTTGGGTTGTCCATCTGGCCCATCAACCTCAGATAGGGAAGGAGATAATGGAGTTAGCAATAACTCTATATTGACTTTGCATGCAAGTTGGAGAACCCTTACCTAACCTGAACCTCTAGCAGATGAGCTTCACCTTTCCTTAGGAATGGCAGCTGTACAACAACTGTTAAGCACGGTCCTTAGGCTCCCATGGACAGTGCAAAGGGAGGAAGAGGTATCTACTAAGGATAAGGGAGGTGATTCTGCCCCTCTGCTCTGCTCTGGTGAGACCCCACCTGGAGTACTGTGTCCAGCTTTGGAGTCCTCAACACAGGAAGGACATGGACCTGTTGGAAGGGGTCCAGCAGAGGGCCACAAAAATGATCAGAGGGATGGAACACCTCTCCTATGAAGACAGGCTGAGAGAGTTAGGATTTTTCAGCCTGGAGAATAGAAGGCTCCAGGGAGACATTATAGCAGCCTTCCAGTACCTGAAGGGAGCTACAGGAGAGCTGGAGAGGGACTCTTGGACAAAGAGTGTAGCGATAGAATGAGGGGTAATGGTTTTAAATTGGAAGAGGGGAGATTTAGATTAGACACCAGAAAGAAATTCTTTCCTGTGAGGGTGGTGAGACACTGGAACAGGTTGCCCAGGGAAGTTGTGGATGCCCCATCCCTATAAGTGTTCAAGGCCAGGCTGGATGGGGCTTGGAGCAACCTGGTCTAGTGGGAGGTGTCCCTGCTCATGGCAGGGGGGTTGGAACTGAATGATCTTTAAGGTCCAACTTTAACCATTCTGTGATTCTGTGATTTACCCTATCCTTGTCCTAGGGTGCCATGAGTCTTCTCCTAGGGAGGCTTATTGCTTGGTATGGAATGTAGGCAGTGGTGTACAACGGTCTCTGACTGATCAGCTTGCACTCCACAGACAGCTCTTGGGTGGCTAAATATGATGAGATGATATCTGTCCTCTCTAATGTTTTTTATATCCTCTGGGTGTCCCCTGCTGAGTTGCACGCTGTGATAATTTTCCCTTCTTTTTTTTCTGTCTGTCTTTGCCTGTCCCCAGTGCTCTGTGTCTGGCTGCCTTTATCCAGCCCACATGTCTCTGTGGAGAAAAGGCTGACTGGGGCAGGAAATATGTCCTTAGCCTTTCCTGGAGAGGACATGACTTACTGCAAGGATAGATAGGAGCTGTAGACAGGCTGAACCACAGCGCGTGGTGCCTCCAAAGCCCTTTGGACACAGGTCTCAGACATGTCTTGACCAATCTGGTATTCAGGGTAGCCCTGGGTACATGAAGAAGTTTGAGAGGTGATGCTTTAGAAGTGAGGCACCTCTATAACTTCAAGGCACAAGTCTTTATAATAGTACAGTGACTGTGTTGGTTTAAAGATAAAGGTGAAACAAGGTCTGCAAGCACCAAGTAATAGATTGAACAGACTATCATAGCTAGCAGGAGAAAACAGAGAAACCTCAGGTCACGCAAGCCTGGAGTAGAAACAGATTGTTAGTAAAACTGGCAAAAATTTCAATGCTAAATGCAAGCTGAGCTCAGTTTCTCCAAGTCTAGATATGCAGCAGGTTGGTCCATGTGATGGGCACAAGTAGACGAGAGTTATTGGTAGTATGGGACAGGTGATTTGTTGCCTTTCTCCAGAGTGGGAGGTACCAACAATTTATAATCAGCACAACTTTTTACTGGTTTTGCAGTTAATAAATGTGACATGTATTTCCCAGGCAACGTCTAGACCCACTTGGTGGCTGTTGAACTGCTGTGCTTGGTCCTCTTGAAGGTTAGCATCAACGGGAAGGAGCAACGGTGGGAAAATGGTCAGGTAGAGTTTACTTTTCTTACATCCTCCCTGGTCTAATGCGCTTGGTGAGCTGCCTTGTCCCTTCTTTTCCTTTTCCCTTTCCCCTGTTCTTTCTCAACAGAGTATGATGAGGCTGCCAAATTCCCCCCTCATACTTTGCATCTCCCCTAGTAACTACCTGAGATAAATTTAGCTGGGGAAACCAAACCGGTTGGGTTGCCTTTTGGGGGAAAATAACCAATTACAGGCTTTGATCTTTCGACAGCATTCGGAATGTGCAAGGAGACAGAAAAAGGAGATAGGGGCAAATATTTGAAGGCAGCCCTCCGTGACAGCTCCCCTTAGCAAGCGCTCCACCTAAGAGCCCCTCGGAGAGCTTTCAGCTGTGTTATCTCAGGATTGGCCCTTAAATGGGCAGATGAAGACTGCAAAGGCAGGACTAAAGGTAATGACATGTCTGCTAAGGATATACTATGTTTCCACACTCCCCTCCACACTTCTGAACAAGCTCTATTACAAGGTTGTGACCCTTGCACCCAGAAAGAGTATTTCAGGCATTTTTTTCCTATTAACAAAAGCGGAAGGAATATTTCCCAAAGTTCTAGTGGGAGCTGGTCTGAACTCTTAGCACATGGACTGAGCTCTAACAACGCATGAAGCAGCTCTGCTGCTGTCAGTGAACTGCTCTTGCTCTTAAAACCAAGAGCCTGGTTGAATGTTTTGGTGTGTTGGGACCTTGGAGTAGCTGGAAGAGCGTGGGCTCTGCACCTGCCCTCGCAAAATGCGTCACTTCGGGCTCTCATTCAGCAGCTCTACAGTAGCTTTGCACAGAAGAGCTAGACAGATGGAATAATGGGCAAACTTGGACAAAATGATGAAAATATTAATACATATTAAGATTCCCATTAATAATTGAATTACCAATTCAATTATTGAAGAATAATTATTAATATTTATAGCATCCAGATTGGTGATGATAAATTAAATGTGATGGCATAATTTAACAAATATTTTAAAAATAAAACATTTAACAAATAACATTTCCACCATTTTTCCATCTTTAAAAAAAAGTGTGAAGGGATGATGAATATATGAAAACTTTACTCATTTTAAAACATGGTTTTGTATATTTTATTTTTATTATGGATTGCTTTGTTGTAGATTTTATCCTCAGGTTGTTTCCCAAAAAAACTACTTCTCTAGTCTCTAAGACAGAAAAAAACCTATGGCAAAATAAGTTTATAGTAACAGCACTATAAATCTATGGTGTAAGTATAGTAGCAAGTAAGTGCATAACACAGCTCCGTTTCTTTCTACTGATTTCTCTTTCAGAAGTCTCTATACCGCAAAGATTGATGTATATAAAAACCATTTAGCACATATTAAACTGGGGAGTCAAAATATTATTTTACAGTTTTCCAAGATAACGGCGATCCAAAATTATGTCAGAATCTCCTGAAAGGTTATGTTGTCCCATGTTTTGCATTATTCATTTTTCATTGCAAAAGTTTCTACATGACATCTTCCAGGGCAGTAGTACTGCAGTAAAATCTAACATATGTATGCATACCAAAATGCAAAATTCCAATAAGAAAATTTCTGAAACAAAATAACAAGTGAAATCTGAAGTTTCTGCAAAATGTCACATTTGTAAAGGCTTGTTTGGGCTTCTTTGCCAAAAATTATTTGCAAATATTTTTATCCCCAAAAGGTTTATTCTAGGGGAAAAAAGGTTTTGGGGAGATAACTCCACCTGATCTTATGCTAAGCCTTTGCCTGCCGAATTTTTAAGGCTCCTCCGTAGGATCTCTTTCAGCAGATGTTTGCTGTATATGATATTATAATGTTTTCTCTGAAGTATTTAACCATGTTTCATAGAAAAAAAATGATTCTTCGACTTCCTTCACAATAACATCATGTCAAAAATAGACTTGAGATCTCGTTATTTATATTACTGAAGTACTGAATGACCTTGCCTGAGAACAGAGTGTTCTAGCGTCAAATAGAGTACCAAATTACAGTGGGAGATGGTCTTTGCTCTGAAGAACTAATACTTGAGGTAAACAGGACAGACAAGGAGAAGAAGACAAATGGAGCATCCTAAAACTGCCGCATAGGAGTGGTGGAGTACAAGTGGCAAACTTAAGCCATTTTCCAAAGTGTCACACTGTTTTTTCTAATTCCTCTCTTCTCCCCATCCTTCTTCTCTGGCAGCCAGGATGGGCCTGGGACGTATTCCTGGTGACAAGAGGTAGAAGATTCCTACTTTGCTTCGGTGTTTATTCTGAGAAATGATCTTATTAAGGAAGCAGCTCTAGAAATGCCCCAGGTTGTACCTTGTAACTCAGCTGAAGATGAACCGATAGGGAATGAGGATGACTAAATTTATTCATTCAGTGGGTGGACATTCCTGTCTTGCAAACCACGATGACTGATCCATTATACAAAGTTTGGCTATTAAATTCCTATTTAGCAAATACAAACTGAAACACCTCCTGTACATCTGAAATGATGCAGCTTTGCAAGGTGTGGGGGTCAAGCTTGCCCACCTGCCTATGCAATTACTTTAGTTACCTCTTCATAAGCATGGGTAGTGAGGCCAGTCCTTTAGGAGGTCATCTACCCTGAAGCTCAGAAAGAAAGCTGGCTTACAGGCTCATTTTATTTAAATGTGTCTGTTGTAATTTATTTATTTGGGGCAAAAATATTAACTGAAAATGTGCAGTTTTTCCAAAGCATTGGAGTAATTGTCTAATGTCTTCGTTAGTGCCCTTTTCAGGATGCATGTGCCACTCCATGGGAGTGCTCTGGACTTGAGTTTCTTCTGCCCTGGGGGATATCGCAGCTGTAATCTCTCTGCCATGAATTTACTGCAGAATATGTAGAGTTTGCAAATAATACTCCCTTGCCTAAAAGGTTAGGGGATGCTTCTTTAGCAGCCGCTGTTCTTTGAACTTATCTGCGGGGTTTGTCAGCAAGTGGGCTCTCTTCAGGATCCTGCTTCCTCTGATATATCGGAGGCTATTTCTTGGCATGAAGTAATTAGAGGCAAGGCAATTTTACAGCGGAAGACATGGGGATGCTTGCTAATCACAGCCTTCTCCCTGCTCAAGTGCTGCACTTGCTGACGAACCCCTCCTTGCTGGAGGCAATTGTGTTTTCTGGGGCAAATCAGGTCACTGAGATCTGCAGGCTTCCTTGTGGCTAATGCAATAAGCCGGAGCTACAGGAGACATCTCTTCAGGACAGCACTTGTTCTGGGTGAATGTGGGCGCCCTGCAAGGTGGAGGCCGTCATTAACTGTCCACCTGGCAGAGTTTGGGGATGGGAGCTGGTCTGGCAGGGTGTTCATTTGAAAACAGGTACTTGTGCTCATCCAAGCACAAAGAGGGAATAGGCAATATCTTCTCCAGAATGGGAGGCTTTGCCAGCAGAGTTTGTGCTCCACTTGAAGGGAAGTGATCTTTCACAACATCCCGAGCACCCCCAGAGGGAAAGCAGAACCACACAAGGCTGTCGCACGTCCCACAGACAATGCTGATGTTCCTCAAACCACTGATCATTTTAGAAATGCCTCTGAATGAGCAGGATGGTGGCCTGAAGTCTTTTTACTGGTGACTGCAAATATAAATGGAGAGTTTCATTATATGGGATATAAGGGAAGCCCAGATGTGACTCACTAAGTGTCTGAAAAGCCTGACTTACTTAGCTTCCTCCACAATTCAGGTCATGGGGGTCTTCTGAAACAGAAGCTCTTCTCACCTTGACATGCAGAGTTTGGAACTGCTTCTTGTATACAGCCACAGGACCAGGATGGGTCTGTGTCATGCAAACAGCTTGTTTTCTGTTAGGTGTTTGTGTAGGGAGATGTAATTTCTCCAAAGAGACAGCAGTTCCCTTCCTCACATTTGTCACCACAGCTGGAAACCAAAATGGATTCTTTCTTTCTTTCTTTCTTCCCCCCCCCCCCCCTTTTTTCA
>NW_015090948.1:1640825-1708355 GCF_001431845.1 Calidris pugnax
CATCTTGCAGTCAACTGGGCTGTGTTTCTTCCCCTGGAGGAAGAGTCCTCGGCTCCCCCCGTGTTATTAGTTACCGCTGGTGCTAAGGAAATTCCGGCAGACCCCGAGCAAAGCCGGTGACATGGACATCTCTGCAATGGCCTCGTTAATTATCCCAAAGAGGTTGGACTGCCCAGGCAGCCTGCAGGTGCTTTAGAAATAATCCTGCTTTCTGTTTTAAACTGTAAATAGACAAAGCGTAGATATAAAGATATGGCTGTGCTTAAAGATAAGAAAGGAAAGAAGTAGGTTTCTTCCCATTTTACAGCTGGGGAAAGAACCATAGTCAAATTGTTTAACTGCCCCCAAACTGGAGCCCAGCTGCTGTTAGAGGGGGAAATTGAATATGCAGTTCCCAAACTCCACCAAGAAGGTGCCTCTTCTCCTGAGGTTAATACCAGGGAGGGCACTGACCTACAGAGAGACCACTGGTGGGGAAGGGAAGGTCTTTGCACTTGTGTGACCAAGGAAGGAATTGAGTATGCAATTCCCAAACTCCACCAAGAAGGTGTCTCTTCTCCTGGGGTTAATGCCAGGGAAGGCAGTGACCTACAGGGAGACCACTGGTGGGAAGGGAAGGTCTTTGCACTTGTGTGACCAATGCGGTATCACTGATGGGAGCGGAGCAAAGGGAGGAGACGACGTCCTCCCTGGCTGTGTGCTGGGACAGGGGTGAAAACTGTCCCAGGGAAAGAATGACCTTTCTTTTCAGGAGAGGAGGAAACCCCTCCAGCTGTTGTCGCTGATTACTCACCAGTTCCACGTCAGCGTGCTCTCCTCTCCCTGCAGCGCCGAAGAAGAAATGAGCAGCTGCCAGACGTGTCTTGCTGTGGGCAGGCTCGGCGAGGAGCTCCCCAGCTCTTCCCTGGGATCTCTCCATCTGCATCTGAATTCGAGAGTCACGAACGCAGCAGCGCTAGTCAAGCTTTAGCACCCGGAGCACGCTTAACAAGGCAAGCATTTCCCCGAGAAGGTGTGTCATTGAATGCAAATGAATACTGCCTTAGGATCATGTTAATTTATGCTACGTTATTTTCTGTCTGCTTAATGCGTCACGCCACCAAAAAACCCCATTGCTTTACCCATGGCCACACACAAACCTCTGTTAACACAGTGTCTTTGGGACCACTTATTTTGTATTATATACAATTCAAATAATATACTGGAGGCTTGAGAAGCAAAGAGGGGATGGGCAGGATGGACACCCTTATTACTGCCATCTGTAATGGCTCAGGGTGTGCAGGGACTCTTGGGAGAGCAGGAAGAAAGTGCATTTGGATGAGCTGCTCCTAAACATCAAAATTGCTAGGGATGGCTACCAGCTGGGAACTCACCACGGAGAAGGATAAAATGAAGCCTCCGGAGGCCTTTTTCTTTTCTTTTTTGTTTTCCCCAGAAGTCAGTCTTTCTTCCAGAGTTTGGGAAAGCTGAGATTTGTGTCATTTGAAGTCATTGTGCTCGGTTTTAGCAAAATGCTGAATCCCACCTTTTGCTCTCCTGTTTGTAAAATTCCACCACTGCTGCACTGCCAGGAAAGTTCTTGCTGTGATTGCAGCCCCCAGGGCTTGGAAAGCACCAGACCACCCAGCCTGGCAAACAGCCCTGTCCTCATGCTGTCTGCTACCATGGCTCTGCACAGCAGCCATGGTGGCCCAGGGCGTGATGGTGAGGGTCTGCTGGCCACCAAACCAGCTGGCTGGACAGGCTGAGGTAATTGCTGAGGTCTGTGCTGGGACACATTACACCCAGAGCCTTTGGATTAATGTGCTGAGGTTTGTTTAGCCCCAGCTGCTTTTCAAGATAACCTTTCATCAGGTGAGGCACATTTCAAGACAATCTTCCATCAGATGGAGCTGAGAGAGAGGGAGGGGGCATCAGGAGCTGCTTGAACAACCGAAGATTTTTGTTGGATTTTTTTCTTATTTTGCTGTTTAGAGGAAAACTGTTGCATCCACCTGCTGGAGGACTGGATTGGTGCTCCACAAAGATGTCTTGGAGGTGGTTGAGTCACCATCCTTGGATGTGTTTAAGAGTCATTTAGATGTGGTGTTGGGGGACATAGTGTAGGGGAGAACTTTGTAGAGTAGGGTAGATGGTTGGACTTAATGGTCCCAAGGGTCTTTTCCAACCCGAATGATTCTATGATTCTATGACCCAGGAAAAGGGGAAAGGAACTGGCCTGAAGTTGCCACTCTGAGCAAGAAAGTCATCCCAAGTGCTGATTTCCTGCTGTTGTTGGTGTGAATTGGGGCTCAATCCTCTAGTCTGCAGTAGGGCAGCTACAAAAACATGTTTGGCAGCCAACTTTTAATGTGCAACCAGTGATGTTCATATTATTACGTTAAGGGAAAGCTGTGACTTTCTGCAAAGAAAAGAGCTATTAAAAAGGGAACAAACCACAGAAAGCAATGAGAGATAAGACACATGCTGACTGACTCTGCAAGGAGGGCTCGAGAAAGTCTTACAAGGCAAAATAAAAAGACGTAGGCTGGAGGCTGTCATTGTTATCCCAGTCCAATGCTGTTTTGCTGCAGCACCTCAGCATCAGGCAGGGAGCCTGCTTGGGGTGGTTTCTCACATCTCCCTTACTTCTCTCCAGGAGTGGCACGTGTGTATTAACAGGGTAAATTTGCTTTTCAAATCTACCCTTGTGTCTTCAGATTAGCTTTATTTGCTCGAGGATTTTGGAGGTAATGTGGGGGAATATTCATGCTTCTATTAGTTGAAATTTCTCCTTGTTTAACATGATACCAGTGCCGGTCATTCAAGGCAAGCACCTAAAGAGGGTATTTGGGGGATTATAAATGCATTTTTTTTTTTTCTATGTTTTTAAGTAGGTTCTCTTGAAGTTACTGATTCCATCATGAGCAAGTCTCCACTGCGCCCACTGCTGTAAGTACAGCTCAGATAACCGCTGAGCCCGGTTCATACAGTAAAGTTGGCCAAAAACACCTGTAAACATTAACTCCCATCACTATGTTGGGGTGTTTTTGTTCTGCTAGCCACGCTCTCTCCTCTGCTAGCACTGCTGATAGTGCACCCTTCATCTTCGTGCAACCTCAGGCGTGCATCCTTCTGCTTCAGAACCCAAGAGCGCAGTGCAGTACGTGGTTTTCTGGCCATGAAGGCTAAACGGTCGTGTCTTGCCACTTGCTATTCTGAGTCACCCAGCATGAATTTGGGGAGTGATGTAGGAAACAGAACCTGATCACCTATGCTGTCAAAGCTGGAAGAAGGGGAAGCAAAAGGTCCCGGGTCATATTGTTTAGTAGCCTGCCTGTGCCAGAGGAACCTTGTGATGCTCTCCCACCAGCCAATTTTGTTACTAGCAGAATGTTTTTTTATATATTTATTTAAAGTACAGAAAAACTCCTTTCAGTAGGAATTTTTGCCTCTGACCAGCTCTGCCCCGTATCTGTTGCATGTCCAAATCACCCAGGACAGCCTAATGACCTCAGCATGTTCCACCTTGTAAACAGGGGATTTTCAGTCAAAGACCACAGGCAGATTCAGAGAGAAGCCAATGGGTCTTCAAAGCGTAGAAGGAGGGGAAGAGAACCATTCATAGCATATTAGAATACACTGAAATTGTACAAAATTATGAGTTCTGATCTCAAAACTATCTTTTGCTATCCAGCAAAAAAAGCTTCAGCTTTTTCAGCAGCAACAGTTGATGGAGATAGGCTAGAGATAGTAGAGCAGAAGAACCCGAGATGAAAAGGAGTGGGCTATTGCGATAGAGGAAGTAATGGACACAACACAAATCTTCTTGGTACGCTTAGGTGAGGCCAAGAGAGTGTCTCCTTGCCGTTCCTTGAGCTGCAAAGCAGCAGAGCTCTTCTTGGTCTAGCACCGGGCTGGCTGCCCACCATCCTGGTGGATGTGGTGGCAGGAAAGTGGAAAAGCTGCAAGAGAAGACCATTAGCCAAAATGTGCTGCCTAGATGGCCCAGACCACAGGGATTACCCAGAGTTTGGGAGCAACTTTTTTAACAAGGTAAGCAGAATAGCTTTGCTTGGATCCCTGCTGAAGTTTAAAGAAGCCCAGAAGTATTTCTGATATCTTGGTCTTTGCCCTCGCAGGCTCTGAAAGCAGAGAGGGGCTGTGTTACCTGCTCTGCTCTGCTGCAGGACTCTCTGCACTTCACAGACACACGACGACGTGTGATCGGAGTCGGCTTCCATCCACCAGAAAGCATTCCCAACACGCTCAGGAATTGCACTGAGGTAGGCAACCACCAACTCCAGCAATGTGGCACCTGAAAGAATTTGTTACTCTTTATTAAAAAAAAAGGGGGAAGTTTTGGGTTTTTTTTTACAATTCCCATTTGTTAAAAATGTGCAAGCACCTCATTAACTCTGATGGTACGATATTTTTGGCTAGCTATATTGCTAAGCATGTGTTAAGCTCTGATGAAGTGCAAGAAATTACCTTTGTAACAGCAGTGGTGTCTTCTGAATGCAGTTAGCGCCTCCCCAGCGCTGATAAGGTGCGAAAAATGATCTTCCCATCTACAGTTGTGTCAACTGAATGCAATTAGCACCTCTACATGTGTTTAAAATCATGACCGCAGGTTATACGTTTCAGCAGCCTGCAATACATTAGCACTTAATCCCATCTTTGTGAATCGAGGGAAAAATCGCTGCAAAACCAGTGCAATGAATACAATTAAGTTCCATTAACATTCCATTAACTATTTTTAATTAAGTAAATCCAATCCCAGATTGGTGAGCAATGGACTAGGGACTTTTTGTAGCTCCGGGACAGTAGTTGCTTGCTGTATAGACATGTGTCAGAGGAAGATCTCTTTACTCCTGCTAGACCTTGTTTAAACAGCTCTGTTAAACTCTGGTGGCAAAGCCAGGCTTTTCCATTCATTCTTGGGGTACAGGCACCCTGGGATGCTGCAGAGAGCACAGGATGCTCCTCCTAAAAATGCTGCCTTGTCTGTAGGGGAAGAAAAAAAAGAGAGAGAGAAAGAGGGAGGAAAAAAACACAGTAGGTATTTTTTCCTTTGGTGCAAGTAGCCAAGTTCCAGTGTATCGATCATTCATTACATTCCTCTCGGTTATTAATCTCTTCTCTAGCTGCACTAAAAGAGATCCTGTCTATGTCTCTGTGTGGACATCGCTCCATGTCCATATAATTATTGTCAGCAGTCTCCAAACTCCCCGTTTTCCTTCCAAGTTTGACTGGCTAAAACTTAGTAGACAGAGGATTAGCCTGACTCACACAAGAGCTTCAGTAATTTTTTTTTGTGCAAACATGGTGTGCGTACAGAATGGTCAGCTTCAGACGTCAAATACTTACATTTTTCATATGAATATTTGAAATACGTAAGAAAGAAGGTAACGCAGACACACACCTCAGTGGGACTGAAAAATTTCATCCCACACACACCTTTACAATATGTATGGAACAAATGGTGAGCCCAAGCCATTTTCTGTGCTGAGACTCATATGGTCCTTTTTGCACCAAACCATACTTTTCAAGTTTTGCTGAAACCACCGGCAACACCCCACCAGAGGGAGCATCCCCCTACTGGGGCTTGGGATGGAAGCTGCATGTGACAGCAGCAGCTTCTCTATCTCACCTCTATCCATTTTTAAAAAGCCAGGTATTGATTTTTCACTTTCAAGAGGGATCTGCCACAGCAGTGACTTTTTGTTTGTTTGTTTTATTTTTATTTTCATTTTTTTCACTAAATTTGTAACTGAAAGGGGAGGTCTCCATCTGGGATGCCTGACAGCAGATGTACAGTGGTTATACTGCTGCTGGCAACAGCCTCGTGCCTGGGCAAGGCTGTAGGGAGACCACATCTCGTTAGGGCAGAAGGAAAAGCCATGCCCAACTAGTTTCAATCCCTACATAACACGGGACATAAAGCTTTACTCAGTGATTCCTGCACAGAGCCAAATAACTTGTGGCTGAACTAGGGCATATCTTTGGGAAAGACACATTCAGTCTCACTGTAATTTATTCTTGACCATCCTTTATTTTCTCTGTATTTCCACAATGCACGACACTCTGCACAGGAATAACTGCTCTGAGAAAGATTAACATCTGAAAAGAGCTCCCTGAGAGTGATATTGTCCTGGTTCTGAACCTAAATCCAAACCCTATCCCCCGTTAATAGAAATGTCTACTGTGAATTTAGATGTTCGTGGTTTTTTCTTCTCAATGAAGCACAGACTGCTGCTGCAAGTTGGGGTAGGAGGTGTGGGGGCAGGAAAGAGGAGTGGGGGCTCCTTCCTTTCCCCTCTCTCCACTGAAAATATGAGATGAAGTTATCATACAAGATGAATGTCCATTGAAAAAAGTCCTTCTCACTCCTGAGAAGCCTCCAAGGCAGCCGGGTTGTGAACACTTGCTAAGCGCCTGGGAAGCTGCTGTTGCCTTTCTCCTTGGCACAGCAGCACAAAGTGACCTCCTCCTTTATGTTCTTCTGAAAACTGCCCCACAAAACTCCTTGTGCCAGCTGTAAATATTGCATTTTCATGAAGTGGTGGGCATGTACATTCTGCTTATTGCTGTGGACATGACCTGCCTTCCCCGGTGCAGTCAGGGCAAAACTTAACGTACCACGCTCCACAGACTTCCTGGTGCCCTTGGAGAAGGAAGGGTCACCATGTTTTTCCAGGTACAAAATGCTGAGGCACAGTGATGTACAAGGCTTGAAGTTCTCCTTTTTTCAGTCTGGGGAAAAAAATCATAGTTTTAGAAGTTATCTTTCTGCACTCACATCTTAAAGCACCATGAGAGCTTGGCTGTCCAACTCGGTCTTCTGGACCAACAGCATTAATGGAAAGGGGGCTGATCTGAAGGCTACTGAAAGCAGTAGAATTTATAGTAAAGTCTGGCTGATGTTGGCTTTGCTGGCTATTTCTTTGACTTGATGGTGGGGCTTGTATGGGATCTACAGGTCCCAGCATGTAAATCAAGTGTTGGGGAATCATACCTGTGTTTTTTCTTGTATTAAATCACATCTTTTAGTAATTCCCTTACTGCATTGCGATAAATGCCTCTCTGCTGTGAATATCCATGTGCAGTGATACCCCACAGTGTCTCAACACTATTTTTGTGCTGGCCTGACATTGCCTAGAGTTGCAACTTCAATCTAACCATGCTCCTTTTTCGCCGGGCAATTCCTGCTGGCTCTGGGCTCCAGGATGCCCGCAGGCTGCTGGGGGGAACAGCACACCAGCAAGATCCAGCTTACACCCCAGTGCAAGGGTGACTGCTGGCTGAGGGTGAATCAGGGGGATAAAGTGGCTGTGCTGAATTGGTACCTCTTTGCCCATCTGACAGGAGATACAACATTGCGGTTGATGGAGCAGGTCAAGAAGAAATTAATCCATTTCAAGGAAAACTCCTGAAGCTGGAGACGAGAAGAGACAATTCAGCATCGCTAAGTGTAAGTGGACGTCCTGATTTCAGCTGAGATTGAGCTAATTTTCTTTCTAGTGGTTGCTGTGTTTTCAGATTTGGTATGAGAGGAATGTCAGTAATGTTTTAGTTGTTGCTAAATGATGTTAATACTGGTCAAGGACTTTTTTCAGTTTCCCGTAGAAGCTGAGAAGGAGCATAGACAGGACAATAGGATGGCCAATGAAATATATCATACCCTAGAAGCAATGCTCAGTACATAAATGGGGGGTGTGTGGAATCTGTGATCTCTGCTCAGGTCAAGTTGGGCAACCAATTCACCAGGTGGTAAGAGCAACTTGTGTTTTGTATATTCTTTTACCATTATTATTTTCCTTTTCCATTATTGTATCTTCTGATACTGTCTTTACCTCAACCCATGAGTTTGGGGTTTTTCCCTGTCCTTTTCTGCCCCTTCTCCCTGCCCTTCTGAGGGAGGAAAGAGGGAAGTGAACGAGAGGCTGTGCGTGGTCTAAGTTGCTGGCTGGGGTTAAACGATGAGGGTGGATTTGGGGCCGGATGGGGCTAGCTGGAGCTGCAGCAGCCTCTTGCCTGGAGCTGGAGCGTTCTGTAGTCCCGCTTGGATGCAGCCAGGAGGATGCGGCACTGACAGCCATCCATTCTGTAAATTAAATTTCACTCCCCTCGGCCGTCCTCGGCTCGCAGCCCTGCTCACTTGCTGAAGGATTGCTGATTGCGCAGATTATTATGGGCTGAGTCCAAAACCTGTGAGATCAGCAAGAAAGGCTTCGGCAGCCCAGGGAGACGTGAGTTAGGTGTTCCAGGAGTGGGTTTCAGCGCGCACGTCATCTCCAGCTGTGGGCAGGAGGGGTGGGATGGAACTGCTGCTGGTGGGCTGCGGGTCAGCATATAAACCATTGGATGTTGTGGGATGCAGGAGCTGACCCTGGCTGTCCCACTGCTGTGAGTGGGACAGGACAGGCAGTATTTCCCCAGAGCCTGCCTGGCTTCCCTTTTTCTCCATCCCAGCCTGAAATCTGTCAATAAGGACTGAACTAACAGACCAAAGAGCCGAATCCATCTTGTTCAAAGCAGTCAGAGGGTACTGAAATCAGCGGCAGGGCTAAGCATCTCTTCTTGAACCAGGGGGAAAATCCCTGTTACAGTATCCTGCCTCCGTGGGCTGAAGTATTTGCATCTGGGAAGGGGAAAAGAAAATGTGAGCAGTTAACTGGAGCTGGGAGAGTACTTACCCTGCTGTGTTGGCGGGGTCTGAGGGGGACCTTACGGCCTCAGAAGCAGAAAACAAAAGTATGATCCTTGCTTGTGGCTTCTGCTGGGCTTTCCAGTGATATTCTGGGGAAACACAGTCTGTTAGGTTATTGCACAATGCAGATATTTATGAAATTTTGTCTACTCAAACAGAGGAATGTGCTTTTTCCCAATGAGGTCTCTGAAAAAAACAGCAGTATGTCGCTTGACCCGGGCCTTTAACTGGAACTGTCTTGGCAATTTAATGAAATTAAATGGCTGGACTATGGGGAGTTCATTAGTAAGTAATCCAAAGGCTAAAGCTCTGTGAGCTAGTTCAGCTCTCAAACGCTTATTTGTGTTTGCCAGATTCAGTAAAGCGAAACCCCTTAATAGACGCTGGCAGTATTTATAACGTGCTCTCCTCTGATCTGGAGATGGTAACACATGTACTGGGGTGACTTCATATTTCTACATGAAATTTTAATAGAAAAAAGCACCTCCTGGATAGCCACAGGGTCCCCCGCCTTTCACTGGGCAGGCTCCGGTGAATTTGTAGAGGCACTTCTGCTGCTCGACATCTCAAACCTCTTGCTTCTGGCAAAGCAAGTGAGGGAATCTCATTTCTTTCCAAAACATATTTCAGAGATGGCTGCTACTGAACCTGTGAGGGACTCCGGCTTTCTTGTCACACTGGGCCATGGATGGGATGATGAGCTGTTTTATTTCATGCCATTTGCCCAAGGGGAGGGACCAAGGACGTAAAGGACCTCTAGGATTTTGGTGGGTTGTAAAAAAGGATGCTGAATTGCTGCTTATTTCCTTTCAATGGGGGTTCAGTGGAGTAAGAAGGGTAAGAAGCTTCCTCCTGTTGTGTAAAGGTTTCTGCATTTCTGGAAACCCAGAAACCAAGTGAACATGCCTAAGTTTCAAACTCTTTAATTCACGAAGTATAAACAAAATTTACAAGTCAGCTGCAGCACCACTAAAGGTTTAGCAGGGAGTTCACTAAAGGGTACTTGAGATAGTGAAAGGAATATCTTGACTCCAATATACCTGAATTTACTTTTTAAGGTAGCACGTAAAGACCAACCCCGTACTGGCTGATAAGGGTTGTCCACTGTGAAAGCCCTTAGGAAGGCTCTGTATGCCACATCCTAGAAGTTGCATTCATTTTTTTAAGCAGTGATTAAAATGTCTTGGTGTGAATTTGGTAGAAGTCCAACGCAATCATGTGGTCAGCCCTTAGGTTGGAGTTGAAGGGCTGATCCACACAGGAAAATTTCCTTGACCTGAGTTAAAGCTGGTGACATCCTGGGAGGGAATGGGGTTTTCTGTAATTTAAATCCATTTTATGGAAAAATTCTTGCTGGGCTTTAGTGTAGCTGCTGCACAAGTTCTTCTAAAAGTAAATAATACCATCTGCCAGGTGCTTCTTGCAAAGAAATTGAGTATTGGAAGGTGTGAATATTACAGATGGAAAAACATCGATCTCAGTAATAGATATCCCAAATATTGTTGTATCTGCAGTAGTTTCGGCATTGCGGTTTCTGTTCTGGAGTGTGCAAAATGCCCCAAGAATGAAGTGGATATTGAAAGGACTGTCACTGCCAAACATGTGGGTGACCTGTGTCTTTTTACTGGTGGTGCCTGAACCTGTCTCAATTTATACCACGGCACTGCATTTCCAAAAGAGCTTGTGCTAAATTAGGCATTGCCAAATGCAACTTCCATCCTATATTTACAGTATAGAAAAGGAGTGGAGATTTTTGTCCAGAGGTAGGATGTAAAAAGTTTTGTGGCAGCTAGAGGAGATTTGAAGTTCTGCTGAAGCCCATGTAACCATCCCATCTTCTCTTCTATGAGCTCAGGCTACATACTAACCTTTGCAGGCACCTCTTCTTCTCCTTCCAGGCTTTTGCTAGCCTGGCTTGATGAAGCCCGGGGGCTGACAAAGAGCCAGAACTAGCAACAGCTCTAAAAATCTCCAGTCCCAGCTTAGTGTTGGGAAGAGTGGTGATGTGCCCCTTTCCACAGAAACATAGGCTTCCATGCTACAGTGATGAGGGGTGTGTTTTTATTCCTAAACCCTGCTTTCCATATAATACAGAATCGTGGCAATCCCATCTGAGCAGCCTTTGTGCACGTGCTATGAACTTGAGGTCTAGGCAGGACAGAATGCACTCACGGCCCAACCCATGTCTCAAGGTGCTGCTGCAAATCACAGAATCCCATGGGGTTGGAAGGGACCTCTGGAGATCCTCTAGTCCAACCCCCTGCCAAAGCAGGTCCATCCAGAGCAGGTTGCATAGGAATGTGTCCAGGTGGGTTTGAATGTCTCCAGGGAAGGAGACTCCACCACCTCCCTGGGCAGCCTGTTCCAGGGCTCTGCCACCCTCAAAGGAAAGAAGTTCCTCCTCATGTTTAGGTGGAACTTGTTCTATTCCAGTTTGTACCCATTTCCTCTTGTCCTGTCCCTGGGCACCACTGAAAAAAGACCATCCCCATCCTCTTGACACCCTCCCTTTAAGTAAGGTGTTGATCAGATCCCCCCTCAGCATCCATGCTGTGTTTGTGGCATGGGAGGAGATGCGTGGATGCTTCCTCATGCACCGGGATGAGTGACTAGAGCAAAACATGGGTACTTCTCTTCAAGGCTGGTATTTTAGCAAGAGACAAGCACGGGTCAGGTTTGTAGCTTCAGCAATGTCGAGCGTGCTGTTTTGCAGGAAGCCTGTCTGTAAATGTCACCCAGAGGCGTGGGGTGCTCCCGAGAAAACGACCTGGAGCGCTCGAGTTTGGGTTTGGATGGGAAAAGTGGTGCATTTCCCTGCGAGGGAAGCGGGGATGAGCAGGAGGGACAAAAGCAGCACAGCAACGACATCTTGTGATGCACAGCGACGGCTGCAGGTGCTGGTTTGGGAGAGGCGAGTGCTGCCGCCTGGGAAGCCCCTTGTCCCCTTGCCCAACTGGAGCACTTGGCATTGTCCTCACTGGGAGGGCAGGGAGGGATGTTGTCCCCAATGTGCTGTGATGAGCCAGAGCCAAAGCAGAATTTTGGCAACAGCAGAGCGGGGGTGGGAGTGAAAAGGCTACTAAAGAAAGTCCTGCTTATTGCATCCTCTTTTTTTCTTGTTTTCTTTTACTATGGCGTCGCTGCACAGAAAGTTCTCCCAGGTGCTCTGTGGAAACCTGCACCCCACCCATCCGCAGATACCTGCTGAAATAGGTACACGAGTAACATTTAATTTTCTTTTTGCAAGAAGTGTGCAAGTGCAAATATTCCGTCTTATATCTGAGGATCACTGGGGCTGAAGACCCACACCTCAAAATGCAGACTGGTGTTTCATCCCAGTCAAGGGCAGTAGTACCCAACCCTCCCCACTTTGATTGCACCAAAGAGGAGCAGCAGCAAAAGTTACTCCAGGCTTGCACCCTGGGACTCAAAATTCAGTGTTTCATAGAATCATAGAATCGTCTAGGCCTGAAGGGATCTCCAAAGGCCATCTAGTCCGGCCTCCCCACAGTCAGCAGGGACACCCCCAACTAGACCAGGTTGCCCAAGGCCTCATCGAGCCTCACCTTGAATATCTGCAGGGAAGGGGCTTCAACTACCTCCCTGGACAACCTGTTCCAGTGTTCCACCACCCTCATAGTAAAGTACTTTTTCCTAATATTCAATCTAAATCTGCTCTTTCCCAACTTAAAGCCATTGCCCCTCGTCCTGTCACTGCAGGCCTTTGGAAAGCAGGCTCTCCCCGGCTTTCCTGTAGGCCCCCTCAGGTAATGGAAGGCCGCTATTAGGCCTCCCCGGAGCCTCCTCTTCTCCAGGCTGAACAAACCCAGCTCCCTCAGCCTGTCCTCATAGCAGAAAGTTTCTAGTGTAAAGGCAGAAGCAAAGGCTGAGGGCAGGTTGAATTGGTGCCTCACCACTGCCAAGCTTGTGGAAATGGGGCCTTTTTAAAGTGCCAGACCAAACCCGGAAGTGGACAATTCTTCTTAAGGCCCTTCAGCTGTAACCTGGGTTGAATTATGACCACTTTTATACTGAACTCAAGCAAAATCAGAAACTTTTGGAACTATGGTAGCTGAGTCTTTGTTTTTGTCCACACCAGTGCTTCAGTGCAGAGCTTGCAAGACAGAGGTCACGCTCCGAGATGTGTCAGAAATAAGGGGAAGTCTTTGCATGAAGGCCTGCAACATCGAACTGCTGTGCTTCAGGTAATCATAAACAGAAGCCAGAAGGCTTAGCTGCGCACTCCTGCCTGACCTGTGTTGTGCTACGTCTTCTGGAGACACCTAAAGCACGTAGGAGCAGAAAATGCTACCGAAAGTCAATGAGACTTTGTTCAGAATAGCCTCAGGTGCTTTTGTGAGACTTGTCCTCTTGTGCATTGCTTTAAAGACTTGTAAATTATAGTTAATTCCTACGGCTTAGGTGTATTAGCCGATAGAGCCCAGGATTACATTCCTGTCCTCCTTAAGATCCCACTGCTGGGGCCTCCTCCAAGACAGCCTGGATTGAAAGGTTGGCAGGGCCTAGGAGTGGCAACTCCTGCCTTTGAGTGTGTGGAAGAGCCATGAGTATTGCTCATGTCCTGTTCCCCAGCCTGAAGGGTCAGGTCTGCATACTGCAGCTGGGACAGTGCTCTTCCACCACAAGAACTCAAACTGATTCTGTGCAAGCTGCTGGGGACAAACTAAAGCAGGTTGAGCTTTGATAGTCCTCCAGGTCACCTCAAACTGAGAAAGCGTGCTACTGACAGAGCACCTCTGCAAGGAAAAGGAGAGTGGCTGCAGTTTTGTGTGGTTTGTGATGCCAGCTTGTCTCTTTCATGTGGAAACGGCACACTCAGACTGAAATTAATGCCAGCAAGGTTTGTAACTAGGCCACAGAGCCATCGTGCCTTTACACGTCTGTGAGAGTTTTCTCATTGACTTTGGTTTGGGCTTTTTTTTTAGGGAATATCAGTCCTTCCCATGTTCTTCACAGGTAATCAGGAAGAAGTATCCCCCCTCCCCCCGGTAAATGAGATAAAACCCTGACAGGTTCCTATCTAACCCCTAATTCACTTTGGAGAAGCTTCTGAAATTGGCTGCAGGTGGTGAACCAGCTGCAAGCTTTTGTCTATTTCATCACTGGGTTTTCCAACCCATTCTGATCAGAAACAGCTGGTTGCCTCCAGTGAGCCTGGCCGAGGCAGTTGGCTTCAGGCAGATTAAGTAATCTTGTCCTATAGGACAGAGAGGTAAAGCATGGCCTGCAGGAAACAGTAGGTGAGTAAGGGTGGGAGGAGGGTCTGATAACAGTCTTTTGCAGAAAAGTCTCTGGTTTTTTTGTCCAGAAACCAGCATCACAGCTCAAAAAATCATAAGCAAGGGCTGGATGCTTGTGCAGCACCTGGCCTGTGGGGCCACCAGCCTTCTCAATTTTTGTTGTGGTGTTGGGCTTTGGTGCTAGGCTACATCAGAAAGGAGGCACAGTTGCACTTACTCTCTGGGTCTGGGAAAACTTCAGCTCCCAGAGGCAATTTGCAGTATTATGACAGCATGTCTCAATTCTGCTGAAATTTCACAGAAAAAAAACCACAGAAAAATCCTTAGCTGCCTAGCTAGCTTCACAACCAGGTTCAAAATGAAGACCAAGGTTTTCCTCTCTGTGCATACTGCAGTAAAATATAAATTCCAAAATATATCCAGGTGGTTTGCTGCTCTAAGTCTTCCTCTGTTGGACTGGAAAATGTCCATGTAATTTAATTCTTTTTTGAGCTCTTGGGGAGAGCTCAGAGTAAATGGTAGAAGACAAGGCCATGGCTGCAGACAAGGGCTCCTGTCTGCATCTTGGATGTAGATCAACTCTTTGAGATGACTATTGCATTTTATGGGGCTTTCCCAGCGTGGTTGTCACAGCCCTAAACGCAAGATTGTGTAATGTAGCTGTATCAGACCCTAGTTTGGAAACTTTTTTGAAGGTTGCCTGGCCCACTGCCTCAGCCAAAGCAGAGGGAGAGCAATGGCCATGGCAGCTCCCTCCTCTCTTGGTTTTCAGAGGATACTCACCCCAAAAGGTGGGCTGGGTAAAATCATACCGGAGACGTGCAGTAAGGTTAACCATGTCACCTTCTCTTTCTTAATCCCTGCAGACAGAAAGCCCAGCTGCTGCTGAATCAGGAAACGGTGATTCATAGTGGAAATGGCTCTCGCACCAAGAAGCCAATACTGTGTCATCATGGTACCCACAATGAAGACTAAAACCTTTTCGTTGAAATTGGGGAAGACAGTTGGATTGTTCTTAGTCATCTCCAGTGCCTGTGTGGATGACGGTGGAGGTGGGTGTGATTTGTTTATTTTTTTAATTATTTTTCTTTTTCCCTTGCGCCTACATATAGAAGCGTGTGCGGTGTTGTTGCTCGCAGCAACTCCTCTGAGCAGCACTTAGAGGTCCACAAGTGCTCAGGCTTGGTCTCAGGACTACAGGGGCAGCAGAAATAAGTGAATAAAGACAGGAGAGAAGCAATACCGGCTCTGCTCTGCTGCAGGACTCTCTGCACTTCACAGACACACGACGACGTGTGATCGGAGTCGGCTTCCATCCACCAGAAAGCATTCCCAACACGCTCAGGAATTGCACTGAGGTAGGCAACCACCAACTCCAGCAATGAGATGGCCCAGACCACAGGGATTACCCAGAGTTTGGGAGCAACTTTTTTAACAAGGTAAGCAGAATAGCTTTGCTTGGATCCCTGCTGAAGTTTAAAGAAGCCCAGAAGTATTTCTGATATCTTGGTCTTTGCCCTCGCAGGCTCTGAAAGCAGAGAGGGGCTGTGTTACCGGCTCTGCTCTGCTGCAGGACTCTCTGCACTTCACAGACACACGACGACGTGTGATCGGAGTCGGCTTCCATCCACCAGAAAGCATTCCCAACACGCTCAGGAATTGCACTGAGGTAGGCAACCACCAACTCCAGCAATGTGGCACCTGAAAGAATTTGTTACTCTTTATTAAAAAAAAAGGGGGAAGTTTTGGGTTTTTTTTTACAATTCCCATTTGTTAAAAATGTGCAAGCACCTCATTAACTCTGATGGTACGATATTTTTGGCTAGCTATATTGCTAAGCATGTGTTAAGCTCTGATGAAGTGCAAGAAATTACCTTTGTAACAGCAGTGGTGTCTTCTGAATGCAGTTAGCGCCTCCCCAGCGCTGATAAGGTGCGAAAAATGATCTTCCCATCTACAGTTGTGTCAACTGAATGCAATTAGCACCTCTACATGTGTTTAAAATCATGACCGCAGGTTATACGTTTCAGCAGCCTGCAATACATTAGCACTTAATCCCATCTTTGTGAATCGAGGGAAAAATCGCTGCAAAACCAGTGCAATGAATACAATTAAGTTCCATTAACATTCCATTAACTATTTTTAATTAAGTAAATCCAATCCCAGATTGGTGAGCAATGGACTAGGGACTTTTTGTAGCTCCGGGACAGTAGTTGCTTGCTGTATAGACATGTGTCAGAGGAAGATCTCTTTACTCCTGCTAGACCTTGTTTAAACAGCTCTGTTAAACTCTGGTGGCAAAGCCAGGCTTTTCCATTCATTCTTGGGGTACAGGCACCCTGGGATGCTGCAGAGAGCACAGGATGCTCCTCCTAAAAATGCTGCCTTGTCTGTAGGGGAAGAAAAAAAAGAGAGAGAGAAAGAGGGAGGAAAAAAACACAGTAGGTATTTTTTCCTTTGGTGCAAGTAGCCAAGTTCCAGTGTATCGATGGGAGAAAAAAATCACAGTAGGTATTTTTTCCTTTGGTGCAAGTAGCCAAGTTCCAGTGTATCGATCATTCATTACATTCCTCTCGGTTATTAATCTCTTCTCTAGCTGCACTAAAAGAGATCCTGTCTATGTCTCTGTGTGGACATCGCTCCATGTCCATATAATTATTGTCAGCAGTCTCCAAACTCCCCGTTTTCCTTCCAAGTTTGACTGGCTAAAACTTAGTAGACAGAGGATTAGCCTGACTCACACAAGAGCTTCAGTAATTTTTTTTTGTGCAAACATGGTGTGCGTACAGAATGGTCAGCTTCAGACGTCAAATACTTACATTTTTCATATGAATATTTGAAATACGTAAGAAAGAAGGTAACGCAGACACACACCTCAGTGGGACTGAAAAATTTCATCCCACACACACCTTTACAATATGTATGGAACAAATGGTGAGCCCAAGCCATTTTCTGTGCTGAGACTCATATGGTCCTTTTTGCACCAAACCATACTTTTCAAGTTTTGCTGAAACCACCGGCAACACCCCACCAGAGGGAGCATCCCCCTACTGGGGCTTGGGATGGAAGCTGCATGTGACAGCAGCAGCTTCTCTATCTCACCTCTATCCATTTTTAAAAAGCCAGGTATTGATTTTTCACTTTCAAGAGGGATCTGCCACAGCAGTGACTTTTTGTTTGTTTGTTTTATTTTTATTTTCATTTTTTTCACTAAATTTGTAACTGAAAGGGGAGGTCTCCATCTGGGATGCCTGACAGCAGATGTACAGTGGTTATACTGCTGCTGGCAACAGCCTCGTGCCTGGGCAAGGCTGTAGGGAGACCACATCTCGTTAGGGCAGAAGGAAAAGCCATGCCCAACTAGTTTCAATCCCTACATAACACGGGACATAAAGCTTTACTCAGTGATTCCTGCACAGAGCCAAATAACTTGTGGCTGAACTAGGGCATATCTTTGGGAAAGACACATTCAGTCTCACTGTAATTTATTCTTGACCATCCTTTATTTTCTCTGTATTTCCACAATGCATGACACTCTGCACAGGAATAACTGCTCTGAGAAAGATTAACATCTGAAAAGAGCTCCCTGAGAGTGATATTGTCCTGGTTCTGAACCTAAATCCAAACCCTATCCCCCGTTAATAGAAATGTCTACTGTGAATTTAGATGTTCGTGGTTTTTTCTTCTCAATGAAGCACAGACTGCTGCTGCAAGTTGGGGTAGGAGGTGTGGGGGCAGGAAAGAGGAGTGGGGGCTCCTTCCTTTCCCCTCTCTCCACTGAAAATATGAGATGAAGTTATCATACAAGATGAATGTCCATTGAAAAAAGTCCTTCTCACTCCTGAGAAGCCTCCAAGGCAGCCGGGTTGTGAACACTTGCTAAGCGCCTGGGAAGCTGCTGTTGCCTTTCTCCTTGGCACAGCAGCACAAAGTGACCTCCTCCTTTATGTTCTTCTGAAAACTGCCCCACAAAACTCCTTGTGCCAGCTGTAAATATTGCATTTTCATGAAGTGGTGGGCATGTACATTCTGCTTATTGCTGTGGACATGACCTGCCTTCCCCGGTGCAGTCAGGGCAAAACTTAACGTACCACGCTCCACAGACTTCCTGGTGCCCTTGGAGAAGGAAGGGTCACCATGTTTTTCCAGGTACAAAATGCTGAGGCACAGTGATGTACAAGGCTTGAAGTTCTCCTTTTTTCAGTCTGGGGAAAAAAATCATAGTTTTAGAAGTTATCTTTCTGCACTCACATCTTAAAGCACCATGAGAGCTTGGCTGTCCAACTCGGTCTTCTGGACCAACAGCATTAATGGAAAGGGGGCTGATCTGAAGGCTACTGAAAGCAGTAGAATTTATAGTAAAGTCTGGCTGATGTTGGCTTTGCTGGCTATTTCTTTGACTTGATGGTGGGGCTTGTATGGGATCTACAGGTCCCAGCATGTAAATCAAGTGTTGGGGAATCATACCTGTGTTTTTTCTTGTATTAAATCACATCTTTTAGTAATTCCCTTACTGCATTGCGATAAATGCCTCTCTGCTGTGAATATCCATGTGCAGTGATACCCCACAGTGTCTCAACGCTATTTTTGTGCTGGCCTGACATTGCCTAGAGTTGCAACTTCAATCTAACCATGCTCCTTTTTCGCCGGGCAATTCCTGCTGGCTCTGGGCTCCAGGATGCCCGCAGGCTGCTGGGGGGAACAGCACACCAGCAAGATCCAGCTTACACCCCAGTGCAAGGGTGACTGCTGGCTGAGGGTGAATCAGGGGGATAAAGTGGCTGTGCTGAATTGGTACCTCTTTGCCCATCTGACAGGAGATACAACATTGCGGTTGATGGAGCAGGTCAAGAAGAAATTAATCCATTTCAAGGAAAACTCCTGAAGCTGGAGACGAGAAGAGACAATTCAGCATCGCTAAGTGTAAGTGGACGTCCTGATTTCAGCTGAGATTGAGCTAATTTTCTTTCTAGTGGTTGCTGTGTTTTCAGATTTGGTATGAGAGGAATGTCAGTAATGTTTTAGTTGTTGCTAAATGATGTTAATACTGGTCAAGGACTTTTTTCAGTTTCCCGTAGAAGCTGAGAAGGAGCATAGACAGGACAATAGGATGGCCAATGAAATATATCATACCCTAGAAGCAATGCTCAGTACATAAATGGGGGGTGTGTGGAATCTGTGATCTCTGCTCAGGTCAAGTTGGGCAACCAATTCACCAGGTGGTAAGAGCAACTTGTGTTTTGTATATTCTTTTACCATTATTATTTTCCTTTTCCATTATTGTATCTTCTGATACTGTCTTTACCTCAACCCATGAGTTTGGGGTTTTTCCCTGTCCTTTTCTGCCCCTTCTCCCTGTAGGATGGCCAATGAAATATGTCATACCCTAGAAGCAATGCTTGGTACATAAATGGGGGGTGTGTGGAATCTGTGATCTCTGCTCAGGTCAAGTTGGGCAACCAATTCACCAGGTGGTAAGAGCAACTTGTGTTTTGTATATTCTTTTACCATTATTATTTTCCTTTTCCATTATTGTATCTTCTGATACTGTCTTTACCTCAACCCATGAGTTTGGGGTTTTTCCCTGTCCTTTTCTGCCCCTTCTCCCTGCCCTTCTGAGGGAGGAAAGAGGGAAGTGAACGAGAGGCTGTGCGTGGTCTAAGTTGCTGGCTGGGGTTAAACGATGAGGGTGGATTTGGGGCCGGATGGGGCTAGCTGGAGCTGCAGCAGCCTCTTGCCTGGAGCTGGAGCGTTCTGTAGTCCCGCTTGGATGCAGCCAGGAGGATGCGGCACTGACAGCCATCCATTCTGTAAATTAAATTTCACTCCCCTCGGCCGTCCTCGGCTCGCAGCCCTGCTCACTTGCTGAAGGATTGCTGATTGCGCACATTATTATGGGCTGAGTCCAAAACCTGTGAGATCAGCAAGAAAGGCTTCGGCAGCCCAGGGAGACGTGAGTTAGGTGTTCCAGGAGTGGGTTTCAGCGCGCACGTCATCTCCAGCTGTGGGCAGGAGGGGTGGGATGGAACTGCTGCTGGTGGGCTGCGGGTCAGCATATAAACCATTGGATGTTGTGGGATGCAGGAGCTGACCCTGGCTGTCCCACTGCTGTGAGTGGGACAGGACAGGCAGTATTTCCCCAGAGCCTGCCTGGCTTCCCTTTTTCTCCATCCCAGCCTGAAATCTGTCAATAAGGACTGAACTAACAGACCAAAGAGCCGAATCCATCTTGTTCAAAGCAGTCAGAGGGTACTGAAATCAGCGGCAGGGCTAAGCATCTCTTCTTGAACCAGGGGGAAAATCCCTGTTACAGTATCCTGCCTCCGTGGGCTGAAGTATTTGCATCTGGGAAGGGGAAAAGAAAATGTGAGCAGTTAACTGGAGCTGGGAGAGTACTTACCCTGCTGTGTTGGCGGGGTCTGAGGGGGACCTTACGGCCTCAGAAGCAGAAAACAAAAGTATGATCCTTGCTTGTGGCTTCTGCTGGGCTTTCCAGTGATATTCTGGGGAAACACAGTCTGTTAGGTTATTGCACAATGCAGATATTTATGAAATTTTGTCTACTCAAACAGAGGAATGTGCTTTTTCCCAATGAGGTCTCTGAAAAAAACAGCAGTATGTCGCTTGACCCGGGCCTTTAACTGGAACTGTCTTGGCAATTTAATGAAATTAAATGGCTGGACTATGGGGAGTTCATTAGTAAGTAATCCAAAGGCTAAAGCTCTGTGAGCTAGTTCAGCTCTCAAACGCTTATTTGTGTTTGCCAGATTCAGTAAAGCGAAACCCCTTAATAGACGCTGGCAGTATTTATAACGTGCTCTCCTCTGATCTGGAGATGGTAACACATGTACTGGGGTGACTTCATATTTCTACATGAAATTTTAATAGAAAAAAGCACCTCCTGGATAGCCACAGGGTCCCCCGCCTTTCACTGGGCAGGCTCCGGTGAATTTGTAGAGGCACTTCTGCTGCTCGACATCTCAAACCTCTTGCTTCTGGCAAAGCAAGTGAGGGAATCTCATTTCTTTCCAAAACATATTTCAGAGATGGCTGCTACTGAACCTGTGAGGGACTCCGGCTTTCTTGTCACACTGGGCCATGGATGGGATGATGAGCTGTTTTATTTCATGCCATTTGCCCAAGGGGAGGGACCAAGGACGTAAAGGACCTCTAGGATTTTGGTGGGTTGTAAAAAAGGATGCTGAATTGCTGCTTATTTCCTTTCAATGGGGGTTCAGTGGAGTAAGAAGGGTAAGAAGCTTCCTCCTGTTGTGTAAAGGTTTCTGCATTTCTGGAAACCCAGAAACCAAGTGAACATGCCTAAGTTTCAAACTCTTTAATTCACGAAGTATAAACAAAATTTACAAGTCAGCTGCAGCACCACTAAAGGTTTAGCAGGGAGTTCACTAAAGGGTACTTGAGATAGTGAAAGGAATATCTTGACTCCAATATACCTGAATTTACTTTTTAAGGTAGCACGTAAAGACCAACCCCGTACTGGCTGATAAGGGTTGTCCACTGTGAAAGCCCTTAGGAAGGCTCTGTATGCCACATCCTAGAAGTTGCATTCATTTTTTTAAGCAGTGATTAAAATGTCTTGGTGTGAATTTGGTAGAAGTCCAACGCAATCATGTGGTCAGCCCTTAGGTTGGAGTTGAAGGGCTGATCCACACAGGAAAATTTCCTTGACCTGAGTTAAAGCTGGTGACATCCTGGGAGGGAATGGGGTTTTCTGTAATTTAAATCCATTTTATGGAAAAATTCTTGCTGGGCTTTAGTGTAGCTGCTGCACAAGTTCTTCTAAAAGTAAATAATACCATCTGCCAGGTGCTTCTTGCAAAGAAATTGAGTATTGGAAGGTGTGAATATTACAGATGGAAAAACATCGATCTCAGTAATAGATATCCCAAATATTGTTGTATCTGCAGTAGTTTCGGCATTGCGGTTTCTGTTCTGGAGTGTGCAAAATGCCCCAAGAATGAAGTGGATATTGAAAGGACTGTCACTGCCAAACATGTGGGTGACCTGTGTCTTTTTACTGGTGGTGCCTGAACCTGTCTCAATTTATACCACGGCACTGCATTTCCAAAAGAGCTTGTGCTAAATTAGGCATTGCCAAATGCAACTTCCATCCTATATTTACAGTATAGAAAAGGAGTGGAGATTTTTGTCCAGAGGTAGGATGTAAAAAGTTTTGTGGCAGCTAGAGGAGATTTGAAGTTCTGCTGAAGCCCATGTAACCATCCCATCTTCTCTTCTATGAGCTCAGGCTACATACTAACCTTTGCAGGCACCTCTTCTTCTCCTTCCAGGCTTTTGCTAGCCTGGCTTGATGAAGCCCGGGGGCTGACAAAGAGCCAGAACTAGCAACAGCTCTAAAAATCTCCAGTCCCAGCTTAGTGTTGGGAAGAGTGGTGATGTGCCCCTTTCCACAGAAACATAGGCTTCCATGCTACAGTGATGAGGGGTGTGTTTTTATTCCTAAACCCTGCTTTCCATATAATACAGAATCGTGGCAATCCCATCTGAGCAGCCTTTGTGCACGTGCTATGAACTTGAGGTCTAGGCAGGACAGAATGCACTCACGGCCCAACCCATGTCTCAAGGTGCTGCTGCAAATCACAGAATCACATGGGGTTGGAAGGGACCTCTGGAGATCCTCTAGTCCAACCCCCTGCCAAAGCAGGTCCATCCAGAGCAGGTTGCATAGGAACGTGTCCAGGTGGGTTTGAATGTCTCCAGGGCTCTGCCACCCTCAAAGGAAAGAAGTTCCTCCTCATGTTTAGGTGGAACTTGTTCTATTCCAGTTTGTACCCATTTCCTCTTGTCCTGTCCCTGGGCACCACTGAAAAAAGACCATCCCCATCCTCTTGACACCCTCCCTTTAAGTAAGGTGTTGATCAGATCCCCCCTCAGCATCCATGCTGTGTTTGTGGCATGGGAGGAGATGCGTGGATGCTTCCTCATGCACCGGGATGAGTGACTAGAGCAAAACATGGGTACTTCTCTTCAAGGCTGGTATTTTAGCAAGAGACAAGCACGGGTCAGGTTTGTAGCTTCAGCAATGTCGAGCGTGCTGTTTTGCAGGAAGCCTGTCTGTAAATGTCACCCAGAGGCGTGGGGTGCTCCCAAGAAAACGACCTGGAGCGCCTGAGTTTGGGTTTGGATGGGAAAAGTGGTGCATTTCCCTGTGAGGGAAGCGGGGATGAGCAGGAGGGACAAAAGCAGCACAGCAACGACATCTTGTGATGCACAGCGACGGCTGCAGGTGCTGGTTTGGGAGAGGCGAGTGCTGCCGCCTGGGAAGCCCCTTGTCCCCTTGCCCAACTGGAGCACTTGGCAGTGTCCTCACTGGGAGGGCAGGGGCAGGGAGGGATGTTGTCCCCAGTGTGCTGTGATGAGTCAGAGCCAAAGCAAAATTTTGGAAACAGCAGAGCTGGGGTGGGAGTGAAAAGGCTACTAAAGAAAGTCCTGCTTATTGCATCCTCTTTTTTTCTTGTTTTCTTTTACTATGGCGTCGCTGCACAGAAAGTTCTCCCAGGTGCTCTGTGGAAACCTGCACCCCACCCATCCGCAGATACCTGCTGAAATAGGTACACGAGTAACATTTAATTTTCTTTTTGCAAGAAGTGTGCAAGTGCAAATATTCCGTCTTATATCTGAGGATCACTGGGGCTGAAGACCCACACCTCAAAATGCAGACTGGTGTTTCATCCCAGTCAAGGGCAGTAGTACCCAACCCTCCCCACTTTGATTGCACCAAAGAGGAGCAGCAGCAAAAGTTACTCCAGGCTTGCACCCTGGGACTCAAAATTCAGTGTTTCATAGAATCATAGAATCGTCTAGGCCTGAAGGGATCTCCAAAGGCCATCTAGTCCGGCCTCCCCACAGTCAGCAGGGACACCCCCAACTAGACCAGGTTGCCCAAGGCCTCATCGAGCCTCACCTTGAATATCTGCAGGGAAGGGGCTTCAACTACCTCCCTGGACAACCTGTTCCAGTGTTCCACCACCCTCATAGTAAAGTACTTTTTCCTAATATTCAATCTAAATCTGCTCTTTCCCAACTTAAAGCCATTGCCCCTCGTCCTGTCACTGCAGGCCTTTGGAAAGCAGGCTCTCCCCGGCTTTCCTGTAGGCCCCCTCAGGTAATGGAAGGCCGCTATTAGGCCTCCCCGGAGCCTCCTCTTCTCCAGGCTGAACAAACCCAGCTCCCTCAGCCTGTCCTCATAGCAGAAAGTTTCTAGTGTAAAGGCAGAAGCAAAGGCTGAGGGCAGGTTGAATTGGTGCCTCACCACTGCCAAGCTTGTGGAAATGGGGCCTTTTTAAAGTGCCAGACCAAACCCGGAAGTGGACAATTCTTCTTAAGGCCCTTCAGCTGTAACCTGGGTTGAATTATGACCACTTTTATACTGAACTCAAGCAAAATCAGAAACTTTTGGAACTATGGTAGCTGAGTCTTTGTTTTTGTCCACACCAGTGCTTCAGTGCAGAGCTTGCAAGACAGAGGTCACGCTCCGAGATGTGTCAGAAATAAGGGGAAGTCTTTGCATGAAGGCCTGCAACATCGAACTGCTGTGCTTCAGGTAATCATAAACAGAAGCCAGAAGGCTTAGCTGCGCACTCCTGCCTGACCTGTGTTGTGCTACGTCTTCTGGAGACACCTAAAGCACGTAGGAGCAGAAAATGCTACCGAAAGTCAATGAGACTTTGTTCAGAATAGCCTCAGGTGCTTTTGTGAGACTTGTCCTCTTGTGCATTGCTTTAAAGACTTGTAAATTATAGTTAATTCCTACGGCTTAGGTGTATTAGCCGATAGAGCCCAGGATTACATTCCTGTCCTCCTTAAGATCCCACTGCTGGGGCCTCCTCCAAGACAGCCTGGATTGAAAGGTTGGCAGGGCCTAGGAGTGGCAACTCCTGCCTTTGAGTGTGTGGAAGAGCCATGAGTATTGCTCATGTCCTGTTCCCCAGCCTGAAGGGTCAGGTCTGCATACTGCAGCTGGGACAGTGCTCTTCCACCACAAGAACTCAAACTGATTCTGTGCAAGCTGCTGGGGACAAACTAAAGCAGGTTGAGCTTTGATAGTCCTCCAGGTCACCTCAAACTGAGAAAGCGTGCTACTGACAGAGCACCTCTGCAAGGAAAAGGAGAGTGGCTGCAGTTTTGTGTGGTTTGTGATGCCAGCTTGTCTCTTTCATGTGGAAACGGCACACTCAGACTGAAATTAATGCCAGCAAGGTTTGTAACTAGGCCACAGAGCCATCGTGCCTTTACACGTCTGTGAGAGTTTTCTCATTGACTTTGGTTTGGGCTTTTTTTTTAGGGAATATCAGTCCTTCCCATGTTCTTCACAGGTAATCAGGAAGAAGTATCCCCCCTCCCCCCGGTAAATGAGATAAAACCCTGACAGGTTCCTATCTAACCCCTAATTCACTTTGGAGAAGCTTCTGAAATTGGCTGCAGGTGGTGAACCAGCTGCAAGCTTTTGTCTATTTCATCACTGGGTTTTCCAACCCATTCTGATCAGAAACAGCTGGTTGCCTCCAGTGAGCCTGGCCGAGGCAGTTGGCTTCAGGCAGATTAAGTAATCTTGTCCTATAGGACAGAGAGGTAAAGCATGGCCTGCAGGAAACAGTAGGTGAGTAAGGGTGGGAGGAGGGTCTGATAACAGTCTTTTGCAGAAAAGTCTCTGGTTTTTTTGTCCAGAAACCAGCATCACAGCTCAAAAAATCATAAGCAAGGGCTGGATGCTTGTGCAGCACCTGGCCTGTGGGGCCACCAGCCTTCTCAATTTTTGTTGTGGTGTTGGGCTTTGGTGCTAGGCTACATCAGAAAGGAGGCACAGTTGCACTTACTCTCTGGGTCTGGGAAAACTTCAGCTCCCAGAGGCAATTTGCAGTATTATGACAGCATGTCTCAATTCTGCTGAAATTTCACAGAAAAAAAACCACAGAAAAATCCTTAGCTGCCTAGCTAGCTTCACAACCAGGTTCAAAATGAAGACCAAGGTTTTCCTCTCTGTGCATACTGCAGTAAAATATAAATTCCAAAATATATCCAGGTGGTTTGCTGCTCTAAGTCTTCCTCTGTTGGACTGGAAAATGTCCATGTAATTTAATTCTTTTTTGAGCTCTTGGGGAGAGCTCAGAGTAAATGGTAGAAGACAAGGCCATGGCTGCAGACAAGGGCTCCTGTCTGCATCTTGGATGTAGATCAGCTCTTTGAGATGACTATTGCATTTTATGGGGCTTTCCCAGCATGGTTGTCACAGCCCTAAACGCAAGATTGTGTAATGTAGCTGTATCAGACCCTAGTTTGGAAACTTTTTTGAAGGTTGCCTGGCCCACTGCCTCAGCCAAAGCAGAGGGAGAGCAATGGCCATGGCAGCTCCCTCCTCTCTTGGTTTTCAGAGGATACTCACCCCAAAAGGTGGGCTGGGTAAAATCATACCGGAGACGTGCAGTAAGGTTAACCATGTCACCTTCTCTTTCTTAATCCCTGCAGACAGAAAGCCCAGCTGCTGCTGAATCAGGAAACGGTGATTCATAGTGGAAATGGCTCTCGCACCAAGAAGCCAATACTGTGTCATCATGGTACCCACAATGAAGACTAAAACCTTTTCGTTGAAATTGGGGAAGACAGTTGGATTGTTCTTAGTCATCTCCAGTGCCTGTGTGGATGACGGTGGAGGTGGGTGTGATTTGTTTATTTTTTTAATTATTTTTCTTTTTCCCTTGCGCCTACATATAGAAGCGTGTGCGGTGTTGTTGCTCGCAGCAACTCCTCTGAGCAGCGCTTAGAGGTCCACAAGTGCTCAGGCTTGGTCTCAGGACTACAGGGGCAGCAGAAATAAGTGAATAAAGACAGGAGAGAAGCAAGTAAAGCTGTGAATCAGCCTCAGTGCACAGGGCGTTGTGGAACAAAACGGGGCTCGGCTGACCCTGGCACGCTTGTCGAGGAGATGCCTATCTGGGTGCAGCGGAAAAAGCTTGCAGAGTGAAGTGCTTGTGAACTATTTTAAGGTTGTAGCATTGTTTGTCTTGCAAAGATAAGTGTGAAACCCCTTGTGGGTTCTTAATCTCTTAAAATAGATCCTTGGGTGCTAGGTTTTCTGCTAATCGATAATGGTGTTGTATTAACATATGACACGTCAGCTAATATAAAAGAGAGATTTTCCGATAAGCTCCAGCATTTGTGCAACATCTGGTGCTACGACTTCTGTAAACAAAAAAAAAGCCTTGTGCCCTTAGGAAACTACTTGGTCATTCCCTGGGAAGACTGGAATTGTTTGGGTGATTTCTATCACACCTCATAGTTTCTCTAGGCGTTATGAGAAGCGGTTGGGTGAAGCAGTGCTCCCCACAGATGGTCCCCAGGGAGGGACCGGCTTGTGGTGCAGGTTTGCCTTTTATTAGTTTCCAACATATTCAGCAGCACACAACATCAGAGAAGAGGAGACTTCAGTCATTTTGCTGCTCGTGGAACTGACTCCTCGTCTCGACTAGCGAACTATTTGTATAACTGTACGGGAGGAAAAACCCGCTCGAAACCTCTCTGTGCTGATTGCCGTCTATAAAAAGATCTTGACAACCTCTCCTGTGAAAAGCTCTCACACCTCCACTCTGCAGCATGCCTTTGATGCTTTAGCAAGTGGGTAGTCCTCAGGCTACTGAAGTGCCTTTTCTTCATCTTCCACACTGCTCAGCTCCTGCCTGCCCGCCCACGCGTGTCCCTCTTATGGTGGAGGTGGACCCCCTAGATATGTTGGGAGCCCTCACCTTCGGTGGCGCAGGAGCGAGGAGGTGCTTGGAGGGCTCCTTATTTCACTTGGGTACCACAAATTTGTCAGCTGCAGTGACTATAGCAGTGACTATATAGATCGTCAGATTTCTGGGGGAGGGAAGAAGACAGTTAGAACTGAAACTAAACTTGGGCTGGATTCTTGAACCCCTTCTTTAGGCAGGGGTTCAAGAGCAATCCTTTCTCTGCTTCTCAGCTCCTATTTCATATTTGACTGGTATAAAGGAAGCATCATCCATTGGAGTAATGGGATCACAGAAAAACAACGAGGCATGAAATTATTTTCATTCTTTTCCAGGCAAATCCCTTGCAGATTATGTAATTTACCCATTTAACTACAGGTGAATCACCAATGCCTGCATAAGCCTACTGTTAATAAGGAAGGAGATTGTCCAGGACAAACATTCAGAACTCTTGAGTCTCTCTTGCTAACGGTGAAGTAATGCTCTTCACAAGTTATATTATCACCAAGGTAATGGTAAAGCTGGGGACGGCATCAGCTGCTCTCGGTGTGTGAGATCTGGATGGGGTGATGTCCCCATGCTTTAAGTATTATCCAGTTCTCCACACCCAAAAGGAAGTTTCCATTGAAACGAAACTTGGAATTAGCGTTGGATCAAGTTGTCCATGCAGGCAAACCTCGGAGCAGCTGAACACACAGCTTTTACAAGGCTGGTGGGAGCATCCCCTGGCTGGGCTCTGCCAGCAGCAGAGCTGGAGCCCAGGGCAGGATGTCCCTTGGCAGGCTGTGCTAAGCAACCCTGCACGGGGAGCTTTGCATTCATTAGCCTCCCTGCTGTAGCAAATGCAATCAAGTACAACTCAGCCAACAGAAAGGCAGGACTCATCCTATTTTTTCGCTGAATTGTCTTTCAAAACGAGTTGGAAATACTGTTTGTTTTACATGGTGGATATCAATTGTTTTTCAAAGGGCTTGAAGCACTGTGTGAGTTTTACCCTCACGGTTTGGGGATCAAGCCCTGAGAAGGCTTGACTGCGTGACAGGAAGAGTTGGTGATAGGAAACTTATTAGCAAGAGCAAGAGTCGAGCCCCTCAGGCTGCCGAGGGCAAGGTTGTCTAGTGCCAGCTGCAGGAGCCATTGATGTTTCTGACCAGTCAAGTATTAATGGGGTCCTAACAAAGATAACAGAAAATGACTGCCAGCAGCAGCCTGTCATGGAAGTAGCAGGTTCATGTTTTATTCCTGCAGCCAGAGCTCTCTTGCTCCCCACCTCCATGGCTCGAATTGGCTGTCCCAGCGGTGCAGAAACACTGCAGAGTGTGACACTTCCCACCACTGATGCTTCCCAAAGCAGTGCAGCCTAGCACTGGTTTTGGGGAGCCATTTTAGGGAGCCATTTCCCTCCACTTCCCTGTCCTTGTGCTGCCTGCAGCATTGCTGGTCCTAAAGCCGAGCCCATGGCTGCTATATGCACCTGGACCTCTAAGCCTGGCAGCATTGCTTCTCCTTAGCAGTTCACTTGCATTAAGATTATATTTGTTTGGGTTCTTATGGAGTGTTGGTCAAAATTGGTATTCTCCTTTAAATCTGGCTTATAAACTGCTTGTCTCCTGGCTTGGCTGCGGTGCAAGGGTGTCTCCAGGCAGCAGATATTTGGATTAAAATGTTTCTAAAATCCCTTCAGTGGCTCTTATGTTATTAAGACTACAAACAAGGTGGGAGACATAAGAGGTGTTGCACAAGTGTTGTTTTTGGTGGATTTGAGGAAGTTTATCCTCCCTGTGGGAAGGGAAGGTCACTCAGGCACTGACCCAGTGTTTGGCAATGACCTCTACAGGATTTGCAAAGGTGAGGAAAGCCCTGATGTCCCATAAGATCTTGTCTCCTTTGTACATGTGTCAGGGCACGGTCTTAAGAGATCTTCAGTTGCCTAGTGCAGGGGAGCTGCTGAAAGTTCAAATCTGGGTTTCAGTGGGTTTCTTGTCTTCCAGTTGATTCAATGAAGGGATTTTGTTTGCTGTTGCTGTGGGTGAGGTGTGTTTCACAGCAGTGTGAACCTCCATCATGCATCCTGCTGAATCCTGCTGCCCTGCATATGACACCTAGCCTTAGGATAGTGTAACCAGAGCAGACTCCTGGCCTTTCCCACATGCTGAGCAAAGCCATTCTGCACTCCAAGCACTGGGCCAGGCAGAAGTTATCTTCTCAGTCAATATGCAAACGTTTCAAAGGTGGGGAGATAAAAATACTACCCCACTTCATGGGAGAGGAAAAGGGACAAGGGGCCAAAAAGGACTGTCTGTCAGGTTTAGGAACTGAGTCTAAACCCACTGAGTGGTCTTCAGTCTTAACAGAATGTCCTGCTTCTGAGAGATGATACTGAAGCTTCAAAAGTTATATACAAAGCTATTGTCAACATGCCTGTTCAGGCAAACAAGTGGTGAACCTATTGCTTAATCCTGTTTTCAGAAACACTAATATAATATCAGAAAGCATCAGTTTTGTGAAACGATCAGTTCAAAATGTGATGCTGGTTTTCCTATGCCTTTCCATTACCTTTCCTTTTTGGAAGCAAAAAGGTTATCAGAAAGCATCAGTTTCGTGAAACCATCAGTTCAAAATGTGATGCTGGTTTTCCTATGCATTTCCATTACCTTTTGTTTTTGGAAGCAAAAAGGTTAAATATCAAGGAGAAGGTCTAAACCCACTGAGTGGTCTTCAGTCTTAACAGAATGTCCTGCTTCTGAGAGATGATACTGAAGCTTCAAAAGTTATATACAAAGCTATTGTCAACATGCCTGTTCAGGCAAACAAGTGGTGAACCTATTGCTTAATCCTGTTTTCAGAAACACTAATATATCAGAAAGCATCAGTTTTGTGAAACGATCAGTTCAAAATGTGATGCTGGTTTTCCTATGCCTTTCCATTACCTTTCCTTTTTGGAAGCAAAAAGGTTAAATATCAAGGAGAAGCAATAAGTTAGGACTCGTATTCTAGTTTAGAGAAATAAGGCTAAACCAAACCTTTGTCAGAGTTAGAGCTTGCTGCTGATACTAACCTTTCTCCCCTTTGGTGACATGAATGCTGCTATAACAGCCTCATCTGCAGCTGAAATGTCCTCCAAGAGTGTCATGCTCACAAGGAATAGGATGCTGAAATCACAGCCTTCTCAGGGCTCATCTACTTTCTCTCTCTACTAAGGTAAAATCAGTCAGATCAAACATCTACCAGACATGGATCTGGCGAAAGTTCCTCATCATCCCAGCCACCCGGTGTTTCTCACTTCTCATATCAGAAATCTCCTTTGTAATGTAAACTTAAACCTCTAAAATCTGAACCATTCATGAGCACCTTGATGAAATAATTTCCTTCCTGTCACTAGCAGTCATGGAAGGATTTTTATATCATCACTTCTTCAGACCCTCCTCTCCTGGATCATCTTTTCTGGATGTCTGCTCTTGCCTGTGCTCTTCTGCAGTTCACATTTTTGCCTTAAAGCCAATGCAGCACTTATCCAAGGACTGCTTTGTTTCCTACTGATTATAGTAATCCTGCAAGGGCTTTTTCTACCTGATATCAAAGACATATTGTTTGGATTTTGATCCCGTTGTAAGGACCAGACTACCTCCTTCACAATAGCTGGAGTCAGCATGAGAGATTTAAGCTAAGCAGCATTTTTCCTGTTACCTAAGACATTTTTGCTTTGGACTGGGAGTAGAATTAGTTCCACAGTTATCACTAAAATAATTCAGTGGTTCTGCCTAAGTTAGCAAAAAATGTCTGATTAGTCCCCTGAAAACTCCCAAGTGCCTATTACTCATGGTCGTAGCTGACAGCGGACTCAGATCCAGCTCCATAACAAACTGCAGTGGAAATCCTGCCCCACTGCCTCTGACTGCTTTCAGATCATTCCCCGCATCTCCAGTTTAATCTGATCTAACTATAGCTTACTGGCAAATGACAATTCATAGTTAGGTGATTTTCAAAGTCTAATTGCTCCAGAGTTTTCTCAGTACTTCAGAATTTCTTAATTGTATTAGCCAAGGTGAGGATAATTGCTGCTTTCATATCCTTGAAACTTCTCATACAAAAGAGGCTTATGCAAGAATCTGCTCATTCTCTCCAATAAATGATCTCTCTGTTATTAAGGAGTGTGCATGGGGGGACTGCTGGGAAGCATTCCACTGCACCATTATGTACTTGAACAAAACTTGAAACTTGCAGATACAAGACTAAATTATAGTCTGGGGCAATCAGCAGAACACACTTTTTTTTTTTTTTCCTTTTTTTTTTCCTTTTTTTTTTTTTTTTTCCTGGAGGTTGCTCTTTCAGAAGAAGAATAAGCCCCACAACTACAAATAACCCAGGATTTTGCATTTTGGGGAGCTTCTGAGTGGGGGAAATCTATTTATAGCTCACTGGTGCTATCCATTTATAGGCGCACTGACATTGCGCCTGGTCACGGAGACCAGTGTTGTCCTGTTTAAAACTATTAGTCTGTGCCCATCAGTGGCCTCATTTTTTGCTGTGTTCATTAAATCCTTGAGTGGGGACCATTTCTTCCCCTGGTTCAGCATAGCTTCATGATCTTGAGCAATATGCAGGGCTTCTAGACGTCTGGGTATTGTAGCTGTGTGCTTGTGCATAAAGTGCAATAAAGCCACTCCAGCGGGGAATTAGACATAATGTTCTTCCTTAAGCTCCAGCAATTAAACACAAACATATGCGTACACAATAAAATGCCATGTATCACTTCTGAGGCTACAACTGCCATTATAAAAAAAAAAAAAAGAGGATGAACCATGTATTTTCTAACAATCCAATTCGATAGACTGAATGTGGGAAGGAGGCGTTCAGTGAGTCAAATACTTAATCCAAGAAGCAAGTTCTACACAAATTGCTGATAAGGTAGACAAATTTCACAGCCTGTTCTGGGGAAAGTATTACATTTCATGGTGCTTTACAGAGGACGAGAAATCCTATTCTCGTGTGGTTTTGGATGCAGGATAAAAAGTAAAATGGGCAGCACAAAAAATAGCAAGTGTCGCAGAGGTTTTACACAGGGTCCTCGGAAGAAGTAATCTTATTATAGGTGCAGGACTAATTTCTCTTGCACCACATGGAACAATGCTCAGAAATAGCCTAAGCATTTCTTTCAATCACTAGACAAACTCGGGGGATAAATAAGACAGGGACTTTTATGGTGAGTGTTTGAAGGACCTTTCAGGTCACCTGTTTCCTCGCTCCAGGGCTTTAAATCAAGGTGGGCTATGCCATCATTTTGAGGCAGCTGAGCTGTAATCTAGGAGCTTTTTCCAGTTACCTTGACTGGCTGAAGTACAATGGTATAAGCTTTGCAGAGGTTTAAATGGACTGGGGGATAAATAAGACAGGGACTTTTATGGTGAGTGTTTGAAGGACCTTTCAGGTCACCTGTTTCCTCGCTCCAGGGCTTTAAATCAAGGTGGGCTATGCCATCATTTTGAGGCAGCTGAGCTGTAATCTAGGAGCTTTTTCCAGTTACCTTGACTGGCTGAAGTACAATGGTATAAGCTTTGCAGAGGTTTAAATGGACTCTTTAAAATCAGATGCCAGTGCTCTGGCTGTGGAGCTACACGGATGCCCCAGACCAGAATGTGCTACTTGCTGTACTCCCTGTCCGTCTGGCGTGAAGTGGATCCACACCCATCGGTACCCACCTTGGCAGCCGTTCCTTTTGTTTCACGTGCTTTTGTTGCACATACTTTTAAATCCTCTGTCTGGATTCTGTCTGTCCAGAACTAGATAGGTCTCAAAGTAGCTCTGAAACTTTTGGTAGCAACATAAAATTTCTCCAGATCAGGAACTAGCTCACCTGGCGTGAGCCTTGTTCTATGCATACCTCAGTGTGTTTTCCCCCACTGTGTTGCCTGATCATGTTCCCTTTTAAAAGCACCTCCAGCATCAGGGTTGCAATAGGACCTGGTTTCTGTGGAAGAGTAGGATAGGCTCTGTACCAGAGTCCTCCTAGGGACACCTTGACCTCTGGTGCTTTACTAACATTGTACCATAAAATTTCTCCAGATCAGGAACTAGCTCACCTGGCGTGAGCCTTGTTCTATGCATACCTCAGTGTGTTTTCCCCCACTGTGTTGCCTGATCATGTTCCCTTTTAAAAGCACCTCCAGCATCAGGGTTGCAATAGGACCTGGTTTCTGTGGAAGAGTAGGATAGGCTCTGTACCAGAGTCCTCCTAGGGACACCTTGACCTCTGGTGCTTTACTAACATTGTACTTCAGGAGAGCTTTGCACTTCTCATGCATTAACCCATATTTCCAATTGGAAACCTCCTGACCTTGTGGAGTCCTGAGTCTCCCCCAAGAGGATCTCCTCGTGGCCTTTGGAGAAACCCTAACTCTCCTGGGAGTTAGTGCCATGTAATGATCGTATGGAGGAGCTCTGCTCCTGAGGGACAGATGTTTGCAGAGGCCACAGCAAGGTTTTTGCTAACCTTCCCAGTGCTTTTTTGACCACAAAGTGATGACAAACAAGAAACTCTCCTCTAGGAGTATGTCACACTTCAGATGAGATTTTTGCAGAGGCCACAGCAAGGTTTTTGCTAACCTTCCCAGTGCTTCTCGACCACAAAGTGATGACAAACAAGAAACTCTCCTCTAAGAGTATGTCACACTTCGGATGAGAGGATAAACATGGACCCAACCCAGCCATGCCCCATTTCCTCCAGGTACTGCTGAATTCTTGCATTAGTCTCTCTTCATTAGCTGTAGTACTTGCAGAAATGAAAAAGTATTTTGAGGCATGAATCCTAACAGTGTGACAAACCTATCAGATAAACTAGATGGCTCTATCTGCCATGGATCCAGGAGAGCCTGGTATCTCACAGGCTCATCCTGCACCTTGGCACCTCGGCATGCTCCAAAGTCCAACCAGGAGCTGTTACTTTCCTGTCACCCAATATGAAACCAATAGTACGGAGTATTTGGTCTGGAAACTTAATGCCAACTTACTTGCTGAACTTCAATAAGAACCATCACTTGTTCATGACAGTTAAGTACTGGGAGGTGCTAAAATGGTTATAAGTGACCTTCTCTAGTGAAGGATGACAAATGATTAGCTTGTGGGGGCTGTGTCAGTTATCCAACACCCAGAAATATTTGAGGGGAAAAATTGCCTCCAAACACAGATTAGTTTACTAAAAATAGCAGGAGGAATGACTCTTATGTCAGATGGTGTGAAATGATGTAAAAAACAAAGCCTTTTTGAGAGCCTCTATTACAAGGGATGTATGGGATGCTGCTATAATAGTCATTTATATGGTTGCCTGCCAGCAGGTCCATATATTTGTTACCAGCAATGAATGTCCACGCTCTCAGAGGAAAAAAATGTTTGTCCTCGGACTCTGACAAGATAGGTTTCTAACAAGAAGAACTAGAGCTGTCCAAGTGAGGTGTTGGGGTGTGGAGGGGAGTTGAAGGTGGCTCATACCCAATGTGTCATGGTACTGGAGGAGCAGGAGAAGGGGAAGGGATGCCAGCAGGGTGCAGTGGCCCAGGGGGAGCCCAGGATAGCAAAGGGTCAGTGCTTCCTCACTGCTCTGTCAGCACGACTGCTTATCTTATCCATCTATCACACCAGGAATGTGTTTCCATTAAAAAACTTTTAAGAAGGGGGATCCTCCTAATATATATTTTTACAATCCCACACAACTAGAAAACCGCATTTAAAAATTAAAAGGAGACTTGAAACAACTTTCAGGCATGAAACTACTTGCTATTCAGGTGTGAAACTATACAGCCACCATGAGGAAGTGTTTTGTTGACTAATATTTGCAACTAAGAACTAGCTCAGTGATAAGCAACAGGAAAAAACCACCATGACAGGGTTCCCAAGTCTGTAAATACACAATTAATAACATGCTTGTTTACAAGAGGCAAAAGAATAGGAAGATAAGGGTTGGCATGAAGAAATAAAAAGCTGGCTTGTGCTTTTTGGTTTGGGAGCTGTTGCCATCATTATTTAGTAGAAAACCTTATAAACTGTTTTTGCTCTCAGGACGTGTGAAGTCTTCTCTTATAAACATGCTCAGAAATGGGTTTTAAGCTCTTTGTCTAAAGTGAAAGGGGCAACTGTGGGACAAGCTGTAAACCTCATTTTAGAAATCTTATTCCCCTTTTCCAGGGGAGCTGAGCACAAAGCAGGACTGGAGGAGATTTGTGGCCGAGTTTGGGTCCCAGTGTGTGCTCAGGAGCAAAGGCTGGTAATATTTGCTAACATTGGCTGACTCAGTAGCAATGCACAAGATTTATGGGAAGCCCCTTCACAAAATGTATGAGTTAATTTTCCTGGGACCAAGACCCTACATTTTCTGTAGCACTTCCCTGCAAATCTTGAGAAATTTCTCAGGTGCAGTCACCTGCTGGAGAGGACACACCTGCCTCCCCACGGTGGATAATGAGAGCTGCTTATGTGTTTTAAATAGGTTGCAGCTGCCTTCCCTTTCACGTGTTCAGAAAAAAACCACACGCTCTCCTGCCAAGATGCTCCTGAGCCCTTTGCAGAACTGCTGGAGAGTTTATTGAAGCCCAAAGCAGGGCTGACAGACTTCTCACTGAAACTTTTTATGCTGGAGAAGCCAGGTTTGCAGTTAATCAACTCTGCTATTTTAGGGAATGACATTCTCAAGGGTATCTTCTTTTTGCCTTCTCTTTTGAACTGTATTTTTCTTACTCTCCCAGAGGTATATTCTCTGCCCCTCTAAATCTCCTGGAGTGCCATTCTCCCCAGGGTGAGGCAAGGAGACCATGAAAGACCCAGTGATATGTGTCCCTGGCTTCAGGAGACTTCACATGGGCTTTATTGCCCTGCCATGCAGTAAGATGTGTAGACGTGGTGCATAGGGACATGTTTTAGTGGTGGGCTTGCTAGTGTTGGGTTAACAGTTGGACTCAGTGATCTTAAGGGTCTTTTCCATTTTAAATGATTCTGTGATTCTAAAATGATGGGAAACCATTTCTGGTAGGAGAAGAGGAGGAAAGGCCAGGACTCGTGACTGGGAGCTGGTTGCAGGGGAAAGCAGTTTGGAAATTACCTGATGTGAAAGGTCATGTGTGGATAAAAGGAGAGGGTGGGGTTGTTTGTTCGTTCTTGGTTGCCTGTGTTGGTTTTAAGCTGGAGGACCTGCCTGTTTACCTTTTCTTGGCTGTGATCTCAGGCTTTCTGTCTCCTTGTATATGATCCTCAAAGCCAAGAAGAGGTACCTTCTGAAATGTGTGTCCTTCACTGCTTAAAACATTTCTGTCCTCCCAGAGGGGCACCTCTGGCAGATGAGAAGGAGCTGATACTGACCTGGCGTTTCCCAGCAGCTTGCTCTGAAGGTGCAGGTATGGAAGAAGAAATATCTCCTTACCTGGTACAAGGGCTTTCTTATGCTACGGGGATACAGGTTTCTCTTCTCTTTCTCATCAACCTCAAAGGCAAATAGAAATAATGTGTTCTGGCTAGATGCTGTTGGGGGGAACAAACCCATATCAGACCTTATAAAGGTACCCTGGTGGGGCTTCCAACAGGGCTGGGAGCTTGCAGATGAAAACACCTGGAGTGCCTGTTTGTAATGCTGTGATTTGCAATGTGTTGTGATGCTTTCTGGAAGTGTTTAGATAACTTAATGGGCCCCTTATGGCATCTGAGGAGACAAGATGTGACATTCCTTAGTCAGCACTTTGACAGGGAGAACATATGTCTTTAATTAATACCGCTCTACAGTAATGGGTATGAGGCTGTGGAAAGCCGAGCAGGGATGAGAACACCGTTGCCCAAGTCCAGCAATGCAGAAAGAAATTATTAGTTTAACGGGGCATGAAATTATCTATCCTGCTTTCTTCAAAGTTAATCGTAGATCGCAATATAGTCTGCCAAGGCTGATGAAACCCTGTCAGGGTTGCCCACACAAGAAACCCAAAAACATTTGCCTTCAGTATAAGACTCTGATGTGTAGCGCTGAGGACTGTCAGCAGGCTATCTGCCCCTGCACACCAAAAGGGACCAAAGACTGTTCCCTGGCAAAGCCCACCTGCTTATTCTTTTCTAAATCCTTTTTCTTGTTTATCACCCTCTGTGGCAGGGCGTTTAGAGGACTGCCAAGTATAAAGCATTTTTATCAAATTCACGAGTTTTCTGCAAGGGGCAATGGCCACAGAATGGGTTTGTTGCATGTGCTTTGTGATGACTGTGTTGCAAGCTGGAGGAAATGCTCCCTGCTCAGCCCAGGAGTTGCAGAGCCAGGTGGAGAATCCAGAAAATGCTGAATTTAGTCCCTGAAATCGCTAATGGCTAAGATAAAGCAAATGAGAATCTTCACAGCTTCTTTTAGAGTTGGGGGACGATAGCAGCATAATAACAATGCAGTGCTTTAAGGAGCTGGTTTTAATTCTTCCTGGAGAGGAAAGCTTTGTGGGTGGGTTCCTGGGCTGCTTTGAGCATACAGATGTAGGAATGGGACAATATTTCTCCAAATACTGTACAACCTTTGGCATCCTCATTTTGTCCCATTCAAACAGTTGAAAATTTGTCTAAACCCAGAACCGCTTCTGGGTAAAATTGTCCAAGAAGTCTTAAAATGTAGCTGATTACATGAATAGTTGAAGGTCCAATAGTGGATGAGTGATAAAGGAGTGAACAGAAATTCCCCCAGCTCACCCAGTCCAATCTCAGACCCTTGCAGTCAATTTGTGACTGAGTATGAAGTCAAAACAACTTTCCAAACACTGGTTTTTAGCTCAGTCTTGAAGGCTCTCCCATTCCCATCCTATTTTAAGTCCACACCAGCCACTCCTGACTCAGTGTTCTTCACCTCTGCAGTCTTGTCTGTGGTGTCAGAGGGGGGCTCTTCAGCAGAAATGTGTAACGATAAGAGAATTTATTTCTCTTGCTATTGTGCAGATGGGAAATTGGCTGCTCAGCCAGTGTTAATTAGATGTGGCTATGTGGCAAGTGGCCCTTTTCTGAAGTACTGCCATAAAGAGAAATGCTGTTGAATGGGGTAGAATGGGGCAGAACCTTTAAAGTCAAAACATTAACATAAAATGTTTGCAAATATGTAGCAGTTGGCTGAAATTACAGCTGTTTATGGCCTTATATGAAATGATTGAAAACTCGTTGCCTAACCAGCCCGTTGAGTCTCACAGTAACCGTTCTGGCATTGGAATCAATGACAAAACTGTCACTGGTTTCCTGGGGACTGGGCAAGAACACAAATACCTTCTATCGGAAGACTTTAAATGAATTATGAGCAACACTTTAAAAGGAGAAAATAAAACCCTGTGTCTGATCTACACACGTTTTACACAAGTGTAACTTGAGTTGCACAGAGCAACGCTGATTTCTCCCTTCCACTGATATGGAGGGCTTACCAGCTTGTATTTCCTGTATGCCTTAGGGGTCTCCAAACTAGGAGACCTTTTTATGAACGATGCCTTTAGACAGTAGTGGGATGGCTGAGGGCTCTTATCAATTTTATCCAGTCCAAACTAGCCTGACTATAAGGAAAATCTTACAACGCGTGAGTAGCCTGCAGTACGTGGATTAGTTCTGCAATGCCTGGTAGCAGCGGCTGCAAAACCAAAGGGGCATGGCTGATGGCTTATTCATAAGATGTCAGAGGTTCAGATGCTTCATTTTAAAAAGTGAAAGGCTGACGCAGTCACAGTTTTCCTTCAGCAGCACTTTGTTCTGATCTTGCATTTCTTGATGTCGGTGGGAGCTGTGGCTGTAGCAAACCACTTGCTCGGTGCTGACAAGTGGCTCCTGACACGGTTTAAAAATAAACTCCTGGTGGACTGTTAAACTCCTGCAGTGTCTGTCTGCTGACTCTCCTTTCACTCCCTGTAAGCTGTCTTGACTTTTCAATGGAGACTGGATTTCAGCAAAATGAATTAATATTTTGTCCTGCAATATAAAGTTGATTTATGGTTGATTGGATGATTTATTGCTTCCAGCCAATACAACAGCTGAAATGTCAATTTGTATTACCTTCCCTTCCAACCTGTATTAGTAGGGACCCTTTGAACCATTGTGAGAGCAGCAGAACAAAGGCAGCTGGGAGAGATCTCCAGTAACCCGCTGTGGCAGTGGGGACATCAGGCTCTGCAAGTCATGATACAGCATGCTTTTTATCTATTTCTTTGGAGAAAACACTCCATTGTGTCAAAAGCCCTTTAAATCAAAAGCCACACTCCATGTTAAAAAGGGAAGCGATTACTGTTTCCTTGCTTAAGCCCTATCCTGCTGGTCCTGGGTCTGCCCGACATACACTTTCCTCCCTGAAAACCCTCTCTGCTAGGCATGAGTAGGAGATGCCAACCATCCTCAGCATGTGTTGGGATATAATATAGCCTGGAGTGATTAGATTTGCTTTGTCTTGCTCGTAATGCACCAGTTGAAGGCCCAGATTCATGCGAATGGAAGAACACTAATGAATTTTCAGCATTTGAGATGGGATAGATCATTAGGTGGTCACTGGTAATTTCGGTTTGGTTTTGTTCTTACTCTTCAAGAAGTAGACCAGAAAATTGGAATTTTTTTTAATTTTTTTTTTTTTTCATTTTGGTCAGACTTCATCTAAAAATAAACCATAAATGTAGCATCGTACTTGGCTGTATCATTACCTGAAGTGCAAAGGTCCTTGATATATTCTTCTAGAGGGCAGCTTAGCCTCAGATTGAATTTCAAATATGAGTGTATCCCTGTCCTTTCAGTAAAGTTTTACCATTTTCCGTACTTGTTTGGAATCTGTACGACCTTTGCAACACTTTGTTTATGGCTAGTGACATAACAAGATTAACATTGATCTTTCTGCAGCAAAGGTACTCCCCTACCTTTCCCCTGAGGCCCGTGAGCTGCCAGTGAGTACAACTAGCACTGCATACTTGAAATTCCATATCGAGCTTAATGCATAGGTAGCCTAGAAAAAAAAAAGGGGAATTACTTATTTTGTTATATTTACTGGATGGTGCACAATTTCTCATTCAATCATCAAAGTGAGACAGAACATATACTTACTGATGGACAAAATATAGCACAGAATCTACCTTTAAAATTTGCAGGTGTTGTTCCTCTTCTTTCAGTATTTTTTTTTTGTTTCCTACTCGTTACAGATGCTTGGATTTTTCTTTTTATGAGTACTCTGAACAGTAAATGGCGGTCAGTTGTAGTGTCCAGCATGGAGCACCTTTGATGGTGAAAGAAGGAATCAAGAGGTTGCTCTCCTTCAGCCCTGAGCTGGGGGGGCAGTGGGAACAAAAAGGATTTGGGGAGAACAGCAGAAAGGTGATACATCAGACAGGACTACAGTCCACCTGGAAGGCAAGGACATCTCCTAATTCCTGCAGTTATTAGCATCTCAGGAGATTGCATTGGTTAATTTAAACTGCATGTGTGTTGAAGTCAAGCCAATAGTCTGCATGGCAATTTGCTCCAACCTTTGTCTTGGAAATAGTCCCTTCAAGGACTGGAAAACTTGATTTCAGGAGGATAGAGTTTTAGCTGCTGTAAGGCAGCCACACACTCTGGACCTAAAAAACATAACCCAAATATATGTCTTGATTTTAGGAGGATATAGTTTTAACTGCTGTAAGGAGTTAAAAAACATAACCTAAAAACTGGACCTAAAAAACATAACCCAAATATATGCAGCCATCCCACTTTTGGGACCCCAGGTACCATTTAACGTGACTAACAGCAACACACTTAGTGGAAAACACAAGGCCATGAAAGTCTCCCTGGGGTGATCGCCGTAAGGGAAAAGGTCTCGGTAGCTCCACGTCCCAGCTCTGAGTCACATAGATTCCTTTTTTGTCTGAACAGAAGCTCACATCAGTTTCCAAATCCTGCCTGAACTTCCAGAAAACTAAAGGTGGTGTTTTCTTTCAGCGGATCTGTGCGCAGGCTGAGTCCATGGCTCTAGGCGTGCAGGCAGCAGGGTTAATGCAGTCTGTCTCCTGTCTGGCACCGCTATAAATCCTAGCCGGCACCTTAGCTGAGCGAAGGTGGGACACACCACCAAATATGTGGGAGGCAGGGTAGCAGGTGTGCTGATATATTAGTTGAAAAGTATGAGGAGTCATAAGGTTTTGAGTTAACAGTTCAAGTTTGGTAATGCTGGACTATTTTCTTTTGTGCTAAGACAAAAGCAAAAGGCTTATTTATGAGCTATTTTCCTCTCCTCCTCTACTTTCCCCCAAATTTTTAAAATCTAAGTTCCTTTAAGAGTGCATTGCATGAACAGGCTGTGTGTGAACAAGAAAAAGGGAAGGGACTGTATTTTAAAGCCTGTAGTGTATCGTTAATCTGATATTGAAATGATGATGGGATACAATATACCTCCGTTAAATTTTTCTTAATCACTGGATTTGAGAAATTTTTTGTTTTCTAATTTAACTCTAAATGAAAGGTGGGTGTCCTGTTTGCATGAACTAAACATTGAAGATACCAGCTTCGGTTAATGTTGTTGAACACATTTTCTTACCTGATCTTAAAAGCAGTTTAAGATCTTAGTAAAATTACTTCTGACAAAAATATGAAACTTTTTGATATAGCTGAAAAACTATCCAGTTTCTTTTGCCGGGTCAAAAACCTTGATGAATATTATACAATGTAGAAAAAAGGTTTCAAAGAAATTGAAAAAATACATTAAAATTCTTGCCTAGGTCTGTTAAGCAGTTCTTAGCAAATATAGGCATTTTTTTTACTCTAGATAATATTAGCAGATACTTTTGGTGTCGTGCATCTGTCTGATTCATCTTGTCTTGCTTAAACTACTGTTTCTGTGTGTAAACAAATTAGGGAGAGGGAAAAATACAACTTTCTCTTGGAAACCTTTTGGCCACCTGAGAGAAGGAAGGAGAGGTTTGCTCCTGTTTTGATGGGGCCTCGGTACGGAAGACGCTTTATACTTTTATTTATTTATTTACTGGTAACACTTCATTCACTGTGAGTGGAAATTTCTGTAAGTGTAGGTAAAACACTGACATCTAGTGCCTGAAACAAAGCATCCAAACATGCACCTAGAGTCCAGTCTTGAGCCTCCTGGGCTGGGTGTTGACTGTCCAATAATACTACAGACTGGAGTATATTATGGATATTATTAATATTATGGTTTAGCTCTGGGTCAGTGACAAGAAGCTATTGGTTTGTGTACTTGACATTGCAATATGTAGCTGTAGCGTGGCTGGTGAGAAGTGGTGGGAGATAAAGGTCCCTGGCCACTGGTAGCTAGCTGTACTGGGATGCTAGACTGGGGATGGTCAAGCAATGGGAAATCCAAACCTATGTGTTATCTCTTACTGTCTTGAAAATATATTACCTTTGAAATTCCTAATGTTAAAATATAGTAATATAGCACATTTAAATACAGGATACAGAGGAAAAAAGGGGTTTTTTCCATGAGTTTGAGTGCCTGCCTTACTGATCCAACTGGAAAGGAGTTGCAGGGTCAGTTTGTTCATCAGACCCACTGAGGCAAACCTGTTAAGCAAAAAAAATGGTTCTACTCCAGAAAATGGCCATCAAGGGCCAGGTCTGAGAGCTGTAAAACCCTCCCATTGCCTGGGGAGTACTACGGAGGGGTCAGCAATGCCCTTCACCCAATGCCTTGGGCAAGCCCTTTCTTTTACTGACCTGGTTTCTGTCATTGCCCGTTGCAACAGTAAACAAAATAGTGGGAAAAGTCGAAATTTTTGAGCAGCAGCAACTGATAAAGTCCTACTTCTCGTTCACTTCTATTTATTCTTTATTTTGAAACTGCATGGACAAATCACTTCTGTTTCAGCCCAGTATTTGCTGATCCGCACAAGAGGATGCCTCACAGTGTGGTGCTTGTGGACTCGTGTGTCAGAGGCTTTTTCTGAAACACCACAAAATTCAAAGTAAAATCCCCATAGCACATGGGAGGGGTATGAACCTGAAGTGCAGCATCATAAGGCAGCGTGTCTGTAAGGACATGCAGTCTCAGGTCTCAGTAAATAAATCGGGGTTGATGCATTGTGCCAGCTCAAAAACTGGAACTGGTTGGACTCAGCTCTAACTGGAAATAGCTGATGTCTGAGAGAAAGACAAACTTGCTCCTCTTTCACAGCCTTGTTCCTATATGCCAGTTGGTCAACACAGGGCTTAAAACTGATCTGGTCTTGCCGACCAGGTCTCCCAGCCATCTCGCCCATGGCTAAAGGCAGCAGCCAAGAAGAAAGGCTTAGCTCTTTTCCTATGTGAATGCAAAAAAGAGAACAAACCTGCTTTCTTGGAGCCCTGGTATGTTACTAACTTGGTTCAAGCAGCTAGGAAAGTAAGAGTCCTTTAGGAAACCAAGGGTGAGAGGGGGCTAGCAGGGGCCTCTCCCACAGGAGTACCCAGCTGATTAAAAATGTGTCTTGGATGCACAGTGCAGAGCAGCTATTTCTTCATTATTGTCACCCCGGTGGTAGGAACCTTGTGATGCTGATCCCAGTTTGCCAGTGGTCAGTCCTTGAGGAGATGGCAATATTGGTGTTTGGAGGTGCAAATAAGCAGAGCCTGATCCTAGGGCAGTTTGCTGGAGATGTTGTTCCTCTGAAGAATTTAGTGTGTGGAAGTAAGTAGGAAAGGTTTTGTAAAATCTGGGGATATCTTTAGAGGGTCTATCTGAGTACCAGGTGAAAATGTGCAGAACCCGGTCACAAAGCACTTAATCCTTATCTTGAATTTGGAGTATGCTGTTTGATGTTTATTATTCCCAGGTGTAAAGTCAGCAGATCCCTAAATGTCTTGCTAGATTTAAAATAAGCAAATAACGCGTGCCATTGACCTGCATGGGAGGACACGGATCCTCCTCTGAGCTGAGGACCTTGCAGTCAGTCTCCGTCAAGTAACTCCTTGCACAGCCACTTTTTACGTGGGGCTTGGCACAGCTATCTTTTCTGGCCTGTATCATTCCTCTTGGAGGGCTACTCCATGAATAGATGTTGCTAATTGCTCTTATTTCTAAGTTCAAAGCCAATATACTGTGACTATCTAGACTGACTTGCTCTTGTTTCATGGCTAATCTTTATTTTCTATAGGAGACAGAAAGAGTTGTTAAACTAAGCACCTGCTGACAGAAGCAACTCCTTAAAGTGATCTGTCTCACCATGACTTTCAGTACCTTCCCATCTCCTCGGAAAAAGGTTCTCCTCATCCCTTTTGGAGTTACTTTGTCTTTTCCCTAGCAGTCTCATGCTGGTGGTCCAGAGACAGCCTATGGGCCTCTGATGATCTATCAGAGGTTTCCTGCTCTGTTATAGCCAGCTGATGGCCTCCTGCTAGCAGCAGAACTGCAAAATCTCTTCTTTAACATTTTATGACTTTATTATTATACAGGTCCTTAAAATTATTTATTTCCTTCTGTTTATGATGTCCTGTATTAATGATGACTTCCAGCAAAGTCTTCCAAAGAATCTCAAAGACCCACAGGGTCAGGGACCTAAACCTTTTTAGTCATTCTGCAAGATGAACAATGCAGACATGCAGAGCCAAGTCTGTCAAGGGAGAGTAAAAATGCCGTGGGCTTTGCAATATTATTTTTTGTAGGTCAGGCTTTAGTGGCTGGACCACATAAAAACACAAATTCTTCTGTACCTGCAAGATCCCAGACCATAAAAGAGCATTTGAAATTCACGTTCAGGCGGGTAATGTACCAACTTAAATGCCTTTAAAAAACAAACAGAAAAAGCCAAAGAAGCAAACAATATTTCTCAGGTATTTCCATGTGCAGAAATGAGCAAGGTGAATATTAACTCGCGCGTTACTTCTACAGGTGACTCTGGTATTTCCAGGTGCAACAATGAATGAAGCCATCTTGCTTTTGAGTAGATGCTTTACTAGAAAAGATTCCTCAGGCTTCCCAGATGCAACACTACAGAAGTCTCTCCCTTTACTCATGCCATACTGTGCTGGTGAGCTGATAAAAGCAGAAGGACTATCCACATTGAGTGGGCTATTAAAAAAAAATATATATGCCAATAGATGGCTATGAAGCAGAAAGGCTAGCCACGTTGAGTGGGCTATTAAAAAAAATATATATGCCAATAGATGGCTATACTTATTTCTCCAGAAGAGGTGGCTAAGTCTTTAAAATCAGCTAAGAAACCAGCTCAACTGCCTGGAATAATTATATGCCATTTCTCACTCATTTTTATATAATCCATTAAGTATATCCTAGCTTTATCTTCCTATATCTGCTGTTATATGTCATTTGCAGTTTCTAGCCTAAATAACTATAATTATGGGATTAGCCAACAGACAGGCTGCCCCTCAGATGAGATTTGGTATCTGGGATCTAAGCTCAGGAGCAAGGATTTATTTTGGTCTGCCATGAACAACCCATTTTATATTTGGTTTTACATCTCTGTTCTAAATGAAATCGTGAATATGTTCTAGATACTTTTCTTTCATTCTGGCCACTAAAATATAAGAATTACAGAAACTTGCTATGCCAGCTTGTCTTTTGGGAAACCTGAAATCATATCTGAGTTATTAAAGTCTAATAGCTGGGGGGGCAGGGGGGAAATAATTACTTCCCATAACATCTTTCTCTATCAAGAATTTTGTTGTAACCCTTGATGCAAAATTATTCCACTGGCATTATAAACTGTAGTGTAATGTCTTATAATGTCACTTCTTACTACCTTGGAGGAACCTTTATGTTATGACTTAGATTATGCATTCATAACCTACACCAAAAATGAAGATGAATATAATGAAAGTAGATAGTTAACGTGTCAAGGTGGCATTTGAGCTCAGAAATTTTTTTTTAAATATCTCTGTGAGAACATGAAATAAATTAGCTGGATTTTTGTCTTGCCAAAAAAGGAGTCAAATTCAATTGTTTGCAATGGTGTTTTGCCCATTTCCCATCAATAGAAATGGTATTAGTAAATCTCATATTTGCTTTTAGTGCCTTAGTGGGGTTTTTTTGGCTCAGTTGCTGGTGATTTTTTTTAAAATGCCATTTCTTAAGGTAGAAGAAGAAAAGCCTGAAGTTGGGTTTGTTAGAAGAAGAAGAAAAGCCTGAAGTTGGGTTTGTTCTTCAGCTATCAAACTGATTGTCCCTAATTTAAAGTCTTCCTTCACCCTTTTCTTCATCCTTCCTCATTCCCCACCTTAAAACCCACAAAGAGTGAAGAGGATGCAGAGGAGAGCAACAACCTCTCCTTCTCCAGGGGCTCCTCAGCATCTGACGTATCTTGGATCTATGTCAAAAAACAGCCCCATTGTAGTGTATGTTTTATAGTAGCAGAACCTGTATGAATAAGACCTTTCCATGCCCACACACAAGCTTTCTTAATACCAACACCTCTACATTTCAAACTGATCCTGGCAGGATGGGTTGGCAGCCTTCTTCCATGCTAGGCTCCACTTACTAGACACGGTGGGGCCTTATAGAAGATGCATTCAACTTGTGGAAGACCTAAGAGCTTCCAGTTGACCCTAAATTTACAGAGTGCCACCTGTCTCTTGGACCAGGTTATGGAGGTTTATGAGAATGTTGTGGGGGCACAAACAGATGTCTGAACTTCCCTGAATAGGAGGTTTGTTAGAAACTATCCAGAAGTCCGTCTGGGGCTCTTTCCAATGAGCTCACTCCCCATGGGAAATCATACTGTCAGAAACAATGCTGGGGATAAATAGTGCTTATGGGCATGTCTCTTGGCATCTGGGTTATTCCCTTCCAAAACCAGATCTGGTTTTGATCTGGTGACTCTTCTTTCATGAAGGAGATGGAGGTGTAGCAATGGTAAGCAAGTAAGCAGCCATAAATAGCGACAGTATAGTCTCCTGGCATGTTTTCAGTGAGCTGTGAATGATTCTGATCTTCAGCTGGCCAGACCCAGACTAATACTATTTTTTTTTGGATGCATGAGAAATGCAGCTCCTTATCTGACTTCCTCAACTTCAGAGACAGAGCTAAAGTCGGAGCAAGCCTGGATGTCTTTCTTGTTTAATCCTGAAATATCTTCCTTGGCTGATCCAGGGAAAGGCTTATGCTAGAAAATCCTCTTTTTTTCTCTCTCTCTCTCTTTTTTTTTTTTTTTTTTTTTTTTTTAAAAAAAAAAAAAAAAAAAAAAAAAAAAAAAAAAAAAAAAAAAAAAAAAGTTCTAGGAAAAATATTAAACCCCTTTTTTTCTCTCTCTTCTTTTTTTTTTTTTTTTTTCTTTTTTTTAATGGAAGGCAGTCCTTGCTGGCAACTTAGTAGGAAAGGTAGCGCAGATATTCGATCCATTTCCCCCTGCCCTGTTTTGCTGGTAATAACTTCACTGGTATGAAATTTTTATCAGCATCACAGTATTTCAGGGTCCTTCCTCTGAAATAAGGTCTAACCAGGCACGAGTAGGATGCAAGTGAAGAGAGTTTCCCATGAAAGATTTTGCTGTTGGAAAAGACAGCATTAGTTCAAATAAAACACGACGCAAGAATGTACCAGATGTAATCAGTGGTGGACAGAAGAATGTCAAACCTGAAAATTTTATTTGTTACCTGCTCGTTTTGATGTTGAAAGGCTTCGCTTGAACTTTCTTTAATTTAGTTTTGACTTTGTGCTTTTTGTTTTAAGCTTAAGTGCAGGAGGTTATACCCAAGAACTCATAAGGTGGGGAAATAGGACGATCTGTATAAAACTTCAACTTCATTAGAAAGGAATTACTCACTATTTTTTAATTAGACTATTCCGTGGACTTTTTTTCTCCCCTTGGGTTTTTCATTTCTCCTTAAATGCTCTATTCCTGTGATGGAGAGTTAATTTCTGACTTCTTCTGGACAACTACATCTCTATGGGAGCTGAGTTGTTTCAAGGGCATCAAAAGCCATCAACTTCAGATTCTACAGACCCAAAGCAGCTCCCAGCTCTAACTGTCAGCTACAACCTGAATTGCCCTTTCTTTTCTTACTTTTTTTTTTTTAATAGCAGCAGTAATATTATTATAGCAAGGTTGTTTGACTCGCCAAAAAATTTCCTAACGCCCATCAGCAGAGACAGGTTCCTGACAGATGCAGTGGTTTTGCAGATCGTATTTCAAGTGACCCTTGTAATTGGTGAGCATCAACTGGCGGTGAAGTTTCAGCATTAAACTTTAACTTCTCTCATTTGGGGTCTTAATTGTGCTTTGAAATGTTTGATGGCTTGGCTGACCTTTCTCTGGGTTAGCTGAAGAACGAGATCTGTCTGCCAGGAGAGAAGCCGCCGAGGAAACCTTGGAGCATAGCACTTTATTGGGTTTCAATTAGGCAGCGTGGTCTGGTGTCTCTCAGTTTAGAAACATCTCCAAGCTTTTCATGTGTTTTGAATGGAGCTACAGGAAAACAAAGACACTGGGGATGCCAAGAATTTTACAGAGAGTAGGCAAGGTGAGTAAGTTGAAGAGCTACTTACATGAAATGCCGGGATTTGATCCTGTAATCCCTTTCTGTGCTTCTAAAGCATATCCAAACCTTCCTTTCCCCACTCCCAGGGGTGTGGTGAATTTCCCCTGCTAGTGGGAAAAGCCCAGCATTGCCATCTACCCCAGGCTGCTTCCTGAGGGTACCCTGGATGGGACTGGGTTGAGACCTTTGCAAAAAGCCTTACGGTTTGGCAAAAACCTCCTTTTTCTGACCTGAAGCTGTTTGAGACCTGCAGTTTTCTCCAAAACTAGCAATTTATATTTTTTTTTTTCTCTAGGTGTGGTCCAACGTTATGTAGAGGGACATGTGATGCACATGATGAAGGCAAATACTGCATGTGTAGACCTTTTCTTGACCCTGTGAACACTCCTGATTTCCATGCTGGCCTTATGGCTGTGTGCTGATATTTGTTCTGCCCGTCACCGTGGAGCTCAGCACCAGCACTGTGTCCCAAACTACCCAGTGGGGATGCAGGTCTCCGTCACTGTGTAATTAGTTTGAGAGCTGCAAGACATCAGAAACCTTGCCTGGCCACATCTATGCAGGAGGTGAAGGGCAATATCAAACACAGAAGGTAAGCAGCAGAGCAAGCAGCTAAATTCAGCTTGAAAGAGGATTTGGGGCAGTGTGACTAAATGTGGGGGGCTCATCCGAGGGGGCTGCTATGCCTGCATGTCATCCTTTGGGATGCTGCTCTTCAAACCTCCGTTCTTGCTGGCAAAAGGGAATTTGGTGCCTGAAAACAAATCCTTGGAAGTCCTGCAGTAAGGATGCATGAGGCTTATCCCAGACTAGCAGCATCCCAACCTGCAGGTAGTGCCCATATTCCCACTGGACTTGTGAGCCTTTTTGTCAGCTGGACCTGTGGGCTCTGGATTAGACCCTGGGGGAGAGGACAGAGTGAGGAGGAGGAGAAGGGCTGGCTTCTTTCCAGCCCCCAGGAGAAGGGAAAACCCTGCAGTGCTGGAAATGGCATTGGCAGCCAGGAATGCAACAAGTTTTGATAGAGATGATGAAATCACCTAATATTAATTTTGATGTGCCTCATGCTGCTGGCATCTTACCTGGGGGTCCCAAACAGTCCCACTCTTAGCGTAGCATCCCCATGCATTTAGAAGCCCTCTCCCTTTGGCTGATACCTTGTTAAAAATTGGTCTCCTGCAATAACATTTTATCTTGTATTTATAATCCCAGAGCACTGCAAAAGAAATACTAAGATGAATACAGTTGATTACCTTACCTTCATCCTTCAGAGCACTGGGCTAGCCCCAGCTGCTGAATAATTGCACCTGCAAAATAGGTTTTATTGGAAGAAACAAGAGTGGGAGGGCTCTGCAGCCAGCAGACATCAAGACCAGCTGCCTCTGTAACAAAGTTTCAAGGCTCTTGGCTTGAGACTAGGTTATTAGCTTATGTCAGTGACTAATTTGTGAAGTATGTGTTCAGTAAGAGACTATTGTACGTAGTTTAGTTCATAATCTATTTACTTTCTATTGCCAATGCATCACACAGTAGTGCATTGCAGGTAACGCTGAGCAAAACTTTGACCTGGGCAGAAACACCTTTTGACTCCTTCGCTTGCCATTTATTTTCTTATCAGAAATAAGTCTGGGAGAGCTTCGTCTGTCGGCAAAACCCTGCCAGTTATTTTTCCTGCTCTGTCAGGCCCTGGGTTTCAACTCACTGGTGATGCTCCGTTGAGATTGTGGTTTGAGCACCGGCCAGTCGGAGCCACCGTGGAGAAAGGCAGTGACAGCGGCTGATGAGCAGAGGAGCCTGGAGCCAGAGGCCACAAGTCTGCAACTAGAAGGTAAAAGTTGAGGCTCAAAGTTTGGCTTAATGTTAGGCTGGCAGCGTCCATTTGCTTGCATTTCTACCTGCTTTTTTTACTTCCAGCTCAGGAGTCTGAGCTGTGCAACGGAGATGGTTGTATGGTCGATTTGTAACAGCATCTTGCACCCTTTGGGTTGGGGTTGGGTTTTTTTTGGTTAAAATGCCTGAGGTGCCCAGGGAGTTATTTGTTTGAAAAGTGAATCCAGAAATGGTTTATACAAAGGAAAGCTGCAGGGCTGGAGCTCAGGGGGAACAGCTGCCTGCTGGGGATGCAAGCATTTGATTTCCAGCAAACCCAACATTTGGTACGGGTACAATTGGTATGCTTGGGCCAAAGTAATTTGCACGAGCTGGTAGGAACGAGACCAAGCAGAAGAGCAATGTCCCAGCTCTCTATGGCACAGCCAAATATGGTTTAGACCCTGTGGACAGTGTGGAGGAGAAGCCATACAGGGGGAGAAGGATGGGCTATGCCATGGGGGATCTTACCCCTGTTTGGTGCCAGGCTGAAGGGGCAGTGAGACTGTACTGCATTCTTTTTATCTCCTTTCCAGCTGTGCCTGCTGGCCACACTCCCTGAGCCACCCTTTAGGGACCTGGGGGCAGCACCCAGCTCTGCTTTCCAGGGCATCTGCAGCAGCCTGTTCTGCTGCCTTGTCACCCATGGAGGACTCCTGTTCTGGGCAAGTATCTCCTTTAACCTGAGTTTGGTGTTGACTTGATGTTACCAGGGGACCTTTTTCCAAGTTGAGGAGGAAAACTGTATTTTTGGTTTGCATGACAAGGTCCAAGCAAGGAGAACGCACATCGATAGCAGCCGATGTGATGATGTACACTTGGGTGCTTGTTCTTTGGGGGGGTGTAAACCTGGGGGGAAGGCTCAGCTCAGCACAGAAGCAAAGTGTTCCACCACACCTGGTGGTTGGTGGCTCAGCTCTCCCTTGGGTTTCTCTCCCCTGTGTCAGTGACGATCCACTGTGGAGCAGAAACCAAACCCACCCACCCCACATTCAGCCTGGGGAGCGGATGCTGGGACACGGGTGGCTGGATCCTCTGCACCCCCCAGCGATGCTAGAGCTATGGAGGGGTATCACCTCAGGATTTTTGGCCGGGATTAACCTGTGTGCCCCATAAACTTTCCACGGCGGCGGCAGAGGAGCCGTGAGAGGGCAGTGTTGTATTGCAGGAGGAGGAGGATGCTGCCGAAGCCGGGTTGGGGAGGGGGGTGCAGCTTGGAGCATCCCCGACGGTCTCCAGGAGCGTTTTTCACTATATTTTGTGGTGTCGAGCCGTGGTACTTTGCAACACGCTCCCTGTTGCAAAATTAAATTTTACATTCAAAGGAATTTAAAGATGTAAGTAAAAGCCATTTCTTTTCGGAGCAAGCGCACGGGCTGTAGCTCAGCACTTACAGAGCAGCCAGGGGCTGGAGGGTGACTATTTATCAGCTGAATGTCCCTGCCATGAGTGGCTCATGGGTGGGCCTGTGCCCCAGCTGAGATGCTCATGATGCCCTGCCACATCCCGTGCACTCCTGAGCTGACCATCAGCCAAACCTCAGCACCACAGCCATCTCTGCTGCATGCCCCCTGAGGTGACCCTCTGCTTGTCAGGTCCTGAAGAAGTGGTTACACCACAGGATTTCCCTGGTTTATAAAGAATAAAAAGCCTCATTGGCATCAGCAATTTAATCAGGTGAAAATGTCACATCATTTCGCTCATTTTCCTACCCTGCTTTGTTTGTTCGCATTTTTCAAATGCTAAGTGATTGCAAATTATCTTCTCTTATTACTTTCCTTTAATTTCCAGGAACCAAAAACTTTTGGAGGTGCAAACACCTAAGCTCATGTGGTAGTAAGCTGCCTTCACCTTTATCTGATGCTGCAGGACAGGTGAATCCACACTATGCCAGAGCACTCACAGGTAATTACCTTTCTTGTGTGACAATTTACTTATCAGTATAAATGACATCTCAAGACGCGAAAACAGGAGTTCAGGTACTTCACCTTCCTTTCACAAGGTCAAACAATGAGGAGACGATGATTTTCTTGCACAATTGTAGCAAAGCTGCTGGCTTATTTTAGGTTCCTACTCTATATGATAATAATACCAAGAATGGGAGAGAAAGACAAAGTTTAGAGGAACCCTTGCGGTCAATGAAAGGATGTCTACCAAGCAGGGTGGAAGGACAGGTCTTGCCAAGACAGACAGTATGACCATCTCTCTGTGCTCACATCGACTAAGTGGGTCCTTAATGTTCAACCCAACCTCTTATTGCACTGCTGTTGCCTGAATTGTGAAGACTTTTCTTAATATGTCAGAAGCCTGAAGACCTAAACAGCCCCAGAAATGACTGGAACAGAAGTTATTCTTTATCTAAAGCATACCCTGCTGCAGGCCACCATTTCTGCAATGCTTGTCAGACTGAGCAAAGTGAATGACCAACACAAGATGACCTTTTTTATTTTCTTGGACTCCCTTAGGTTACAGTTTTGAGAGGATGAAGATTATCTCTGGGACCACATCTTGCTTTTGAGCTGACTGACCTACAGCAGGCAGAGCACTCTGCTCCCTCAGCCCCCTCAGTCCCCTCCAACAGCAGGAGATGTGTGAACTGCCCCCATGTTGTTTAAGACAGCTTCGTGAAGATCAAGAAGCTGCTGAGAAAGAAGCTCCTTGCAGCACTGAGTTTTACAGTGATCCCACTGGCTGGCAGGTGTGGTTTATTTTACCTGGTCTCTGATGTAGAGAGGGAAAGAGAACTTTGATCTTCAATAAGCCTAGTAAATACTTAAGAAGAAAGTGTTGCACCTGTTCTGCATAGTTAAAAAGAACTTATCCACCCCAAAACATGCTGGAGGGAATATCTGTCTATCTGTATCAGTGATGCTAAACTGGCATTTCAGTGGGAGGGGGGCACGTTTTCCAGGGCAGTTAAAAGAACCACGGTGGTATCAGAAATGCTACTTGCTTCATGTGCTCGTGGCTTTGCTAAGCATGGAGATCAACAGAAGTGAATATATAACGTTAATCTTTATGCCTGAGCCTGTGAAGAGAGGATGGGTTAGTTTAATGACGCTCTATTTTTATTGAAATCCATCTTTGTGAGGTATCTCGGGGTTTACAGTGAGTAATGCTTTTCCATAATGCATCTCTCTATCAACAGAGACAACTATGTTTTCAGGGCAATGATTTTCACCTGCTTGTCAGCGTGTCGGGCACCAACAAAACACACAATCTCCTTCTGAATCCCACAGCTAATCATTCATTTATTTGAACGTCATGTGGTGTCAGTAATGGTATCAGAGATGGGTTGACACAGCCATGTTTCTGCATACCTACAGAGAGAGGGAGCATCTACCAGGGAGGGGCCATCAGTGAAGAGGGAAACCCTTCTTGGTGTTGGTTTGTGGGGTGTTTTTTTCTTGCAGTTAACTATAGATACACTTAGAAAAAAATAAATTAAAATAAAATAAAAGCTCTCTGGCTATTAAAAAAAAAATAAAATAAAATAAAAGCTCTCTGGCTATTAACATGTTGGTGTACAATGTTGACAGCGGTGCTTTTTGCCGTGGTGGGAGGCGTAATCTACTACAGCAGAACAGCCTTCAGTTCACATCTCTCATAGACAGTGGCGGCAAATGTTCCCCCAGATATTGCAAGCCTTGTGTTTCCTTTCTGAGGGAGGTTCAGTTTATTCATAATGAAGGAGGAAGGATTGATCAGCCCATCCACAGAAGGGGAGAAAGCACGCCAGGGGATAAGTCACGAGAATTAAGATGGGCAGACAGATTTCTGCAACTCCGACAAGTAAAAAATCTGTGCCTGGTAGACTTTAGCTGTGTTAAAGGTCTCGTCACTGTAGCTATATTTCTCCAACCCGCATAAATATTTCTGTCTATTGGAAAAGAAGGAAATTTCATTTTTCATAAAAGCTCTACAGTGATCCTGTTATTAGAAACAGAGGGAAAAAGATATATCGGCAAGTCAAAGCAGCTGCAGCCGCATAGTTGTTTTCAATAATCCAGTGAGTCACTACATCTGAACAGCCTTTCATTTCTCCCTGTGGTTCAGACTAAATTGTTTATTAGAATTTTTGTGCATTATTTAAAATAAATAAAAAAAGGAAATTGTAGCTCTTCATTTTAAAGACTACTGCAATAAAAATTCAGATTATTCAAATTTATCAAGTGTATTGTGTAAGGCAGTAACCACAGCTATTTTTTTCTTAATACCGCAAGATATTCACTGGATTTTCCATCTCGTTCGTAGTCATAAATAAGCAGGCTGTTTACAAGATGTTGCTACAGGGAGGAAAAATACTATAAAAATGAAAACTTAGTCCAGCCAATGGCTGGAATTGTAATGAAAGACCTAAGTGGAAGGTAAACACCAGCTTAACGTAATTCTTGAGAAGTGATGCTGCAAAGGGGACCTGTATTTCAGATCTTCACCCATGTAGAGGTGTGGAACAGAAGCCTAGTTATATACATATAGAGCCATACACATGGCTATCATGTACACGAGTGCTGCCAGATCAGACAAGCACAAATATTTAAGGTATTTCACTATTTCTCAGTCACAAAGATAGTGAACTTGCTTTTTTTTTTCAGGAAATTGGATGACTTTAAAATAAAAGGAGGCTGGCTGAAAGCGTACCAAAGCTCTACAGGGATTTCTTGTGCCATTTCAAGGGAGGACAGTGAACTTGCTTTTTTTTTTTTTTTTTTTTTCAGGAAATTGGATGACTTTAAAATAAAAGGAGGCTGGCTGAAAGCGTACCAAAGCTCTACAGGGATTTCTTGTGCCATTTCAAGGGAGGATCTGCTGCGTTCTCGAACATGTAAATACTGTTTGGGGCTTGGTTTTGTTTTTTTAACTCAGATACTTGCCTGGCAAATTGAACCTTCCAAACATAATTAGCCGGGGGCTGAACATTTAATCTTAAATTCTGAGTCTTCATTAAGTTTTCATTTAAACCTTAAGAGGGAAGCATGTAACAGTTCCCTGCTCATAGGGATGGATGCAATTTATGGTGGGTTTTTACAGCAGAAAAGGGAAACTACAGGAGAGAGGAAGGCTCAGAAAAATGGCAGTGAAGTCAATAAGCAGTCAAGCAGTTCTATCATGGATGCTGGGACAAGATCTGGCTTCAAATCACTCTTGTGTGATCAAAGCCGGCTGATTAGGAAATTAAGAGGGTGATATGAGAGGACCAAAAGGCTTGGTAGGTTGAAAGGCAAGGGTTTTCCCTTCCTGCAAGGGTTGCTCTGAATCAGGATGGAGTGTTTTGGGGTAGTTGGTTATTTTCTTGGGTGATCTTCCAACAATGGCATTGTTAGTTTTACCTAACAAAGGAGAAAAAAAAAGTGGAAATTTCTGAATTTGGATAATTTTTAGTCGATCTATTGAGATAATTTAAACTGCTATTTTTGAACTTGAGATAAATTTATAAATTAGAGATGAGGAGGAGGGAAAATGGAAGGAGGAAAAGTAGTTAAAACAGGACCTAATATTTCCTTGAGAAATGTTAAAGGGCTGAGACTTTTCCTACACCCCCCTTTCAGCTTTTTCAGTGATAAGAGGCATCAAGCAATGTCTCTCTGAAGAACATGCCAGACCCTTTGCACACAGAATAAGGCCCAAAAAGCAGTAGAATTAATTCCGTGACCATTCATGCCAAATTTGTTCTCCTATTAAGTCTTGTCAGGGTGGTGGGACTTTCGTCATAACTTGAAGTAAAGTTGTTTTTTTATTCTTGACTGCCAAATAACTGGACAATTAGTTAAAAATAAGTAAAAAAAAAAGTTTTAAAATTAAGTAAAAATATTTATGTAGTACCTAGCACTTGCTGAAAGTTTACTTTTCTAGTGTATGAAAGAAAGAAAAAGCAGTGCAAGAAGAGAGCATTCACCTCACAAATGGCTGGATTCCAGGGAAGAAAAAAAAAAAAAAGGAAAATAAATAGCAAAAAAAAAAAGGGAAAATTGGGGCGGAGATTTGCACGGCTGCCTGCAGACAAGGCGACCCACTGGCCTGCTGCCTGCTCCTGGTCTGCCAGCGGAAGTTTTGCCCTCTCCTTGGCAGCAGCGCCCTGAAATCCCGCTCGGCTTTGTCCTGCAGCTCCCGGTGGGCTCTGGCCCCGGGAGGAGGAGGAGGAGGAGTGTGTGGGGTGCCCTACATGTGAAGGCACCCGCGCGTGAGCCGCCTGCCAAGCAGCACCCACAGCCCCAGGTACAACCCCAGCATCAGTCACCCGCTGCTCCTGTCCCTGGGACGAAGAGGGGGCCGTTTCAGTCGCCCAAGTTATAACAAACCAGGTTTTAAATCCTCTTTGGTGCAGTTTGAGAAGTTATCGAGCGCTTCTGCTCACGCCGGCAGCTTCATGGCTCCCACAACTAGAGGGAAAATTAAGAATTAATAGAACTATTTAACCACGGGAACAGCAACCTGGAAGGATGTGGCTGGTGCAGTCGTTCCTACAAATAAACTCAGTACGAGCCCCTGCTCGGATGCTTATAAACAAATGGGCTGGTCCTCTGGAAGCGACTGAACATCTCGTCCCGGACACGTTAACGACGGCGATTTTTGGGAAGCTGATTTTGATAAGGAGGCTCTATTTGTAAGGTATTTGGAGCTAATAAAGCTATTGTGGTCCCGGGGAGTGCCCTGCTCCTCAAGCACAATGGGAAAGCTCTTCTCAGTAGGATTGCTATAGAAACAATGAATTATCAGGCAAACGGGACCATCCAGCAAATTGTGCCAGACCAGGGATGTGTACTGATAAAGCGACCGCATTAATTTTCTCTATTTTGCTATGGGTAGAGCCCTCAATGCCTATAGAAATGTAAAGAGGCAGGTCAGCTGGAGTGTCTATTATTTATAGACACTTTCTGTGCTGTAAAAATGAATTCTTCATAGGAAAACTTTGTACCAAAAAACCAGGCTTCATAAATAATCAAGACCGGGAGCTTCAAACATGTTTCAGAGAATAGGTGGGTATCCTTTAGTCCCCTTTAAAATTTTCCAGGTGCAGCCCTGAAGATGTTGAAAACAATGGGATGCTGTGACCCCGGAGAAGAAGCCCATGCCCCGTTGGTGTCAGTCGATAGCACCAGGCTTGCCAAATGCTGAACTGCAGCTTCTATCACCTTCAGTCGTCTTGCAAAACTGAGTCCTCCATGAGCAAATGCAAATGTTATTAGTATGTTGATATGCTCGTAGTGTGTGGCTTGGGAAGTGATGTGTCAGAACCGGGCTGAAGTACAATCCACAAGAGAAGAAACTCTTGTGGTATCAAGCTTGTGACCTCTATATTGTCCTTGCTGCACTCTGTTCAACGCCAGTTGGGAAGAGGGTCTTTTATTTTTAAAAAGAGGAAAGACATGAAATAAGGCAGGCTATCATTGAGCTGTGAGGAGCTGGCTGCAGATATCAGGTGCACCACCAGGATCATGAAGAAGGGGACATGTGGGAAAGAAGGATGAGTGAGAAAGGTCTAGGCAAGAGGATGCTGCATTTGGACGTCATATATGACTCTGATATGAGAAGAACAGAAAAACACCCACCTTTTTGTATGTGGACAGTGAAAAAAACAAAGGCTGCGTCTTCTACTGGGCTGAGGACCAGAGTGCTTTAAGAGAAGGTGCTCTAAATGTTAAGCAAGACCCTGGAAAGGCAGGTTACCAAGGAGATTGATATATACAGGAGGACCACAAAAAAAATTTAAAAACAAAAAAGTAACAATACGATGCCCTAAGAAGAGGACCTTGTAGACCTGTCTTAGGTCTCCTTAAATTGAGAGAGTACTTAAATCCTTCTGGTATGGATGAGACATAAACACCAGTAAAAAACAACCGTGGTCTAAAGTGCTTTCTTGAGCTCAGTCGTTAATTTCAGAAAATAGTTACAAAGTCTGTGTTGTACTGATTGCCCTATTACTTTTGAAATTTCATGTTTTAGAGTTTTTACATGATCTAATTGGCTGATCTCTTTCAGGTTCCCAGAATACACTTCTTTGCACCCCAGGGGAATTTTTGTTACTCCCCAAACAATAATTCTGCAAAAAAATAGACAAACTAGTGCATTGCACGACCCTACAATGGGCCTACTGTTGCTGCTGGATTAACTGGCCCTGGTGAATGGCTGAGCTCACATCTCACAGCCGGCCTGGAGCTCCACTCCGCTCATCCTCTGGGGTTATGATATCATCTCTGAAGTCCTGCAAACACAGCTGAGCTCCATCACTGCTCCCATTGTAGGTCCCACTTCTCGAAACACGGAGCTGGAGGTCTCACCAAAGTTATAACAAGCCGGGTTTAAAATCCTCTTTGGTGCAGTTTGAGAAGTTATCGAGCGCTTCTGCTCACGCCGGCAGCTTCATGGCTCCCACAACTAGAGGGAAAATTAAGAATTAATAGAACTATTTAACCACGGGAACAGCAACCTGGAAGGATGTGGCTGGTGCAGTCGTTCCTACAAATAAACTCAGTACGAGCCCCTGCTCGGATGCTTATAAACAAATGGGCTGGTCCTCTGGAAGCGACTGAACATCTCGTCCCGGACACGTTAACGACCAAGCTTGAAATAAATTTTTGGGAAGCTGATTTTGATAAGGAGGCTCTATTTGTAAGGTATTTGGAGCTAATAAAGCTATTGTGGTCCCGGGGAGTGCCCTGCTCCTCAAGCACAATGGGAAAGCTCTTCTCAGTAGGATTGCTATAGAAACAATGAATTATCAGGCAAACGGGACCATCCAGCAAATTGTGCCAGACCAGGGATGTGTACTGATAAAGCGACCGCATTAATTTTCTCTATTTTGCTATGGGTAGAGCCCTCAATGCCTATAGAAATGTAAAGAGGCAGGTCAGCTGGAGTGTCTATTATTTATAGACACTTTCTGTGCTGTAAAAATGAATTCTTCATAGGAAAACTTTGTACCAAAAAACCAGGCTTCATAAATAATCAAGACCGGGAGCTTCAAACATGTTTCAGAGAATAGGTGGGTATCCTTTAGTCCCCTTTAAAATTTTCCAGGTGCAGCCCTGAAGATGTTGAAAACAATGGGATGCTGTGACCCCGGAGAAGAAGCCCATGCCCCGTTGGTGTCAGTCGATAGCACCAGGCTTGCCAAATGCTGAACTGCAGCTTCTATCACCTTCAGTCGTCTTGCAAAACTGAGTCCTCCATGAGCAAATGCAAATGTTATTAGTATGTTGATATGCTCGTAGTGTGTGGCTTGGGAAGTGATGTGTCAGAACCGGGCTGAAGTACAATCCACAAGAGAAGAAACTCTTGTGGTATCAAGCTTGTGACCTCTATATTGTCCTTGCTGCACTCTGTTCAACGCCAGTTGGGAAGAGGGTCTTTTATTTTTAAAAAGAGGAAAGACATGAAATAAGGCAGGCTATCATTGAGCTGTGAGGAGCTGGCTGCAGATATCAGGTGCACCACCAGGATCATGAAGAAGGGGACATGTGGGAAAGAAGGATGAGTGAGAAAGGTCTAGGCAAGAGGATGCTGCATTTGGACGTCATATATGACTCTGATATGAGAAGAACAGAAAAACACCCACCTTTTTGTATGTGGACAGTGAAAAAAACAAAGGCTGCGTCTTCTACTGGGCTGAGGACCAGAGTGCTTTAAGAGAAGGTGCTCTAAATGTTAAGCAAGACCCTGGAAAGGCAGGTTACCAAGGAGATTGATATATACAGGAGGACCACAAAAAAAATTTAAAAACAAAAAAGTAACAATACGATGCCCTAAGAAGAGGACCTTGTAGACCTGTCTTAGGTCTCCTTAAATTGAGAGAGTACTTAAATCCTTCTGGTATGGATGAGACATAAACACCAGTAAAAAACAACCGTGGTCTAAAGTGCTTTCTTGAGCTCAGTCGTTAATTTCAGAAAATAGTTACAAAGTCTGTGTTGTACTGATTGCCCTATTACTTTTGAAATTTCATGTTTTAGAGTTTTTACATGATCTAATTGGCTGATCTCTTTCAGGTTCCCAGAATACACTTCTTTGCACCCCAGGGGAATTTTTGTTACTCCCCAAACAATAATTCTGCAAAAAAATAGACAAACTAGTGCATTGCACGACCCTACAATGGGCCTACTGTTGCTGCTGGATTAACTGGCCCTGGTGAATGGCTGAGCTCACATTGCACAGCCGGCCTGGAGCTCCACTCCGCTCATCCTCTGGGGTTATGATATCATCTCTGAAGTCCTGCAAACACAGCTGAGCTCCATCACTGCTCCCATTGTAGGTCCCACTTCTCGAAACACGGAGCTGGAGGTCTCAGCCAAGCGGTAGAGCATCTTCTCTGCAGGAGATGGAGGAGGTGGGGATGCCTCTGTGCCGCTCTTTTTCTTCCCACAGACGTTCACCGCTGTTATTCACAAAGGCAACGCGCTTCCCAAGTGCTGTTCGTGTGGGTGTGTGCAGATAGATCCTGTATTTATCATCCTGCTTCTCCATGCGTGAAGGGAAAAGCCTGCACCTATAAAAATCCCTCCATAATTGAATGTCTCAACATCAGTTTAAGATGGGCCAGCCGGCGTTTCCAAAGGTCTCGGCTGTCCAGAGGTGAGAAGCTGTCTTCTTGCACAAGCTCTCATCTTGCACGAAGTTTTGGCTGCTCATCACACATAACTAAAAGCTGTTCTGGTAGGTGAGGGGGTACCTGAGTGAATATTTCTCTTATGAGATATGTTTGTGTGTGTTTCAGGGCTGCTTGCCACTCTTTGTGCAGAGATGCTGGTATCTAGCTCCGTGCCCTCCTGCACGTGTTGCCTGACGACCGGCGGGTGACACCGAGCATCTCTGTCACCACAGCTGACACACACTTGCTTTGTTAAACGACACAGGATGGTGCCGTGCAAGGCACAAGCTCTCTCATGCTTTCAGCTGAACAATTTACTACTGTGATGATATATATCCTCCTCCAGCCCCGCGAGCAGGAGGAACCCAGAGTTTCTTATACCAAAGCACCAGCTCTGTCCCACTTGACATCGCAAGAAGTGGTGAAAATTAAGTGACACCTTGTGTCTTACATGTATGGTTCAAACCAGCTCTGCATGACATCTCTGGAGGTGCTTTGTCCTCTCGAAACCACCATCTGAGGTTTAGCCTGGTGTGGCATTTCTTGCTCTGCCACGATGCAGTGTTTGCAACCCTTTCTGCCTCTGTGCCACCCTGGGTATAAGCAAATCCAGGGGTTTGGAAAGCATATTTGTGGCCACAAAATGCAGCATTTTCTGCAAATCAAATGCTCATCAGTGACTGGGAGCATAACCAAAGAGTTGAGGGAAGAGAGGAGGAAACCATGCTTGATCCCACGGAAACCACAAACCCGATTTCACACGGAAGGCAATTAGCCAGCCACTCATTTGGTTAGGGTGGCTGCGCTACTTCGTAAAACATGACCTTTTAATGAGCTTGGATTTAGACCTGGGGGTTGGATCCGAATTTCTGCTAGTCCACACTGGCAAAGGGAAAGCGCCGGCAATAAATTATCCTCAGGAGAAGGGAGCAGGGGCGAAGCAGCCATCAAAACCAGCTCCGTGCATGCCCAAGTCCCACTCTGCACGACAGGATCATACACTTGACCCCGCACCTTCGTGTTCAGTTCTCCCTGCCAAAGCCACCGGGATGCTGTGGCATCCTTGGATTCGCAGCGCTGACTCAGGCGAACGCCCCTGTGCCTGCTCCCTGGCACGGCTCTCTCCCAGATATTTCACAACTAGATATAAAAATCCCTGAGTTAGACATTTGCCGCTGCACTCCCTGCAAGGGGAAGCAGTAAAAGGCTGATTTATGCTTTGAACCACAAAATACTTTTATTGCTTCTATTTTCTTTTTAATGTAACTGTCTTGCCCTTAAATGTCTAATCCCTTTCTAACAGTCCTATGGAAGCGGCAGGACTTGGGTCTCCAGCAGCAGGGCTCTCCGTGGGTTAAATGTGCTGTTTTTCAAGAGGACCAAGATGTTCTCCAGCTCCCCAAATCCCCGCTCGCCCTGGCCCTGCAAGCTGTTTGCTGCTGGCATGGTCCAGTGTGCCCTCCCAGCCCTCAGCTCTCTGGGTTTTCAGAGGGTTACTCCATCACTCGGAATATTCCCTGTCCTTCTGTCTGTGTCTTACCCTGCTGAGACAGTCACGAGAACTGCTGCTCCTTTTGGGAAGGAAAAAAAAAAACCCCAGGCTGCTCTAACTGAAACGGGGATTTAGGAGTTTGACTCCAGGCATATACATTTAAAGATATTGCCTAATTATTTTTTCATTTTTATTAATTACCATTAGTCATTTATGGGCCCTTTTTAATTTAACCTCTCAAGGAAAATATTACTGTAGGAAAAAAAAAAAAAGTAATTTCATGAACAATTAGCAAAAGCTACAGCTGTGCCATAAAAGAGAAATACTTGGGGGAAAGAAATGTTTTAAATTGACCGGGGCACACGAGTTGTCAGACGGATGGAAAGGCAGCCGAGGTCCTAACCAAAGGGTGATGCTGCAGAGGGGTGATTCGGGCAGGGGAAAGTACACAGCATGGCATTGCTGGGTTCATCCTCAGGCCTGCTGTTAATTACTGGCTTTATTAATGATTTGGAAGCCATGGGAAATGTTGTGTTAATTACATCAGAAAGCGACGTTACATTGGGAAGAGCTGAAACTGGTGGTGAGAGATGCAGGGTGGCTGCGGGTGGGAGCAGAGGGATACACCAGCGGGATTGCACTCCATTCAGGCTCCAGGGCTTTTTTATGGTTTTCCCTGATAAAAGAGCACAGGTACTATTTGTGGGTGTGGGAAGGATCCACGAGAGGTCAGACAAGAGGGTTTGGTTCAAGGCAGGCACCCATGGGAAGCCTTCTGGCTGCCCTGGAGAGAGGGGGCAGAGTCTCACCCGTGGTGTTAGCCAGATCTCTGCCGTACAAAATCACTCAGCTCGGGGTGGGGAGGTAGCTGATTTCAGAGGTCCTGCCTGCCTCTAGATTACGTAGCAGAGCATAGTCTAGCATGTTTAAAAGAAAACTGTAATGCTGCAAAAGTTAACACATGGCTCTGCCTGTTTTGCAGGCCAGCTGAAGAAAGAGGAGGGGAAACAAGAGCCCTAAATCCGGATAAATTTAGAAATGGTGTTTAATGATCATCTAGAGAAACCATACGGCGAAGCGGAGGGAACAAGCTGCCACAAGCTGTCAGGGAGGAAACCCTCTGCCCACCGGATGCCACTGTTGCTCAACATTAAATCACATGGAGAAAACTCGTGTGGCAAGAGAATATTTGGTGCTTAAAGACAACCGACGCTCCAGCCGCTGCCCCTTTCAGCAACGCGCTCGCAACTTATTTGGTGGCAGAGTTAAATCTCTTCGCAGCTCGTCGTCCCGGAGGTGGGCAAAGGTGTCAAAGCCAAGGACGAAGGACTGCGTAAAATTTTACTTTTACTAAGCAGGCCCTAAAAAGCCCAACCAGAGTTTTATTGCGCGGCCTCTTCGGCTGACAGTCTCCATTAACCATCGGTTAATACTGCAGAGTCAGAGCAAACCCGGTGTCGCGGCCCTGCGCTATTAAAAAGCATCTTTCGTCCCAGCAAAAGACCTCAGGGTGAGAATATTTTGCATGAAGAGCTACCAGCATAAGAGCCGAGCCTCTTGGCTCTGCATTGCAGTCGGTGTGGTGCACGCCACCCCTCCATGCCGCAAATAAATCTACAATTTCTCAGCTGGGTGCCTTTGGAAGCCCACATGCTAATACGCTTATACGGGAAGAGAGACCAGACAAGGTTCAAATAAAGAGCTCATGTAATAAATAAACATGAGGTCAGTTTGGGAACAGCAATAATTGCTTTGTATGACAAGATTTGCATAGCAAACATTCGTGATTAATGTACAGCCGACGTTAGGTAAGGAGCCCTCGCTATCGTTGCTCCATCTGCACCTTCCAATCTTGAAGGCATGGCAGCTCCAGCCAGAGCAATTAGTCACTGTTTACTGAAAGGCAGATAGAGCGAAATTTTTCTAGTTCAATATTTGAGGGAGTTTCGTCCCACAGCCTCCCGTCGGATCCACATCTGTGACAGAAAGGAGTTGTGCTGCTTTTCCTGGGGCTGGCGAGGAGGGATGATTAGCACAGAGGCTAATCCCCACGGCAAGGGCACGGGCTGGCTCCCGGCCTCACCCGAGCGATGCTCTCACAGAAAACCCCAAAGAAGGACCCTAAAGACCCTGTGTGTCAGGACTCTGCTTCCCCACTGCCCTCTCTTTCCACTGCCTCTGTGCTGGCCAGCCAAATTGCCACTTTGCCACCGCTGATGAGCCGTCGCGGGGCGGTGAGATGCAGCGCTGAGGGCAATAAAACTTCCTTCTGTACGGCCTCTTTTCTGCAGAGCCCAGCTAATTCTTTTCAGCTGAAACTTTTTGGCAGTTTGTAGAAAGAGCTGTACATATTCCGACTGGAAATACCATCCTGATTTGGGGATTTTTTTTTAATTTTTTTTTTAAAGATGAGCGAGACTCCAACTTCTCCGGAAAAGAAGCAGTTTGGCAGGAGAGGCTGGGGCTGAGCCTCAGGGGTTGAGTTCATTCCAATGGGAAAACTCTTCTGTTGGAGCTGGCTGGAGGGAAGACACTCACTGCCGTGCTCTTCCACTGAATCTTCCCAGGGGTGCTGGGGAAAGCCGTCAGGGTCACTGGGAAGAGGAGCACTCCAAGAAGTGTCAAATAGACCAGACAGAAAGGGGTGAAGAGAGCTCCTTCACGCTGAGGAGCTCCACAAGAGCTGGATGGGCGTGAGGAGGCATCAAAAACTCATCTCGGAGCAGACAATTCAGGGAAATAAAGTGAAGAACTGAAGATTCTTCTACATTCTTCTCTGGCATAGTCACAGAGTTCAGTTAAGCTGTGACTGAGGCTCCGAGGACGCCAATCAACTCATCAACAGTGATAAACGGCACCTGCTGTCTCAAACCTGCAATGAGATCTTGAGAGAAGCCTTGCAGAGATACCAGTCCCCTGGACCTGTTAACAGGGAAGATGTCTGCGTTGGCCTTTCACTCCTGTGCTGAGGTGGGTGATAGCGAGGGGGACGCTGTAGCAACTTGGCTGGTGGTTCCCAGACCCCTGTCCCCACCAGGGTGCATCTAGGAGATGCCAGCAGGCTGGCGGTGGACACCAAGGTGGCGGATACTTAATGCATTGGTGGGAGATGCTGCCCCACCGCTGAGCTCCAGGGCTTTGCAGGCTGGAAAAGGTGGCTGCTCGTCGGCTGCTTCAGCACAAAATCCACCCACTGCGTTGGAGGGTGAGCCACCACCCTGCCCCACCACCCTTAAAACCTGGCTTTCTTTCCACCACTTCCACCCCCAAAGCTTTCCAGCTCTTGTGAGCACCAAGTGTGCGTGGGGGAGTTGGGCTAGATGGATCTTCAGAGGTCCCTTCCAATCCTGTATCATTCTGTGATTCTGTGAGTTGTGTTGCACTTCTGAGAAGGATCTGGGTGTCCTGGTGGAGAGCAAACTCTCCATGAGCCAGCAATGTGCCCCTGTCGCCAAGAGGGCCAGTGGGATCCTGGGCTGCCTAGGGAAGAGTGTGGCCAGGAGGTGGAGGGAGGTCATTCTCCCCCTCTGCTCTGCCCTGGGGAGGCCACAACTGGAATCCTGCGTCCAGTTCTGGGCTCCCCAGTTCAAGAGAGACAGGGAACTGCTGGAGAGAGTCCTCCAAGATGATGGAGGGATTGGAGCATCTTCCTGATGAGGAAAGGCTGAGAGAGCTGGGGCTCTTGAGCCTGGAGAAGAGAAGGCTGAGGGGAGACCTTATCAATGCTGACAAGTATCTAAAGGGTGGGTTGAGGGAGGATGGAGATGGACTCTTTTCAGTGGTTCCCAGCGATGTGATGAGGGGCAACGGGCACAAGCTGGAACATGGGAAGTTCCACTCCAATGTGAGGAAGAACTTCTTTGGGGTGATGGTGGCAGAGCCCTGGCAGAGGCTGCCCAGGGAGGGTGTGGAGTCCCCTTCTCTGGAGATCTTCAAGCCCCACCTGGATGCCGTCCTGAGTGATGTGCTCTGGGCAGCCCTGCTTTGGCAGGGGAGTTGGACTGGATGATCTCGAGAAGATCCCTTCCAACTCTGACGATTCCGTGTGGGGGAATCACCCAGGGAGGACCCGGGGGAAGGTGGGACCAGGCGTCGGGGGGTGGAAGCCCGAGGCCGAGGGGGAGCCCGAGGTGCTTCAGGCGGTCCCTGACGCCGGGCACACTTTGCCTGGGCGGCGGGATCGGTGCCGCCGGGGACGGGCTCAGCTCGGCCCGGCCCGGCCCGGCCTCTTCCACCTGTGCCCCCCGGTTCCCCCTCGGGGGACAGGCCCGGCGGTGCCCCAAACCCCTCATTTTCGGCGGGGAAAAGTGAAAGCGCGCACCCAAAAAGTGACAATACCGCGCGCACGCACCTGCCCCTCATTTTCATTTTGGGGAGGGCGGGGGGGAATGGCCTTTTCACCCTCGCAGCCCCCACCGCGCCGCAGGTGCGGAATGAGG
>NW_015090948.1:1708837-1709219 GCF_001431845.1 Calidris pugnax
CGGCGGCGGCGGCCGGAGGGCGACCGGCTCCGTGCGGGAAGCGCGGCGGTGCGGAGCGGAGCCGGCGGGCGCGGGTTTTCCGCGCAGCCCGGCGTTGTCAATGCAGTGGCGTGGCAACACCCGCTTACTTTATTATTATTATTATTGGTATTATTATTATTATTGGTATTATTATTATTGGTATTATTATTATTATCGCTGCAAGCGGTAGCGTGTTCTGAGCTGGAGGTCTACCTCGGAGCTCCCCCCCAAGTTAGCTACCCTCTCCCGCCAGCACCCCGGGGGTGTCCCCGCTCGGCTGGGCTCCGGGGGCCGCCCGTTGCTCACCGGTGTCCCCCCCCCTCTCCTCCCCCCCGGTAGGAGCCGCGCAGGGGCCGCCGCC